>NW_012115932.1:12688523-12699497 GCF_000951035.1 Colobus angolensis palliatus | reverse complement strand
AGAGCGAGACTCCGTCTCAAAAAAAAAAAAAAAAAGAAAGTATTTCAAATCTTCTAGCTATTTTGAAATATATATTGTTGTTAACTATAGTCACCCTACTGTGACTGTCACCCTATCAAACACTAGAACTTACTCCTTTTAGCTCCCCATTAAGCAACATCTCTTCATCTCCCCTAAACCTTCCCAGCCTCTGGTAACCGTCCTTCTACTCCCTAACTCCATGAGATCAACGTTTTTTAGCTCCCACGTATGAGGAGGAACATATGATGGTTGCCTTGCTGTGCCTGGCTCAATTCACTTAACACAATGACCTCCAGTGCCATTCACGTTGCTGCAAATGACAGGTTTTCATTCTTTTTATGGCCGAATAGTATTCCATTGTGTGTATATACACCACATGTTCTTTCTCCATTCATCCACTGACCGGGCAGTCTGTTTCACAAGGGTAGCCTCACCTGTGTAGGGCCGGGGTCCCTGCTCCCTGGGCCAGATGCTGAAGACCAAAGGTCAGGGAGCCCAAGACTAAGCTCCTTCCACCATCCAGTCCTCAGTCTCAGGGGCCCCAAAAAGGCCCCAGCAGCTGCAGGGTAGGTCATTCCCTCGCTGTATCAAGACCATCTGCTCTTTTTGATTCTCCCCTATTCTATGTCTTCCTTCTAGAAACCTGAGTAACAATAAGATCAAGGAGGTGCGAGAGGGAGCTTTCGATGGAGCAGCCAGCGTGCAGGAGCTGATGCTGACGGGGAACCAGCTGGAGACAGTGCATGGGCGCATGTTCCGTGGCCTCAGTGGCCTCAAAACCTTGTGAGTTCCTGTGGTGGGGCCTGGGCCAAGACCCAGGGGGAGATGAGAGGGCAGGGGAATTAGAGACAGACTATGAAAGCAAGTGGGACCTAGGCGCTGCCTCGGCCTGCTGAATCCCTCTCCCTCTCTTCCTGGAGTCAGAGTCATCAGATATTCCACAGCCTTGGATGGGAAAGAATTTAGCATGCTGAACACCCTCCAGCGTACACACTCACACACACCCAACGTAGTCACCCACTCTCGTGTATACACATATATAGATCCATACCAGAAACTTGCTGAAGGAGGCACAGAAACACACACTGACTCACAAACATAAGCATAAGGACCTCTATAAAAATGATACGTACAGACATATGCAACATGCACATAAACATATACACAAACAGGCACAGACATACAAGCACACACAGACATACAAGCTGATAGCTACAACCACTTCTTGATTCTCTCTTCTCCTCCCAGAAATACGTGCGCACACCCTAGCAGCCACACGATATGCGTGTGTATACATACATATGCATGACATGTGCTTCCAGGAAAGCATGTACCCACAACAGTGTACACATACAGTACACACAGCCCCAGTGGGGCTCCAGTCCCTGCTATCACAGGACGAACCTGAGCAATATGGCTGGACTGAGCTTAGAATTGGCAAAAGCGTCTCACCTATACACACACACTCCCCACCGTGGCACCATTTGGGACAGAAAAGATCATGCCTGTGCTCTCTCCTCCCCACCCCTCTCCCTGTAGGATGCTGAGGAGTAACTCGATCAGCTGTGTGAGTAATGACACCTTTGCTGGCCTGAGTTCGGTGAGACTGCTCTCCCTCTATGACAATCGGATCACCACCATCACCCCTGGAGCCTTCACCACGCTTGTCTCCCTGTCCACCATGTAAGTTCTCCTGGCTCCACTGCCCATGCACTCTGGGGTCCCGCTCTGCACAGTGCTCTCCTCCCAGCTCCCTGTTACCTCTGGCCAAGCTCATCTATCCATCTGTCCACTTAAAACCTCGTCAGGCTTTCTGTATGTGCCAGGCATCGTCTAGGTGCTGAGGCTGCACATGCCCAGCCCCTCCTTCCTGGAGCTCATGGCATAGTGAATTGACACAGAAAGCAGATCCACAGTGATTTGAAAACCCAAGCTGGAAGGCCAGGCGTGGTGGCTTATGCCTGTGTAATCCTAGCACTTTGGGAGGCTGGGGTGGGTGGATCACCTGAGGTGAGGAATTCGAAACCAGCCTGACCAACATGGTAAAACCGCTTCTCTACTAAAAATACAAAAGCTAGCCAGGTTTGGTGGCAAATATCTGTAATCCCAGCTACCTGGGAGACTAAGGTAGGAGAGTTGCTGGAACCTAGGAGGCGGAGGCTGCAGTGAGCCGAGATCATGCCACTACATGACAGCCTGGGTGACCGAGCAAGACTCCGTGTCAAAAATATATATATATATATATATGGGCTTTGCTGAGAAAAACTGGAACTGTATTCTGGAAGGCAAGTGGGAGTTACCTGTTGAAGAAAGTGGACACTGCAGTTCCTTCAGAGGGAAGGGCATGTCCAAGGGCCCTGTGGTTGGTTGCAACAGAGCAAATACGTGGGACTGAACATCTGCCAGCATGGTCACAGCGCTGAATAAGGGAGAGCATGATGTAAGGCAAGGCTGAAGAGGAAGCCAGGGTCAGGCTGCAGGACTGCTGTGGACCATCTGGTCTTTGTCCAGAGCACATGAGGAAGACTGGAACCTTAAAGTAGACCAGTAACATCACCAGACAGGGGTTTTAAAAAGGTGTCACTGGCGGCCAGGCTTGGTGGCTCACACCTGTAATCCCAGCACTTTGGGAGGCCAAGGCGCGTGGATCACAAGGTCAAGAGATCAAGACCATCCTGGCCAACATGGTGAAACCCCGTCTCCACTAAAAATGCAAAAATTGGCTGGGCGTGGTGGTGGCACACACCTGTGGCCCCAGCTACTCAGGAGGCTGAGGCAGGAGAATTACTTGAACCCAGGAGGTGGAGGTTACAGTGACTCGAGATTGTGCCACTGCACTCCACTCCAGCCTGACAACAGAGCGAGGCTTCATCTCAAAAAAAAATTAATTAATTAATTAATTAAAAAAAAAACAGAAAGATGCCATTAGCTGCTTCAGTGGGTATCGGAACCAGAATTAGAACCCAGATTTCTGGGCACCTAAAGGAGTGCTCCTGCCCAGGTAGTGCACTGTCGTGGGAAGGGAGCCTCTGTGGAATAGTGGGTAAGACTCTAGAGCCGTATTTCCTAGGTTCAAATCCTGGCTGTGCCTCTTGTTAGCTGTGTGACCTTGGGAAAGTGACTTCATCTGTGTGTTTCCATTTCCCTTCTGCATCATCTACCTCCTAGGATGGTTATGAGGATTGAATCTGATGATGCCTGAAAACACAGCAAGGGCCTAGGTGTAGAAAGTGCTCAACACATGTGCGTTTTACAGCTGCTCATCGTATTTCCATGTGGCTCTGTTATCCTTAGTCGCTGGTTTATTGTCCCCTCTCTAACCTTCCCCAAAGACCCTTTGGAAGGTGGAAGGAAAGGCTGCTGCTGCACCTTCTGTTGCTGCCCTATGCCTATTGCACTTGGAATCAAAGCCGAAGTTAGAGGAGGGCCTAAAGGCCAGCCCCACGTCATCCGGCCCCTCATGCCCTGCCTGTCCCCTCCCTGCCTCCTTTCTAGCTTCACGGGGCTCCTCACCATTTTCCCATGATCCCAGCCCACTCCCACCTTGGAACTTTGCACTCCCTGGGACACCCTCCCCCGGCCTCCCTCCCCCGACCTCCCTCCCTTCCACTTTTGCTCAAGTGTCACCTGCCTCACCCTGCTCCACCCCTCTGCCATAACCCCAATCCCTCTAGCCCTGCCCCCAATATTACATAGCACTAACCATGTCCTAATATACCGTGTCATTTACTAACTTGCTGTTAATCATATATTATCTGCCCATCACCATATAAGATCCCAAAGGACAGGGATATGCGGCTGCTTTGTTCACTGCTGTATCCTTAATGTTTAGATCTGTGCCAAGAGCATCAGCAGAGCCCGGCATATAATTGTTCAGTAGAGGAATGAATCGAATGAGTGACATCAACAGGAAGGGACAGTGGGTTGGGAGCTAACACCAATGAGCTGGTCCATTTTAGTCCATGTGTAGCCTCTTCGAGGTACCTCCACATTGGAAATCCAAAGATGCCTAAGATGCCCAGAGGGGCAGAGTCAAAGCATTCAGGGAACCAGCTCTGACCCGTGAAGTAACTTGCCCCGCTTCACAGCTACTGAGTGTCAGAGCCTGGACTCCAACCCCAGAACAGCCACTCGCAAACCCTTCATTGCCGTATCATCCTACGGCCACTCAAGGGCTGTCTGCCCCTCTTACGTAAGCTCCCCAAGCCTTACTTTCCTCGTGTGAGAAAAGGAAGACAATGTTACCTCCTTCCTGGGGTTGCTGTGACAGGAATGAATGAGACAATGGATTTATAAAGCGCGTGGCATGGTCCCAGTCCTGTAGTAAACACTCAGGAAGGGATAGAAGGATAGCTGCCAGCATCCCCTCATCTCTCCGTCAGTCCTGTTGTTTCAGTCCACAGATGTATGTAAAGGGCTTGTGATGACATAATGGTAGTTTCTGGATATGCAGAGGCAAACAGACCCCACCCTCGTGTATGTAGAGTCCACGGTGCAAGACGAGCACAGAAACCAATCATTGCACACTCCCATGGGTGCTACGGGGAGAATGAAGGGTTATGTGGGAAACGATAGGATAGGGCTGAAGTGTCCCACTTGATATGGGGGACTCAGAGAAGGCTTCCTTGATGAAATGTTACTGAAGCCAAGAACTAAAGAATGAGGAGAAGCCAGCCAGCAACCTGTAAAGATATGGGTTCTCAGCAAGGAGAGTAGCAAGTGTGAAGGCTCTCGGGGTAAATCTCTGCTAAGGGCCCACAGGCCGTTCACACAGCCAGGGCTCAGTACACATGGGAGGGCATGACGAGAGACCACGGCCACATCCATCAGTGGCGGGGGTCTGGAATGAGACCCTTGCAGAGACTGCATCTGGGGAAGAGACTACATTTCCTTCCTGAGACCTCCTCCTTCCCGGCTGGGAGAGCTGGGCTCTGGGCAGCAGATCCCAGGGCTGCTCCCACAGTAGAAGGGTGGAGGCTAAGCACCCTTCTCTCTTCCTAGAAACCTCCTGTCCAACCCCTTCAACTGCAACTGCCACCTGGCCTGGCTCGGCAAGTGGTTAAGGAAGAGGCGGATTGTCAGTGGGAACCCTAGGTGCCAGAAGCCGTTTTTCCTCAAGGAGATTCCCATCCAGGATGTGGCCATCCAGGACTTCACCTGTGACGGTGAGAAGGCTGGGGGTCAAGGGCTGCAGGGAAGGCCCTGGGAAGGCAAGGAAGATGGCGGAGATAAAGGATCAGATACTCCCTGAGATCTGATTCCACTTTGCTTTGGGCACGCAGCTAGAGCTCTGGAGAGCTTTGCAGATCTGCTGCTAGCCCACATGGCTCCTTCATGCCAGTTAAGAGAAGGTGCCCACTTCAGAAGTCATTTTACTTCCATCGGTTAGAAATCTGTCATAATATACTGATTTCATTAAGACAAGACACTGCTAATTAAAATGAGATACTGCCATCTATGAGAACACTGTTGTACCACATATACTAATCTATCATGTCCACAGTGAGATTGGTGCCCCTTAAATGATATGGCACCCTTGTGGAGTGCACAACCTGTACAACTGTACATGGGAGTCCTGGCCTCAGTCTTCCTCTCTGCATCATGATGAGACTCAGAGTATTTACTCATAAGAAACAGACTTCAAGAAAAGTCTTGTCACTGGCTGGGGATATGGATATCTGAGGTTTTGGTTCTCAGGATCCAAGAGGGCCTATTTATTTGCATAAATTCAAGCCAGCACAGTTCTTTACTTGATCAGCTTTGGGTTATCTAGAGACAGATAATTAACTGAGATTAAGGCGTAACGGAGGCTTGGGACACACTCACCACCCTGGAGGGACTATGTAGTTCTGGGAGGAGAGAAGGAAAGGAGAAAGAGGAAGGGAAAAGACAAGAGTGCCCCCCTCCCCCTGACCACTCCTTTAGTCAATTGGGCTTATTCCCGATCTGGTTATGGTGACCTCTTTCCTGTTACTCTTGCTGAGCCTCCTTGATGGTCTTCATCTTACCTCAAATGAGGTAGAAGGTAGGCGACACCCGCCAACCACGGATGAGACCAGCAGGTACCCTATTCCTGGTTCTAGCACACAGCTGGGACAGGGGACAACTTGTCTTTACGGAGAACACGCAGCCTTGCTCACTGGAGCCCCCCAGTGGGGCTTATCTCCCACAATGCTCATCCTCTCTGGGGCTCTCCACAGGCAACGACGAGAGTAGCTGCCAGCTGAGCCCACGCTGCCCGGAGCAGTGCACCTGCGTGGAGACAGTGGTGCGATGCAGCAACAAGGGGCTCCGCGCCCTCCCCAAAGGCATGCCCAAGGATGTGACCGAGCTGTAAGTACCCCCAGCGCCTCCAAGCACCCTGTCATCTCACCACCAGCAGCATCTTCCATGCTTTACCCCAGAATCTCAAGCAAGGCAACATGGCGAAACTGTCCTGGGGAGACCCTACTTGAATGGATCCCAGCAAGATGGCAGTAGAGCCCTCACCAAGATGGCAGCCATGGGCTTTGACAAGGACACAGGAAACACAGCTCCCCCAGTGACTCTGCCTGGCAGGAGAGGAGTCTCTGACCCTGTAATTCCTAAAGATACCCTGAATATAAGTGGGAGGGTTATTGCCTCATTTTCCATATCATCCCTGAAACCCCTACTCTGTACACCCTCTTCCTAAGACTCCTCAGCAGTCTCTTAGTCTGATCCCAGCAGCAGTTCAGGAGAATTGTGAAAACATTGTCCAGCAGGTGCTGTGGCTTACAAAGCACTTTTCTGAATAGGATCCTATTCCAAGTTCAAACAGCCCTGTCAAGCATGAGGCCCCATTTTACAGATGAGGTCTTAGCTCTGAGTCGCATTCATTCTCAGAACAGGAGCTTTCTTATTCCACAGCCCAAGCTCCTGCTACTGACTCCTCAGGTCCTGTCTCTGCACCAGAAACTCCCAGCTCAACAAAAAAGGTGTTAGCCTCTTCCTGAAGGGCTCTTAATATTATGGAGAAAATCCTATTTCTGCCCCCTGGAAAGCACAGACAGAAGGACGAAGCGGTCCCCTAGTGAGGGGGCCTCCCTGGAATGCACCAGGAGCACTGTAGCTAGGACCAGAGGAGCACCACACACTCGAACAACCAACACACACCACGTGCGTACTCGCATCCATCCACTCCTTCACTCATCCACGCAATGCATATTGACCAGGTTTCTCGGGTGTCAGGTACTTTGCTCACATTGGAGAGACAACAGCAGGCAAGATGGGCGTGACCCCTCCACTCCTGGGGCTTGTGGTATTAGGGAAGGTAGACATTCACACGATCATTGCAGATGCACATGTGGAGTGACAACTGTGAAAAATGCTACAAAAAAAGAGGTACAAGGTTGCTAGGACATGCAAAGTGAGAAGTATGACAGAGACATAAAGCTCCAAGAAAGCTGCCCTGGGGAAATGATGCTAGAGCTCTGAGGGGTGAGGGGCAGGTCACTAGGAGGGAGGAGGTGGTGCTCCAGGCTGAAATTGCTGCATAAGCAAAGGCCCTGCATGGGAGTGGGCAGAGCCAGGGAGAGGCAACAGGAACAGCCCAAGTGCCTGAGCAGCAACACACCCACAAACCAACACCACACACCACACACCACCACACCACACACCCACACCACCACACCACACACCCACACCACCACACCACACACCCACACACCACACGACACACCACCACACTGACACACCACCACACTCACACCACCACACTCACACAGCACCACACCCACACAGCACCACCACCACACTGACACACCACCACACTCACACCACCACACTCACACAGCACCACACCCACACAGCACCACACCCACATACACCACACCACCACACCCACACCACACTGATACACCACCACACCCACACAGCACCACACCCACATACCACTACACCTACACACCACACCATCACCACATTCACACAGCACCATACCACATATCACCACACCCACACACCACACCACCACACCCACACACCACACCAACATACCACCACACCACACACATCTGATGCTTGACTTTGACATCTCTCTTGCCAGGCCCGATGCACATCCCCTTTTCTGGGCCAGGTTAGCACATATAGGCATACCTTGGAGATATTGTGGGTACAGTTCCAGACCACCATAAAGCACAAACTGCAATAAAGGAAGTCACACAAATGTTTTGGTTTCCCAGTGCATATCGAAGTTATGTTTATACTATACCGTAGTCTATTAAGTGTGCAATCTCATTGTGTTGAAAAAAATACCAGTGTACCAATGTACATACCTTAATTCAAAAATGCTTTATTGCTAAAAAATGCTAATGATCACCTGAGCCTCCAGCGAGCTGTAATCTTTTTCCTGGTGGGGGGTCTTGTCTTGATGTTGATGGCTGCTGTCTGATCAGGGTGGTGGCCAAACATTGGGTGGCTATGGCAATTTCTTAAAATAAGACAGTAGTGAGGTTTGTCACATCGATGGACTCTTTCTTCATGAAAGATTTCTCTGTAGTACACAATGCTGTTTAACATCATTTTCCCATAGTAGAAGTTCTTTTAAAATTGGAGTCAAGGCCAGGTGCGGTGGCTCACGCCTGAAATCCCCGCACCTGGGAGGCCAAGGCAGGTGGATCACTTGAGGTCGGAAGTTCAAGACCAGCCTGGCCAACACGGTGAAACCTCATCTCTACTAAAAATACAAAAATTAGTGGGCCATGGTGGTGCACACCTGTGATTCCAGCTATGGGGGAGGCTGAGGTATGAGAATGCCTTGAACCTGGGAGGCAGAGGTTGCAGTGAGCCAAGATTGCACCACTGCACTCCAGCTTAGGCAATAAAGTGAGACTCTGTCTCAAAAAAAAAAAAAAAAAAAAAAAATTGGAATCAATCCTCTCAAACCCTGCTCTACTTTATCAACTGAGGTTATATAATATTCTAAATCCTTTGTTGTCATCTCCACAACGTTCATAGCATCTTCACCAAAAGTAGATTCCATTTCAAGAAACCAGTTTCTTTCCTCATCTGTAAGAAGCAATTCCTTATCTGCTCAAGTTTTAGCCTGAGATTACAGAAATTCAGTCACATCTTCAGGCTCCACTTCTAATTTTAGTTCTCACTATTTTCACCATATCTGCAGCTACTTCTTCCACTGAAGTCTTGAACCCCTCAAGGTCATCCATAGGGTTGTAATCAACTTCTTCCAAACTCCTATTAATATTGCTATTTTGACCTCCTACCATGAATCACAAATGTTCAAATGGCATCTAGAACAGTGAATCCTTTCCAAAAGGTTTTCAATTTACTTTGCCCAAATCCATCAGAGAAATCACCATCTATGGCAGTTATGGCCTTATAAAATGTATGTATTCAATAATAAGACTTGAAAGTTGAAATTACTCCTTGATCCATGGGCTGCAGAATGGATGTTATGTTAGCAGACAATGAAAACAACATTAATCTGTGTGTACATCTCCATCAGAGCTCTTAGATGACCAGGTACATTGTCAGTGAGCAGTAATATTTTGAAAGAAATCTTTATGTCTGGGCAGCAGGTCTCAACAATGGGCTTATAATATTCAGCAAAATATGCCGTAAACAGACGTGCCATCATCCAGTCTTTGTTGCTGTATTTCTAGAGCGCAGGCAGAGTAGATTTAGCATAATTCTTAAAGGCTCTAGGATTTCCCAAATGGTGAATGAGTATTGACTTCAACTTCAAGTCACCATCAGCAGTGGCCCTAACAAGAGAGTCAGCCTGCCCTTTGAAGCTTTGAAACCAGGCATTGACTTCTCTCTGTCGGTGAAAGTCTTATGTGGCATATTCTTTCAATGAAAGGCTATTTTTGTCTCCATGGAATATCTGTTGTTTAGTGTGGCCACCTTCATCAATTATCTTAGCTAGATCATCTGGATAACTTGCTACAGCTTCTCTGTCAGCACTTGCTGCTTCACTTTACACTTTTCTTTTATGAAGATAGCTTCTTTTTGTTCTGTTTTGTTTTGTTTTGTTTTGAGATGGAGTCTCGCTCTGTCACCAAGGCCGGAGTGCAGTGGCGCAATCTCGACTCACTGCAAGCTCCACCTCCCGGGTTCATGCCATTCTCCTGCCTCAGCCTCCCCAGTAGCTGGGACTACAGGCGCCCGCCACCAAGCCAGGCTAATTTTTTGTATTTTTAGTAGAGACGGGGTTTAACCATGTTAGCCAGGATGGTCTCGATCTCCTGACCCTCGTGATCCACTCCCCACCACCACCCCGAACTCCCAGAGTGCTGGGATTACAGGCATGAGCCATTGCGCTCTGCCGTCTTCTTTTCTTAAACCTCATGAACCAACTATTGCTAGCTTCACACTTTTCTTCTGCAGTTTTCTCACCTCTCTCAGCCTTCACAGAATTAAGGAGAGTTAGGGCTTTGCTTTGGATTGGGCTTTGGCTTAAGGGAATGTTATGGCTGGTTTGATTTTCTATCCAGACTGCTAAAAGTTTTTGCATATCAGCAATAAGTCATTCTCATCATTCATGTGTTCATGGGACTAGCACTTTTAATTTTCTTTAAGAACTTTTTATTTACATTCACAACTTGGCTATTTGGTCCAAGAGGCCTAGCTTTGATCTGTCTTAGATTTTGATATGCCTTCCTCATTAAACTTCATCATTTCTATCTTTTGATTTGAAGTGAGAGATGTGTGACTCTTAGAGGCCATTGTAGGGTTATTAGTTGGCTCAATTTCAATATTGTACTGTGTCTCCAGAAATAGGGAGGCCCGAGGAGAGGGAGACAGGGAACAGCTAGTTGGTAGAGCAGTCAGAACACACACAACATTTATCAGTTAAATTCATCATCTTTGATGGGCATGGTTCATGGTGCCCCAAAACAATTACAATAGAGACATCAAAGATCACTAATCACAGATCACCATAAAAGTATAATAATAATGAAAAAGTTTTTT
>NW_012115932.1:12672030-12688186 GCF_000951035.1 Colobus angolensis palliatus | reverse complement strand
CCCGACCTCGTGATCCGCCCGTCTCAGCCTCCCAAAGTGCTGGGATTACAGGCTTGAGCCACCGCGCCCGGCCGAAAAAGTTTTAAATATTGTGAGAATTACCAAAATGTAACACAGAGACATGAAGTCAGCACGTGCTGTTGGAAAAATGGCACTGATAGACTTGCTTGAGGCGGGGTTGCCATAAACCTTCAATTTTTAGAAAACTCAATATCTACAAAGTGCAATAAAGGAAAGTGCAATAAAACCAGGTACGCAGTACACTCAGGTGTAAGTGACAGAACACAACCCAGGCTCCTCCAGGGAGTGTTTCTTTGATCCACGCTGCTATAATGCCTCTGGGGACAGAACTTGAACATGCCAGTTTCTTCGACTAGCACGTGGCGTGAACCTCCAGGGTGCACAGGCACGCGCCACCACGCCCCACCACGCCCAGCTAATTTTTGTATTTTTTTTTTTTTTTTTTTTTAGTAGAGACAGTGTTTCACCCTGTTGGCCAGGATAGTCTCAATCTCTTGACCTCGGGATCTGCCCGCCTCGGCCTCCCAAAGTGCTGGGATTATAGACACATTCTGACAGTGTCATTGCAGTGCCTGCATCCAGCCCTAGAACCCGGTATCTTCCAGTGCATTCTTCAGTTATCTGAGTTGATACATTCTCTTTATGCTTAAGGTGGTTTGAGCTGATTTTCTTCCCTTTGCCCAGGAGGAAAGCTAATATACCACTTCATAAGCTAGCCGTGAGGATTGAAAGACTGGATGCCAGGGGTTCAGAGGCACTCAGTCACATCAGCTATGACGATTGTTATCATTGTCATGACTCCTCCTCTATGTTTTTGAGTCGATTTTGGGGCCAGTCCTCTGGGAGTTACCCACACAGGGTAGAAGCCTGAAAGTGCGCAGCTTGTACGTCAAAGGCCATGGTGAGTCCTGTGACCTGATTCCAGGACTGCAGAGGAGACACTGCATTTTGGCAGAGTGGTCGGTGCCTGTCTCCTTTCTCTCTGCATCTTCCATTTCACCCCACTCCTCAATTCCCATCAGAGGCCTCTCTGGGTGAGGAAGAAAACACCTCATTTTTACATAGGCCAGCTCCCTCCAGTCTGAAATGGGTGCAGATAAAAACAGATGCTAGTCTGCGATGGGGAAGCAGGTAGAATGTGGTAGAAAGAGCACTGGGCTAGGAGCCCAGAGGTGAGTCCCAGCCTTGGTTCTGCCTGTACCTTGGGGCTACTCAGCAGCATCTCTTCCCACTCCTGCCCCCAGAAGCCACATTGCAGCCACACCTGTGGCTTCTTGTGATTCACCTGGTGATATGCCTTTCCTGACTTCAGGGCCTCTGTCCAGGACATTTATGTTCTCCCGGCCTAGAATGTTCTTCTCTCCCGTCCCTACTTAGGTAACCCCCTCTGGTTTCTCAGTCTCAGTCCTTCCTGGAAGCACAAGTTAAGAAGAGTGATTCTGAAAACAAATAGTCTCGGATTTAAATTCCAACTTTACTACCTACCGATTGCATCACTTTGGGCAAGTTACTTCATCTCATTCAGCCTCTATTTACTGATCTGTGAAATGGGGATAACAGTGGTATATCCTTCACAAGGTAGAGGGTGACTAAGATAACATAACCAAAGCACTTAGCCCTGTGTGCAGCTCATAGCCACGGTTTGATAAATGTCAGTGGTGATCATTAACCTTCCTTTCAGAAAGCTTTGGGTGGCTGAGACTGGGTTGCGTGCCTCTCACTTGCATCCCCATGGCTCTTCTCTCAGGTATCACCCTGTATTGTAGTTGCTTATTTACTTACTTCTCCTTCTAGACCAAGAGCTCCCTGAGGGCAGCAATTGTGTCTCATTCACATTCTGTTTTCTTTCCCCCTTCAGAGTTAAGCACAGCAACTAACCCATAGCCGGTATTCAGGAAAGGATCAATAAGAAAATGATCTTGAACAATAAACCTCTCTGAATCTGTCTTTTCTTCTTTTTTTTTTTTTTTTTCTGAGGCTGAGTCTCACTCTGTGGCCCAGGCTGGTGCGCAGTGGCGCTATCTTGGCTCACTGCAAGTTCCGCCTCCTGGGTTCACACCATTCTCCTGCCTCAGCCTCCCGAGTAGCTGGGACTATAGGCGCCCGCCACCTCACCTGGCTAAATTTTTGTATTTTTTTAGTAGTGACGGGGTTTCGCTGTGTTAACCAGGATGGTCTCCTCCCAGGTTCACACCATTCTCCTGCCTCAGCCTCACATGTAGCTGGGACTATAGGTGCCCGCCACCATGCCCAGCTAATTTTTTGTATTTTTTAGTAGAGATGGGGTTTCACCGTGTTAACCAGGATGATCTCGATCTCCTGACCTCGTGATCTGCCCGCCTCGGCCTCCCAGAGTGCTGGGATTACAGGCGTGAGCCACCGTGCCGGCCACACATGGATTCCTAAGTGTGTGTTTCCCAACGCTCCAGAGAAACGGGACCTCACTTTCAGGTCCAGGCATTTCCCAATGCTCAGAGAAACTGAAACTAGGACTGCCAGCCCAAGGGAAGGAAGGGAGGTCTTGAAAGTTGCTAAAAAGTTCATATCCAATGTGGGTTTGAGCTGGGGTCATGCCCTTGAAGTTCTGTGTACACAAATGCCCCCGCATGCAGTGAGCTTCCTGCCTTTCCCTTGGACTGGGCTGTGCCATGGGATGGGGCTGCAGAGAATGACCCAGTTATACTCTCCTTCCTGGGCCAATTGAGTGCCAAGTGACACATGTCAAAGGACAGAAATGCCATGACGATAGCCCGTGAATGCTTTTTCCCAAAGCTCGTGGAACCGAAACTGAAATAACAACGATAATTGGATGCAATTATAAAGTAAACTTCAGCACTTTGGGAGGAGACCTGATTTTCTGCTTTGGAAATGGTATCACTTCCCCTTGGCCAGGCGTGGCTTCCAAAGTGCACCGAGGAAGGCAGCCCTCACTTCTGTCCCCAAACCGTCTTCCTGGGGTGGAGGGTGGGGAGTAAGCAGGAGAATGAGTGTCAAAGAAAGTGAAAGCTGGCAGTCCCGGAGAATTATGGCTGGGAGCCTGTGGTTCAGGGACATTGGCTGAGTCCAGATCCAGGGTTTCCAATGCAAGCTTTCCAGCTCCCTCAGGCATCGTTAGTTATCTCAGGCAGAGCTGCCAGCTTACAAAACAAAATTAAGTTTAATTCACTGAGAAGAAGCAAAAACAAAGTTGCCCAGCATTTCTCTAAAGGGCAGGGTGTGAGAGTCTGTTGCAAGCATGCAAGACCCCAGCAATGCCATCCAAGCAGGAGGTGATTTTTTTCTCCAGTCAGCCCTCTGCAAACCCTCACTGGCCCTTCTCTCTCAGTCTCCTCTCAATTCTACCCTGGGTGAGTCAAGCCAAACAGAGCCTCATTCCCACATTCAGTCTTGCAAGTGCTCTTTGAAGCAGGGCTACAGTACCACTTGCCCTCTTTGACCCCAAATCCTGTGCTCATGCCCATTCCAACAAAGGTTCTTAAATGTTTAGGTCTCAGGACTCCTCTTTGCTTTTCAAAAGCATCCAGGACTCCAAGAACCTGTGTTTATGTGGGTTATAGTTTTGATATTGATCATATTAGAAACTAACACTGAGAAAATGTTAAAATATGCATTAATTCCATTTCAAAGTAGCTATTATATACCCATGACATGTTTATGTAAAAAGCACATTTTTAAGACAAACCAAAAGAAATGCAAGTGAGAGGAGTTTCATTGTTTTATATTTTTGCAAATCTCTTTGATATCTAGCTTCCTAGAAGACAGCTAGATTTTCATATCTGCTTCACCATTCACTTTGTTGTGGTATGTTTTTTGGGCGAAGTATAAGAAATCTGGCTTCACACAGAAATGTATTTGAAAAAGGGAGGAGCCAGGCACAGTGGCTCACGCCTGTAATCCCAGCACTTTGGGAGGCCAAGGTGGGTGGATCAGCTGAGGTTGGGAGTTTGAGACCAGCCTGACCAAAATGGAGAAACCCCGTCTCTACTAAAAATACAAAATTAGCCAGACATGGTGTTGGGCGCCTGTAATCCCAGCTACTTGGGAGGCTGAGGCAGGAGAATCGCTTGAAGCCGGGAAGTGGAGGTTATGGTGAACTGAGATCGTGCCCATTGCACTCCATCCTGTGTAACAGAGTGAAACTCTGTCTCAAAAAAAAAAAAAAAAGAAAGAAAAAAAAGAAAGAAAGAAAAAGGGAGGAATACTTTAATAGCCTTTTCAGATAATTATGGGTGTTCTTTGATAAAGACCAAAGCTCAACAAGTGGCATTTTCTTAAAGGCTAGCTGTAATGCGGAACCTGCCCCCGTACCAGTGAACCTTTGGTCCTCTGTTACATTAACTCTACCCATCTATCTTACACTTTGAATGGAACTTTCCCTGTGCACAGTCTTGTAACAGCATGTGTTGGTCAATGGGAAAATGTCGGTTCACTGAGTTATGCAGATCTTCCAAATGCTAACACATTTCATTATACAATATATTTTTTAAATAATGTCCTTTGATATCACCACTGATCTCATCAGAAAAGTCTTTAAGTGAGGAAAGGTTGTTAAGCTCAATGTGGCAGTGAAAAGTTTTCCAAAATTTTAATTTTTACTTGGAAGCACGAATTTATCATTGGTGACAAATACTGTGAGTTGCTTTTTTTTAAGTGATGGGCTTACTTTGTTCATTTTCAAGAAATTATCTACTAAATAGCCATGTCTGAGCAATGAGTTTGCCAGTCTTTCTTTTAGGTAAAAAACAGTGTTCCATGAAAAAATGTAAAAACCAGCTAGTTCAGCTTGCAACTCAATTACACAGGTACTTTTTTCTAGACAACCAACGTGCTGCGTGTACACATCTTCCATTTTATCCTATGGAACATTAAAGGAAGGTGTGCTCAAGAGTTGAATGTTAATACAAATAATAATTCTTGATACTTCATCAAGGGCATTCCTGGTTTTTGTAAAACCTGCAAGCACACAGAGGTGAAGAATACAGTGACCGCTGGTTTCGTTTGGTAGCGATGACCTGATTCATGCTGAGGTGCCAGCAGTTTTACCCTCCACTAATTCTGTACCATCAGTGCAAATGTCAACACAGGGCAAAAGGAAAATAACATTCTAACCTTATGTAAATATAGTTTTGGCCTCATAGACCCCCGAAAAAGCCTCAGGGACCCCCAGGGGTCTATGGATGACCCTTTGAGAACCACTCTGGTCATTACACATTGGCGGGCAACAGATAGAGAGAGAGAACTGCTCTAAGTCAGCACGAAGTTCCCAATTTAAAAGGCAAGCTTACAGAATCTTATGGAAAGCAGGACAGAAGCAAATACAGGACATCTCAGCCCTCAAAGTCACTGGAATACTGTCTGCAAAGGCAGGACCTCACTGCCTTCAGAAAGTACAATGATTGCTGTGCAGCTGTCCTTTTAAATTCAAACTTACCTCACTATTTTAGAACTGAAACCTAAAAATCTGCTTGCTTCGATTTATGGAAATGTTTACAAACATCAGGTTTCCTGGTTCTGGAAACAAACTCTGAAAAACCTACATCTTCATAAGGGCTAGAGAAGAAATTCAGAATCCGGTGCTGGCGAACAGCGTTCCCCCATATCCACCCCTGGTTAGTATCCACGATGTTTAGACACATTTTTGGTCTAAGGACCATGAACATGGATTTGTTGTCTTATAACTTGATAACCCAAGGAGAGGAGGGGGCAAGGATGACATAGCTCCCCCCAGGCACAACTATTGGAAGAAGGGATTTGTATTTGGATGTAAGGTCTGAGAACATCGTGGGAAGCAGTCTAGTAGTGTACATATGCATGTGTGTGTGTGTGTGTGTGTGTGTGCGCGCGCATGCACACATAGCACTGACAGAAGACAGGAAAGGGATGGGGCTCAACCAGGAGGTAGGAGGGCACAGGGCTGCGATGCAACTCTCTGAGAGTGAGTGTGGCAAGAGGTGATGGCAAGAATGCACTGGGTGAAGAAGCAAGAAGGACCTGACCTGGCACTGTGTGGGTTCCAATGAGTTAGGGGATGGAGGTCTGGGGTCCAGAAAGCTCAGTGGTGCTTGGTCCTCATCCATAGTTTTATTGGGGGAGACATGCAGGCAGGAGAAGGGGGAGTGTGACGCAGCAGGTGACAAGCACAAGGGAGTGGCTCAGGCAGTATGTGCTCTGGAAAGGGGGGAATCCAGGAAATTCTGCCCACTTGGCCTTTAAGAAAGCAAGCAAGAATGTCCTGTCTATGCTGCAAACCACCACAGCCACCATTTCTAGAGCATTTACTGTGTACCAGGTGCTGTGCTGGGTTTTCTTAATAGGTAATCTCATTTCAGCCTGCTAACAACTCTTCAAGGCAAGTGTCATTATTCCCATTTTGCAGATGAGATAACCAGAGCTACTGAAGGTTGAATAATTTTTGAAGATCACACTGCCAATAAGCAGCAGAGTGTAGACTCAAGCCCAGCTCCATCTGACCCCAAGTTCTCCCTGTGCAGAAACCCAAGTCCCTATGTGTTCTGCCCAGTGGCCTGGCTTGCTGGGGACTTACATGGGTCCTCTTGAAAATTGACATCTGCATTGCAGCAGGGAGAAGGCAAGCCCAGGCCCCCTGCCATGAGGCTATAGGTACCTGTCAGTGGTTCTGGCCGTGTCCATCCTGACAGCCGGGCCTTCTCTAGCAAGGCCAGCTGCTGCCCAAGAAGAGCCTGCTGCCTTCTATATCCCCCCCTCTCCCAAGAGCACTTAATAGAACAACTGCCCAGCGCTGACTACATCCTTGACATTCCCTGGCCCAGGGAGAGAAGCTGAAATGTGCCTCCAGCTAGCTGGAGGGGTTGATCACATCTTTGGAGGGTGGGCCAGCTCTGGGCACAGCAGCACTTACGTGTCCCGGCACAGGCCCTGGCCCAGAGAATACCTCAGCAGATGGCACCAGTAGAGGACACTTCATACTATTGGAGAGTCACAGCCATCTGTGGGAGGGGCCGTGGGCAGCCTGAGCACAGGCCAAGAGCCGAGAAGGCTCCCTTCACTCATCTGTTCATTGAGTTCATTGTGCCAGACACAGTGGTAGCAGCTGAAGATACAGTGGCTACCATAACAGATAAGATCCCCTTTCTCGGAAACTTAGAGTAGGGGAGAAAGGCAGTAAGAAAGCTGACCAGAATATCGGGCATTTTACACACGGAGTAAAGGGGGATTTCCCAGGAAAGTAAAGGAGGGAAACAGAGTAGAAAGAACATGTTTTATGAAGACCTCAAGGGGGAAAGATCTTAAATTCGAGAAACCACGAAGGCTGTGAGATGGAGCAAATAGGATGACAAAGACGGTGATGTGTGCTGAAAGCTTGGGGAGGGGTATGTAAGTTCTTATAGGTATAGGGAGAGCTGCCTCCAAGAGAAATGCAGGAATCCAGGAAGAATTTTAAGTGGCATGATCCAATTCTCATTTTAGAAATACTACCCTGGAAGAAGAAGAGAATGAACAGCAAGAGGAACGTTATCTTTCAATAAGCTACATGTATTATTGGATGGAGATGTGTGTGTGTGTGTGCACGCGCATGTGTGTGTGCGTGCATGCATGCATATGTGTATCTATCTGTCTATGTGTATGTGCGTGTGTATGTATATTTAAAATGTGTTGGCCACCAGTGTGCCAGGTACTGCTCTGAGAACTGTTCACAGAGACTCTCATTTAATCCTCAGAATTACATCAAGGTGGTGATTATTATAAGGTTCATTTTACAGGTGACTAAATGTAAGCTCAAAGAGGTTAAGTACCTTGCCCAAGGTCACACAGCTGTTAGATAGTAGAGTCAGGATGTGAGCCTCCTGATGTGAGCTGCCTGCCCCCTGAGCTGCCCCCACATCACTCCAGCACTCCAGTGGAAACTCTGGCCTGGAGTGGAGTCTCTGGGCAGGTGGCTTCCCTCCTTCTCCATGGACATTCAGCTGGTCTGAGTTCTTTGTGGGGCATCAGTCAGCACCACAAAGCTCCAAACAGGAATGGGGAACACCCATTCACAGAGATCTGTGTGGAGTTTCATGCAAGGCAGATGTGTCCTTGTGTGTTTGCACTGGGGCTGAAACAGAGCATTTAAATGCAGGTCAAATGCAAAGGTTGACCTGCCAGAAACACTCCCGCAGTTCTAAGGCTGGTGGGGCAAGAAGGCAGTCTCCTGAAAGGGTCCCTCTGGGAGCCTGGGCTGTAGGCTACAGACACCTTTGGAGTTCAGAGTTTTCATGAAGGGCTTGCTACAAAGAGAGCTCTCCCCACCACTGCATCTGCATTTCTGATGTGAGAGCTTTGATTCTGAGTCTTCTGAGCTGTGCTGCCAGGTCGCTGGGGACATTCTGCACTGAAAGCAACTTCTGCTTGGCTCCATCGTGCCAAACGCAGCTCTCCCTGAGGAGTTTAGGGGTTTTCATCACACAGATGACGTTTCCTGAGCATCTACTGTTGCCAGGCAGAGTGCGAGAATGCTGTGGTGAGCCAAGCAGATATGGTTCTGCTGACATTAATCACAGAATCACACGGAAGATGTCACCATGGGGGTCAAATGTTGTGACGAAAAGACAGCCAATGCTTTGGGAATCTGTAATATCACTGATAGGTGTGGAAGCTGATATTGGAGAAGTAATGCTGGAGCTGAGATCCATGCATCTGTAGGAGTTAACCCAGCAAGGAGGGAGAAGAGAAACTAATGCGTACAAAGACCTGCCCCCCACCAGAAGGGATGGGACATTTTAGGAAGGTTAAGGCCAGTGGAGTTGGAACCAGAGGTCAAGGGAAAGTCTGATAAAAGATGAACTGAAGACAGGAGGCAGGGCTCTAACAGTTAATTTCCTGTCTCATCTGGGTAGGCTGTGGTGCCCGGTTGTTTGATCACACACTTGGTCTAGATGTCGCTGTGAAGATATTTTGTAAATGCAATTAATATCTACAGTCAGTTGACTTTTTAAACAATATACTTAGGAGGTACAAGTACAGGTTTCTTATATGCATGTATTGTGTTGTGGTAAAGTCTGGGCTTTTAGTGTACCCATTACCCAAATAGTGAACATTGTGCCTGACAGGTAGTTTTTCAGCCCTCACCACCCTCCCACCTTTTGTAGTCTCCAGTGTCCATTATTCTACTTGGTATGTCCATGTATACCCATTGTCAAGCCCCCACTCATAAGCGAGAACATGTAGTATTTGACTTTCTGTTTCTGAGTCATTTCACTGAGGATAATGGCCTCCAGTTCCATACACACTGCTGCAAAAGACAGGATTTCATTCTTTTTTATGGCCGAGTAGTATTCCATGTATATAGATATTCCACATCTTCTTTTTTTTTTAATTTTTTTTAAGTTCCAGGATACATGTGCAGAATGTGCAGGTTTGTTATGCAGGTTTACATGTGCCATGGTGGTTTGCTGCACCTATCAACCCATCATCTAGGTTTTAAGCCCTGCATGCATTAGGTATTTGTCCTAATGCTCTCCCTTCCCTTGCCCCCCCAACCCTCAACAGGCCATGGTGTGTGTTGTTCCCCTCCCTGTGTCCATGAGTATACACCACATTTTCTTTATCCAATCCTCTGTTGATGGACGTTGAGGTTGATTCCATATCTTCACTATTGTGAATAGTGCTGTGATAGACATACAAGTGCAGGTGTCTTTTGGATGTAATATTTATTTCTCTTTGGGTGTTTACCCAGTAGTGGCGTTGCTGGATCAAATGGTAGTTCCATTTTTAGTTCTTTGAGAAATCACCACACTGTTTTCCATAAAGGTTGTGCCAATTTACATTCCTACCAACAGCATATGGGCATTCCTTTTTCTCCACATTCTCATCAAAAATCTGTGGTTTTTAGACTTTTTAATAATGGTCATTCTGCTGGTGTGAGATGGTATCTCATTGTGGTTCTGATTTGCATTTTTCTGATTATTGGTGATGGTGAGCATTTTTCATATGTTGGACTAACTGTATGTGTGTTTTTGAGAAATGTTTATTCATGTCCTTTGCCCACTTTTTAATGGTTTTTTTTTCTTGTCAAGTTCCTTATAGATTCTGGACATTAGACCTTTGTTTAGACATACTTTAAAAATATTTTTCGCATCCTGCGGGTTGTCTGTTTACTGTTGTTTCTTTTGCTGTGCGGAAGCTTTTTAGTTTAAGTCCCGTTTTTATATTTTTGTTTTTACTGCATTTGCTTTTGAGGACTTAGTCATAAATCCTTTGCCTAGGCCAGTGGCCAAAAGAGTTTTTCCTAGGTTTTCTTCTAGGATTTTTATATTTGCATGTTTTACATTTGGGCCTTGAATTCATTGTGAGTTAATTTTTTTTTTATATGGTGAAAAGTATGGGTCCAGTTTCATTCTTCAGCATATGGCTATCCAATTTTCCCAGCACCACTTATTGAATAGGGTGTCATTTCCCCAGTGTATATTTTTGACTTTGTTGAAGATCAGTTAGTTGTAGGAATGTGACTTTATTTCTGGGTTCTCTGTTCTGTACCATTGATTTATGTGTCCATTTTTATACCAGTACTGTGCTGTTTTGGTTACTATGGCCTTGTAATATAATTTGAAGTCAGGTAATACGATACCTCCAGCTTTGTTCTTTTTGCTCAGGATTGCTTTGGGCTATTTGGGCTCTTTTTTGGTTCCATATGAATTTTAGGATTTTTTTTCTAATTCTGTGAAAAATGACATTGGTCATTTGGTAGGGATTGCAATGAATCTGTAGATTGCTTTGGGCAGTATGGTCATTTTAACGTTAGTTCTTCAAATCCATGAGCATGGGATGTTTTTCCATTTGTTTGTGTTGTCTACAATTTCTTTCATCAGTGTTTTGTAGTTCTCCTGATAGACATCTTTCGCCTCCTTGGTGAAATATATTCCTAGGGTTTTGTTTTTGTTTTTGTTTTTGTCCTTGTCTTAGCTATTTTAAGTGGGATTGCCTTCTTGATTTGGTCCTTGACTAGATAGCTGTTGGTGTTTAGGAATGCTACTGGTTTCTAAACATTCATTTTGTAGCCTGAAACTTTACTGAATTCATTTATTAAGTCTAAGAGATTTTGGTCAAATATTTAGTGTCTATTTTCTAGATATAAGATTATATCATCAGCAGAAATATTTGACTTCCTCTTTTCCAATCTGGATGCCTTGTTTTCTCTTTGCTGGTTGCACTGGTGAGGACTTCCGATACTACGTTGAGTAAGAGTGGTAAAAGTGGGTATTCTTGTCTTGTTCCAATTCTTAGAGGGAATTCTTTCAACTTTTTTCAAGGATGATGTTGGCCATGAGTTAGTTGTATATAGCCTTTATTATTTGAGGTATGTTCCTTGTATGCATAATTTGCTAAATTATATCATGAAGGGATGCTGAATTTTATCAAATGATTATCCTGCATCTATTAAGATGATCATATGGTTTTTGTCCTTATTTCTGTTTATGTGATGCATCACATTTATTGATTTGTGTATATTGAAGCATCCTTTCATTCCTGGAATAAATCTCACCTGATCATGGTCTATTATCTCTTTGATGTGCTGTTGAATTCAATTTGCTAGTATTTTTTTTGAGAACTTTTATGCCTATGTCCATCCAGGATATTAGCCTGTAGTTTTCTTTTTTCATTGTGTCCTTGTCTGGTTTTGGTATTAGGGTGATTCTGACCTCATAGAATGAGTAAGGGAGAATTACCTCCTCCTCAATTTTTTGAAATAGTTTCAGGAGGATTAATATTAGTTTTTTGTGTGCTTGTTAGAATTCAGCTATGAATCTATCTTTGGATTTATAGTCCTGGGCTTTTTGGTGGCAGTTTGGGGGGGATATTTTGTATTACTGATTCAGTCTCTCTACTTATTAGGGGTTTACTGTTCAAAAGTTCTACCATTCCTGTTTCAATTTCAGGAGGTTGCATGCTTCCAGGAATTTATCCATTTGTTCTGGATTTTCTAGTTTGTGATTGTATAGTTGTTCATAATAGTCTGATGATCTTTTGAATTTCTGAAATATCATTTGTAATGTCTCCTTTTTCATTTCTGATTGTATTTATTTGGATCTTCCCTCTTCTTGGTTAGTTTAGCTAGTGATTTATCAATTTTGTTTATCTTTTTGAAGAACCAACTTTTTCTTCTGTTAATCTTTTGTATTGTTCTTTTGGTCCCCATTTCATTTAGTTCTGCTCTGATTTTTGTTATTTCTTTTCTGTTTCGTTGTTCATACTAGAATCCTTAGTCTCACCATGATCTTTGTTATTTCTCTTCTTCTGTTAACTTTGGGTTTTTTTGTTCTTCTTTTTCTAGTTTCTTGGGGTGTGATGTTAGGTTGTTAATTTGTGATCTTTCTACCTTTGTGATGTAGGCATTCAATGCTATTAATTTCCCTCTTAGCACTGCTT
Organism: Colobus angolensis palliatus; assembly: GCF_000951035.1. Classification (NCBI taxonomy): domain Eukaryota; kingdom Metazoa; phylum Chordata; class Mammalia; order Primates; family Cercopithecidae; genus Colobus; species Colobus angolensis. The sequence goes on along the minus strand of NW_012115932.1, from coordinate 12,675,778 downwards.
TTGCTGTATCCCATAGGTTCGGGTATGTTGTTTTTTCATTTTCATTCATTTGGATTTTTTTAAATTTTCGTTTTAATTTCTTTGTTGAGCCAGTGGTTGTTCAAGAGCATGCCATTTAATTTCCATGTATTTGGATAGTTTCAAAAGTTTGTCTTGGTATTGATTTCTAGCCTTACTCTTCTGTGATCTGAGAAAATACTTGATGTAATTTGCAGGTATTTTAATGTGTTAAGACTTGTTTTGTGGGCTAGCTTGTGGTCTGTCTTGGAGAATGTTCCATGTGCTGGTGAAAGGAATGTATATTCTGTAGTCATTGGGTAGAATTTCTGTAAATGTCTATTAAGTACATTTGGCCTAAAGTCCAGTTTAAGTCCAGTGTTTCTTTGTTAATTTTCTGTCTCAGTGATCTGTCTAGTACTGTCGGTAGGGTGTTACCAAGACCCCACTATTATTGTATTGTTGTCTGTTTCTTTCATTAGGTCCAGTATTACTTGTTTTGTATATTTGAATTCTCCAATATCAGTTGTGTATGTATTTAGGATTATTACATCTTCTTGCTGAGTTATTCCCTTTGTCATTATATAATGACCTTTTTTGTCTTTTTTTACTGTTTTATGTGATATGTCTTTTTTATCTGATATAAGTATAGCTATTCCTGCTCACTTTTGGTTTCTGTTTGTATGGAATATCTTTTTCCACCCCTTTACTTTCAGTCTATTTGTGTCTTTATGGGTAGGATAAGTTTTTGTAGGCAACATATAGTTGGATCATATTTCTTTATCCATTCTGACAATCTGTATCTTTTAGGTGGAGCATTTAATCCATTTATATTCAGGGTTAGTATTGATATGTGAGGCTTTGTTCCTGTCACATTGTTGATTGTTTTCAAGTTGTTTTATAAATTCTTTGTTTCTTTCTTTTTCTGTCTTTGTGGTTTGGTGAAATTCTGTGGTGTTGCTATTTGATTCATTTCTCTTCCTCCTTTGTATAATTGTTTTATATGAACTGTGAGTTTTCTACTTTCATGATTGTTTGTGACAGTGAATATTGACCTTTAATTTTCACATTTAAGACCTCATTGAACATTTCCTATAGGATTACTCTAGTGGTGGCAAATCCCTTAGTGTTTGCTTGTCAGGGAAGGACTTTATCCTTAATTTATAAAGCTTACTTTGGCAGAATACAAAATTCTTGGCTGACAGTTTTTTTTTCTTTCACCACTTTGAAAATGCCATCACATTCTCTTCTAACCTGTAAGATTTCTGTGAAAAGTCTTCTGTTAGTCTGAGGGGTTTCCTTTGTATATGACTCCATGCTTTTCTTTTGCTAATTTTAAAATCCTTTATTTCACTTTTATATTAAACATTCTTAATATAATATGCTATAATGATATTCTTTTTGCAATGTATTTGCCTGAAGATTTCTGGGCCTCCTATAAATGGATGTCTAACTCTCTTGATAGACTTTGGAAATTTTCATCAGTTACTTTCTCACATATGTTTTCTAAACTTTTTTATCTCTTTTCCCCCTTGGTAATATCAACAATTCATAAGTTTAACTTTTTTCTCTCTTTTTCCCCTTAGTAATATCAACAATACATAAGTTTGGTCACTTTAGATACTCCCACACATCTCAAAGTCTTTGTTCATTCTTTTTATTCTTTTTTCCTTATTTTTGTCTGACTGCATTATTTCAAAAGACCTGTCTTCAAGTTCTGAGATTCTTTCTTCTGCTTGTTGTAGTCTATTATTGAAATTTTCTCATGTATTTTGTATTTCCTTCAATTAATTTTTTAGTTTCAGAATTCTGCTTGGCTTTTTTGTTTTTGTTTTTGTTTTTGAGACAGGGTCTAACTCTGTCACTCAAGCTGAAGTGCAGTGGTGTGATCACAGCTCACTGCAGCCTTGACCTTCCAGGCTCAAGCAATCCTCCCACCTCAGCCTCCCTAGTAGCTGGGACCACAGGCACATGCTACCTTGCCCAACTAACTTTTTATTTTTTGTAAGGACAGGGTCTCACTATGTTGCGCAGGCTGGTCTCAAATTCCTGGGCTCAAGCAATCCTCCTGCTGGCCTCCCGAAGTGCTAGAATTAAAGGCATGAACCACTGTACCTGGGCTTTGGCTTTTTTTTTTTAAGGTGCCTGTCTCCTTGGAAATTTCTTACTTGTATCCTAGATGGATTTTTAAATTTCTTTGTGTTGGTTTTCAGATTTCTCTTGCATCTCATTGAGCTTCTTTAAGAATAACATTTTGAATTCTTTACCTGGCATTTCAAGGAATTCTTTTTGATTGGGATCTGTTGCCAGACAATTGTGGTCCTTTGGTAGCATCATATTTCTCTGCTTTTTCATATTTCCTGCATCCTTCCTTGGATTTCTGCACAAATGGTGTCACAGTCACTTGTTCTAATTGTTTGAAATTGGTTTTGTAGGGGAGAATGTTCTCTGAGGATGTATATATGTTGTTGATTAAGATACTTTGGCTTTGATTTTGAGTCCCTGTGGTAGTGTGATCTTTGTATGAATTTGTCAGCAGGGCATAGGATCAGTGGTCTCTATAATCACATCCTCAGTGATTTATGGTACTATTATTAGTTGAAGTGGTGGTAAAGTTTAGTTGGAGATTTGCATGCAAACTACAGTCTTTGGGCCCCAGTAGTGGCAGCATGGAATGAGCAGCATAGAAGGTGGGAAGCCGCTGTCAGTCTCAGTTCAACCCCCTTCCCAGCAACTCCCTCAGATCTCCCTGGAGAGGAGATGCTCCCTGGACCAGCGCCTCTCTGCCTATCCTGCTCATTCCTCCAGCTTCTACCTCCAAGCTCCCCATAGCCACATTGTCCACAGAACACTTCCTGCAGCTGTGTGAATGATGGCCCAACAGTTTATCCTCCCCTCCTTCAGCCTGCACAGAGCAGAGTCTCCCTGGCCAAAGGAATAAGCTAGACAAGTACCCCATCCCAGTGTCTGCTCCTTCCCACCACCAGCTGAGCCTCTGCCCCTGTTGGGGAATAGGGCAAGCATCCACTCAGAATGCAAATGTCCCACAGCCTTTCATGCGGGGAGGGCAGAGGGTGAGTACAGATGAGAGGCCCAAGGAAGCTCTGCAACACCAGCCTCTGGCCTTGTCTGCAGTCATGGCCTCTCATTGTGCTTTGAATAAAATAACCTCCAAGGCCTCAGCGTGATCTGCCCTGTCTCCCACTGTCCTCTCCTGGCCCACGAGACTTCAGCCCCTCAACCTGCCTTCTCTGCCTCGGAACTCAAGCTCTGGACTGTCCACAGGCTGCATTCTTGCCAGACTCTTCCACCTCCCCTGCTCTTTCCAAGTCTTCACCCTTTTCACCTATCATCAATCCTCATCTTAAAATATGTCCTCCTCAGCTGTGCATCTTCCTTTTTTTTTTTTTCCTGAGACAGAGTCTTGCTCTGTTGCCCAGACTAGAGTGCAGCTGCACCATCTTGGCTCACTGCAACCTTGGCCTTCTGGGTTCAAACGATTCTCCTGCCTCAGCCTCCCTAGTAGCTATGACTACAGGCACGCGCCACCACACCTAGCTAATTTTTGTATTTTTAGTAGAGACGGGGATTTGCCATGTTGGCCAGGCTGCTCTCAAACTCCTGGCCTCATGTGATCCACTTGCCTCAGCCTCCCAAAGTGCTGGGATTACAAGAGTGAGCCACCGTGACTGGCCAGCATATTTCTTTTCTTTTTTTTTCTTTTTTTTTTTTTTTTTGAGACACAGTCTTG
>NW_012115932.1:12592899-12671374 GCF_000951035.1 Colobus angolensis palliatus | reverse complement strand
CCTCCCTCCCCCTCCCTCCCTGCCTCCCTCTCCCTCTCCACCTATATTTGATTTTTAATTGCCTGAAAGCAGGCATTATGGCTATCTTGTTCCCCAGTATATACAATACTTGGCACATCATAATGGTTCAATAAATACTTGTGCCTGAATTAATGCATGCATGAATGAATGCATTTCTCTTGGCTTTTCTGTCTGAGGGCACAATCTAAGCATGTGCATGACTGAATTTTAGGCTCCCTGAGAACAGAAGTGGAATCTGGTTCATCTTTGTATTTCCCCCAGGATTTAGCATAGCTCTTGGCCCATAATGAGTACACAACCAAGGATCAAACCTAAAGGACATCAGTCCAATATGCCATGGCCACCTAAGACCTTATCAGGTCCAGTCCAGCATCCTGTGCCATGAGAGTCCCCAGGGGCCAGCCATAGGAGGAAAGTTACTTGGTCTTAATTAAACAATTAAAGATAATGTACATTCCAATATGGCCTTAAAGCTAAGGCTGGTTCAGTCATTGACACCTAGACCCATATTCTGTTTTAACCCATTTCTATCCCATTCAGTCATTTTGTAGTAGGTCTACTGGACACCAGGTAGTGTGCTAGCACCTTATTACTCAAAATGTGGTCTGCAGACCAGCAGTCACCACCATCACCCAGTAGCTCATTAGAAATGCAGATTCTCCAACCTTCCCCCAGACTTAGGGTCAGAATCTGTGGTCTAGCAAAATCCAGGTGATTTGCATGTATGTTGAAGTTTGAGAAGCACCAGGCTAGCAAAAGATAGACCTAGGTCTAGCTTCATGGAGCTTAAGGCAGACACTTGACAAATGGACAGCAATGGCTATGTGTTGACTCTTATAAGAGAGGATGCTGTGGGAGCTTTAGATCACCAAGGAGATCAAAGCAGTTCTTGTAAACCGTCTTAAATGTTCTTCAGCTTTGTCCTGAGAGCAACAGAAAGCCTGGAGAAAGGGGTTTACAGCAAGCGTGGGGGTGAAGGAATTGGCCTGTCCCCGCTTGAGGATAGCATTAACTTTTATTTATAGGTAGGAATAACCTTTGTAATTCATGATTACATAATTGCAATGAGACTTTCTTGTCTTAAGCCACACTTGAGTCTCTAAGGACGTGGCCTCATCCTAGGTGAGCAGGTCAGTGTAGGATGCTGAAGTCCAGGCAGGTCTAGGCTCAGCCTTTGCCTGTCCGGAAGGAGTCCCCATCTGTTGGGTGCAACCTCACTCTGAACCCCTGTCCCTTCCGGCCATGTGGTCCTTCTGCTGGGAACTGTAGTACAGTGCTATCTCTGTCATTTCCTCAGTTTCCAAATGTACATCAGAGACAGTCAACCTTGAATTAGGGTTCTTAAAATGAATCATGCCTGGCTCAGTTCTCCCAACAGCTTCTGGAAGCTAAGTGTGGAATTGTGGTAAGACTACAGTCAGAGCTGGGTTCAAGTCCTGGCTCAACCACTTGCTTGCTGCATGACCTTGGGCAAGTGTTTTAACATCTCTGAACTTTTCTTCAACTGTGACTTCCTGCCACATAAGGATATTGTGAGGGCTGAGTATAAAATGCGTGCTTTATTTATTAAACAAATATTTAGGCTGGGCGCGGTGGCTCAGGCCTGTAATCCCAGCACTTTGGGAGGCCGAGACGGGCGGATCACGAGGTCAGGAGATCGAGACCATCCTGGCTAACGCGGTGAAACGCCATCCCTACTAAGAAATGCAAAAAACTAGCCGGGCGAGGTGGCAGACGTCTGTAGTCCCAGCTACTCAGGGGGGCTGAGGCAGGAGAATGGCGTGAACCCAGGGGGGCGGAGCTTGCAGTGAGCTGAGATCCAGCCACTGCACTCCAGCCTGGGCAACAGAGCGAGACTCCGTCTCAAAAAAAAAAAAAAAACACAAATATTTATTGAATACCTACTATGTATCAGCTCTGTAAACAGCCACGGGGGGATCCAATGGTGGGCAATTTTAGACAAGAATCCTGCCAACATGAAATGTATAAGTCCAGTGGAGAAAAAAATGTCATTAATTTGATAATCAAATAAATATTAAATGACAAATATAGTAATGCTTTGAAGTGGGGGAGGGAGGCTGTAAGAGTAAAAGAGGGACTCAATCCAGCCTGGAAAGTCAGGGAGGCTTCTCTGAAAAGGTGAGAATTTGTACAGTGTCTCTTTCTCAGGTGTTGTCACTCCGCGCCTCTTTCAGGTACCTGGAAGGAAACCACCTAACAGCCGTGCCCAGAGAGCTGTCCGCCCTCCGACACCTGACACTTATGTAAGAAGCCCAGTATTGGGTGGGGTGTTTATTTTTCCCTCCTGGGGTCACTCAGGAAACTGAAGTGGATGGTAAGAGAAAACAGAGCTGCAGGCTGATGCAAGTGGTAATTGAAAGATGCCTATGTCTGCTTAGGAGGACCAGAAGCCAGTCTACAAAGGGAAAGTGGGAGTTCTTGCAGAATGAAAGAGCATTACCCTTGGGAAAGTAGGCGGCCTACTGAGAAAAGGTGAAAGAACACCATCTCTCTGTGGGCTGGATTCCTTATAAACTCCTGAAACCAGCTACTAAATAAGGATTTCTCAACCTCGGAACTATGGACATTTAGGGTTAGATAATTCTTGGTTGTTGGGAGGCTGTCATGGACATTATAGGATGTTTAACAACATCCCTGGCCTCTCCTCACTAGGTACCAGTAATACTTCCCCCAGTATTGACAACCAGAAATATCTCCAGACTTTGCCAAATGTCACTGAGGGAGCACAAGTGCCCCCAGTTGAGAACCACTGCTCTAAAGCAATGGTCTTCACCGTCAGCTGATTAGAGAAATCACCTGAGCAGTTTTTTTTTTTTTTTTTTAAACTACTGATGCTCAAGCCCATGCTAGATCAATTAAATCAGAATATCTGGGCATGGAACTCAGGCATCAGAGGATTTAAAAGCTTCTCAGGTGATTCTAATGTGCAGCTAACATTGCCGTGGCTCTGGATGTTTCTCCCCGCAGGGAAGCTCGAGGTTGCAGCCGGCAGAGGACTGCACCCCCACCAACCTCAGTCCTCCTAAGAGAGAACCTGATAAGATGGAATTAATGAATGTCAGAAGAGAAGGGGGATAGAGGAACAGTGAAAAGAATTAATCAGGGGGAAAAGTACTAAAATAAGGAGAGATTGTTATTATATTTATCATATTTTGTTGGTACAGTGAAATGGATGAATAGTCATGTAACTGAATGATTGAAAAGATGGATAAATGAATGACAATTGCTTGAATGATTGAATAAGTGTTTGAATGGAAAATGACCATTTGGATGAATAAGTGGGTGGATAAGTGGGTGGATGGATGGTGGGAGGGAGAAAAGGAGGGTGGGATGGATGGATGGGTGGGCAGGCAGGCAGGTGAGTGTGTGGGATAAATATGATAAATTTATGAGGGGTAGATGAGTGGGTGGGTGGATGGATGGATGGATGGGCAAGCGGATGGGTAAGTGGGAGAGTAGATAAATAGGCCAGCAGCAGGATGGATAAATGAATGAGTGAATTAATGAATAGATGAGTGGATGGGTGGATGGGTAGATGGGTGGGTGGATGGCAGGTATGTGATACTTGGGAATGGCCTCCTACAGATGCAACTGACAAAAGCATGACCCCTCTGTTTTACTTTTCCTAGTGACCTGAGCAACAACAGCATCAGCATGCTGACCAATTACACCTTCAGCAACATGTCTCACCTCTCCACTCTGTGAGTACACTGAGATGCTGTGTTTACCCTGCCCATGGGCCCAGCAGGAGATGGTCACTCTTTCCCTCCCTCCCAGCAGGACTAGGTTCTCTGCCCTAATGACCCTCAGGCCTATGGCTGCCCTAGCATAAGATAGACCTTAATCATCAGAAGGAAGATAAAGTAGGAAGCCTTCCACTGTCCAGGCAATTAGAGAGGAACTAGAACCTCATCGCTTCTGAAGAAGGCTGTCTTAGGAATACCTTTTATGGTTTGTGAATTTTCTTTCCCAGTAAATGGTTTTCCTACACAATTATATTTTGCTCAGACCCATTTATTTCCCCTTAGCTTTGCACATTGTGAGCACTCATCATTGGACAGGAGAGAGAGGTGATAGTTTTCTAACCAGCCTGCGACAGAACCTGAGTAAACTGAGGAAATAAAGCCAGTGCACTTCCTGGATTGGTGAAGGGGTTTCTTGTCCCTTTAGGGGATGTTCTGTCAATATATCAGCATTAAAAAGAGAAACCATTTGCTTTGGTTCACAACGTGAACAGTGCATCTATGCATGGTAGTGAATAGAAAGACACAACAGGGCACGTGCCTCCTTTTCCACAGGATCCTGAGCTACAACCGGCTGAGGTGCATCCCAGTCCATGCCTTCAACGGGCTGCGGTCCCTGCGAGTGCTGTAAGTACCCCAGCGTGCTGATTTTGACTTACACATTGCTGAGTGACAGCAGGAAGCAGACTAAGCACTCCCCTTCCCCACTCTCCTTTGCCCAAAGCCCACTCCACTCCCAAACACACCTTCCTACCCAGGACCCTTATTTGCTCAGTGGAGTAGAGAGAGCTACCCTTGAGAGTCTGCCATTCCCGGGCTCCAGCCCACCACCACTGTGGAACCTTGAGCAAATCACTCAGCCCCTTCAACTTTCTGCTTCTTTATGTGTAAAATGGGATCAGTAGCACCTCCCTTGTGAGGATTAGGATATGCAGTTGTATTCTGCCCTCTAATTTGGGCATAGTGTGTGGCCATAGCCACGTTTCGACATCATTCCGTTTACAGTTGTTCCCTCAGAGGGGCGACGCAGCATGGTGAACCTCTGCATGGAAACGCAGCTCCTACCCCAGAGATCACAAGCTGGAAACCCAGGGGCCCCGTCCAGCTCACAGACAGCTATTAGTTAGCAATTGTGGGGTTGGCTCATAGAGTGTCTTTTTAAAAACACAAAGCTTAATAAGCTGTCAACATTTAAATATCAGGAGGTTTCTTGCACAAATCCCACCTTCTATATTCTTTTGGAAAATTGAGAGACCTGGCCACACCAGGGCCCTGTCTCTGTATTCCTGCATGGCTGAGCAGCCCTGCCCCTTTAAACAGAGTTGCGCAGGCTGCAGCCTCCACACCCAGCCCACTCTCCTTGCCTGTCTGGCCCTGTCCTACACATGGGTCGCTGAGTGTCTTCTCATCCATAAAATCAGATAATTATGGCAGTTGCCTCACAGGGTCTTATGAGGATTAAATGAGATACTGTAAATGAAGTATTTAGCACAGCTCTGGCACTGTAAATGCTTAAGAAATATTCACTTGTTACTATTCTTGTATCATAGCTTGCTAGGGCAGGAAGGCACCCCACCACCACCCCCAACCCTGGGCCTGATTAACTCCTGATTTTTGTGCCTTCCCATCTTGCTTCTACTTTATTAGCACATTCCTTTGAATTCCTTTGGTCCTTTGAATATCACCCTTGAATGCTATTTATGAAAACAGAGATGCCAGATACTCCGCCCCGAAACCTGTCAACTTCCTGACTTTCTAGATCAGTATTACTATAATGGTGATCAACACATTTTATGGGACAGTTTTCTTCCTCTAACCTTTTGCAACGGTGCTGTGAGACCAAGACAATTCTGCCCATTTTAAACATGGAGAAACCGCGGCCCAGACTGGTGAAGTCACTGGCCAAGGTCTAGCAGGTAGGAGGTTGCAGAATCCAGCCTCCTGGGACCCGGGGCGCTTTCCAGAGCTCAGTAGCAATCCACAAACAGCACCCAACAAGCTAGTCCATTTCGGAGTCTCTGGGCTGATGTGAATTATTGAGGCCCACAAAACACCGGTGTCAGCGACAACTCCCGCCACATGTCATCTGCGCTGTTATTAAAAATCAATTCTCTGGGGGCAAAGAAGTGGCCGCGCTGACAGTGTGCAATCTGTTATTGTCACTTACTTATTATCCACCTTCTCGGGGGAGTTTGAGAATGGAAACATCAGCACAACCATTTCCCTGTTTCCAGTGGAACACAGCAGGAGATGGGCTCGCATCACTGGCCAGGGCTGAAGCCGGACCTGCCCCCCTTCCTTCTCCTGCCACTCCCCCTCAGTCCCAACCTATTGTCTTCCACTCCAGTCTAATAGTTCTGTGCGTGGGTTCGCTGCCAGGAGGTGGGACCTGCCAATTTGAAGGAATCTGCAGGCATCTGTCCATAATAGTGACGGTTGAGGCAAATCAATATGTAAGAGGGAGAGAAAGTGTTCGCCCGTCCATCTGTCTGTGTTTTGGGGCGGTGGGGGTGATGGGGTGAACGCCACCAGCCTGCTCAGGGTTTTCTCCTTCCTCAGCATCTTGTTTGCCCCAGCCCGGCTCTACTCCTGCCATGAGTTCATCAGCGGTACACGTAACCATACAACACGCTGGCACTTGCTTCTTGAAATATGAATGAGTAGGCTTGCCCCAGCGTGGTGGCTCACACCAAAGTGTAATCCCAACACTCTGGGAGGTCGAAGCAGGAGGATTGCTTGAGCCCGGGACTTCAAAACTAGTCTGGGCAACATGGCAAAACCCTGTCTCTACCAAAAAATACAAAAAATTAGCCAGGCATGGGAACATGCTCCTGTGGTCCCAGCTGCTTGGGAGGCGGAAGTGGGAGAATGGTTTGAGCCTGGGAGGCGGAGGTTGCAGTGAGCTGAGATCACACCATTGTACTCCACCCTGGACAATAGAGCCAGACCCTGTCTCAAAAGGGAAAAAAAAAAAAAGAATTAATAGGCTTTTAGCATCATCATTTTAGAATCAGGAGGTTTTGTGCATAAAAAAGGATCTTAGAGCACCTGAGTCCAACCATCTACCTCAGTGGGGAGCAACCATTTTCCGCCTAAGGGCCAATTCAGGAAAAGTAAAAATGTTTATAGGCTACATTTCTTTTACAATATTTGTATCCTTTCTCCCACTAATTACACACCTAGGAATTTAAAGAATCATCCAAAATGAGGGAAAGGTTCTGTGCATTAAAATCTTTGTTGTACTGGTTTTTTTAACCTAAATTTTAAATATTACCTACAAGGGCCACAGTGGGGAAATGTTTAAGGAAACCATGAGGCAATCAGTCAATGAAGTGCAATTATTAAAAGAGGCAAAGATGAAAACTAGATAGCACTGTGGGGAAGTGCTCATCACATAGCGTTACATGGAGAAATACACCTAACTGGTATATGTGTTAAAATTATAACTTGCAGACATTTATACCTATGAAGAAAGACTGTAAGACAGCAAATGAAAAAAATGTGATAATGTTTATATAAAGTCATTTCTATAACAAATGAAGGCAAAGGTAAAGATGAATGAAGACCGGGTAGGGTGGCTCACGCCTGTAATCCCAGCACTTCGGGAGGCCAAGGCGGGTGGATCACCTGAAGTCAGGAGTTCAAGACCAGCCTGACCAATATGGTGAAACCCTGTCCCTGCTAAAACTACAAAAATTAGCCAGGCATGGTGGTGTGTGCCTGTAGTCCTAGCTACTCAGGAGGCTGAGGTGGGAGGATCAATTGAGGCAGGCAGGTGGAGGCTGTAGTGAGCAGTGATTGAGCCACTGCACTCCAGCCTGGATAGCACAGAGCAAGACCTTGTTTCAAAAAAAAAAATCAATAAAGATGAATAAAGATGGTAACATAGATGGTAAAATATTTACAACTTAGGGAGCTGGAAGAAAGATTGGCTTTTTAAAATCAAGAATTACATTATCTACAACTGCATTTGAACATGTATATATTCTTTCCTCATTTCTGAGGGGTTTCATACTTTTAATTAAACTTTCAGAAATGACCAGAGACCCAGAGATGTTGGGTGTTTGCAGCAGGAAGAAGAATGAGCGTCAAGGTTTAGTTTTGGAGTAGACAAAAGCCAAAAAGTGATCTGGAACGCAGGAAGAGAAAACTGACGTGTAAGAGAGAGAGAGGGAGTGTGTGTGTGTGTGTGTGTGTGTGTGTGTGTGTGTGTGTGTATGGGTGGATATGAATACATTTCAGGAGAGCACAACAGGAGGGTGGTCATTTAGCCCTGAGTACAAAACATTGTGTGAAAAATGCTTTTTCTACTTGGCTCCGAATCTGAAAATAGCAAAAAGAGAACATTCTTGTGGACATCCTCATCCTTCTTAGGGCATCCATGCATCCCCTGATCTTTGCCCCACACCAGGTCACATGCCTTATATGTGTGTGCTCCCAACTGTCTTGCCCCAGGCACAGGAGGGCCACCTGGAATCAGTTAGCTCTGGCAGGCAATTTCAGTGTGTGCCCATGAAGGAGCCAGTGGGATTATCATTCACCATCCTCAGTATTTTTAGCTCCTAGTCCCTGAAGTGAGAATTGTGCTGTTTATACATATGGGGCTGTTCATCACTGCTCTACCAATTGCCTGAATTCTCCTTAAAACATCCGTGTAAAGGAGCCCTTTGCTTGATTACCTTCTGAGACAAAGAGCTCACTCGCTTAGCAGGCAACTCTATTCCACTTTTGACCAGCTATTAGAGCATCAGAAAAATTCTTCTGCTGAGCCAGAAGGTGACTCACTGTGGCCTCCCAACCATGGGCCAGGGCTGGCACTTTGACATCTCTAAAATAAAAATCAATAAACAAAAGTTTAACTGCAGAATTTAGGATTGAAGAGTGAATATTGAAAATTTTTCTGTCCAAACGTTTCATGTATAAGAAGAAAAGACAGGCGAGGCACAGTGGCTCACACCTGTAATCCCAGCACTTTGGGAAGCCGAGGCGGGCGGATCATGAGGTCAGGAGATCGAGACCATCCTGGCTAACATGGTGAAACCCCATCTCCACTGAAAATAGAAAAAATTAGCCGGGCGTGGTGGTGGGCGTCTGTAGTCCAACTAGTCGGGAGGCTGAGGCAGGAGAATGGCGTGAACCTGGGAGGCGGAGCTTGCAGTGAGCCGAGATAGCACCACTGCACTCCAGACTGGGCCACAGAGCGAGTTTCAGTCTCAAAAAGAAAAGAAAAGAAAAGACAGATTCAGAGAGGTTTAGTGACTTGTTCAAGATCACTCTCTTGTTCATCCTTTCCTGGATACCAGCTATGGGTTAGTTGCTGTGCTTAACTCTGAAGGGGGAAAGAAAACAGAATGTGAATGAGACACAATTGCTGCCCTCAGGGAGCTCTTGGTCTAGAAGGAGAAGTAAGTAAATAAGCAACTACAATACAGGGTGATACCTGAGAGAAGAGCCATGGGGATGCAAGTGAGAGGCACGCAACCCAGTCTCAGCCACCCAAAGCTTTCTGAAAGGAAGGTTAATGATCACCACTGACATTCATCAAACCGTGGCTATGAGCTGCACACAGGGCTAAGTGCTTTGGTTATGTTATCTTAGTCACCCTCTACCTTGTGAAGGATATACCGCTGTTATCCCCATTTCACAGATCAGTAAATAGAGGCTGAATGAGATGAAGTAACTTGCCCAAAGTGATGCAATCGGTAGGTAGTCAAGTTGGAATTTAAACCCGAGACTATTTGTTTTCAGAATCACTCTTCTTAACTTGTGCTTCCAGGAAGGACTGAGACTGAGAAACCAGAGGGGGTTACGTAAGTAGGGATGGGAGAGAAGAAAATCCTAGGCCGGGAGAACATAAATGTCCTGGACAGAGGCCCTGAAGTCAGGAAAGCCATATCACCGGGGGAATCACAAGAAGCCACAGGTGTGGCTGCAATGTGGCTTCTGGGGGCAGGAGTGGGAAGAGATGCTGCTGAGTAGCCCCAAGGTACAGGCAGAACCAAGGCTGGGACTCACCTCTGGGCTCCTAGCCCAGTGCTCTTTCTACCACATTCTACCTGCTTCCCCATCGCAGACTAGCATCTGTTTTTATCTGCACTCATTTCAGACTGGAGGGAGCTGGCCTATGTAAAAATGAGGTGTTTTCTTCCTCACCCAGAGAGGCCTCTGATGGGAATTGAGGAGTGGGGTGAAATGGAAGATGCAGGGAGAAAGGAGACAGGCACCGACCACTCTGCCAAAATGCAGTGTCTCCTCTGCAGTCCTGGAATCAGGTCACAGGACTCACCATGGCCTTTGACATACAAGCTGCGCACTTTCAGGCTTCTACCCTGTGTGGGTAACTCCCAGAGGACTGGCCCCAAAATCCACTCAAAAACATAGAGGAGGAGTCATGACAATGATAACAATCGTCATAGCTGATGTGACTGAGTGCTTCTGAACCTCTGGCATCCAGTCTTTCAATCCTCATGGCTAGCTTATGAAGTGGTATATTAGCTTTCCTCCTGGGCAAAGGGAAGAAAATCAGCTCAAACCACCTTAAGCATAAAGAGAATGTATCAACTCAGATAACTGAAGAATGCACTGGAAGATACCGGGCTCTAGGGCTGGATGCAGGCACTGCAATGATACTGTCAGAATGTGTCTGTAATCCCAGCACTTTGGGAGGCTGAGGCGGGCAGATCACAAGGTCAAGAGATTGAGACTATCCTGGCCAACAGGGTGAAACACTGTCTCTACTAAAAATAAAAAATAAAAATAAAAAAATACAAAAATTAGCTGGACCTAGTGGGTGCACACCTATAGTCCCAGCTACTCAGGAGGCTGAGGCAGAAGAATTTGCTTGAACCCAGGAAGTGGAGGTTGCAGTGAGCTGAGATCATGCCACTGCACTCCAGCTTGGCAACAGAGTGAGACTGTCTGAAAAAGAAATATGTAGGCTGGGCGCAGTGGCTCACGCCTGTAATCCCAGCACTTTAGGAGGCCAAGGCAGGTGGATCACCTGTGAGGTCTGGAGTTCAAGACCAGCTTGGCCAAGATGGCAAAACCCCATTTCTACTAAAAACACAAAAATTAGGCAGGCATAGTGATGCACATCTGTAATCCCAGCTACTCAGGAGGCTGAGGCAGGAGAATCGCTTGAACCCGAGAGGCAAAAGTTGTAGTGGGCCAAAATCGTGCCACTGCACTCCAGCCTGGGCAACAAAGTGAGACTCTGTCTCAAAAAATAGTCATAAAATAAAAAGAAATGTGTCTCTGCCTCCCAGCCCTGTTTTGCTAAGCGGATTTCATTCTCAGGCAGTCTTTCTCTGTTTAAGACACAGAGGGTCCCGATGGGCTAAAAGTTTACATTCTAGTAGCTTAGCAGCCCCACAAAATTAAACTGCTTCTGTCCTCGTCATTCCAGAGAAAGCCCCAGAAGTATCTCTCCTTGGCTCCCTTAGGTTTCATGCTCAACCTCACACCAATCACTGTGACTCTGATTGGCCAGACCTGAGCCATAGCTTCATACAGAGGCCAAACCACTGGGACCAAGAGGTGGGGCATGGTGATCCCCAGTAGAAGACAGAGGAACTGCTACAGAAAAGAGCATTGATACCGAGAAACCTACACCCCCTAAAAATGTCTACTATATGTAGTTACTAAGAATTCCTCCATTTTAGAGATGAAAAATCTGAGAAACCGAAAGATCTGAGAAACCAAAAAATCTGACAAACCAAAAGTCAATTGTCTCAGCTCACACAGCCAGTACAGAGGAGGGAGTCACACCCAGGCAGGCTGACTCCAGAGCCTTTGGTTCTTAACCCCCAGATCACCTGGGAATAGCTTGGCCGGATCAGAAGAGAGTTCACGCAGCCCTACCCACATTTAGAATGAGGGTAGTTCCCATTGTTCATTGTATGAACTGTAGGACCTAGGGGTTCACAGACCCAAAGTTCATGCAGCCCAGAACTGAGGAATAGTTATGCCCTAATGTTGCCCTGATGATGCCCTCATCCGCATTCTGAAATTCTTAAGTTTGCCTTTAACATCCCCTAAGAGTTAGGTGAGGAGGAGGAGTTCCAAGTGCTTGAAGATGAGTCACTGAGAGTTGACAGTTGCTTGCCAGCCCAGCCCCTGGGAGGCATCAGGGAGAAGGGGAGGAGAAAGGAAGGAGCACTCATTCTTCCACTCCTCTGGCATCCTTTAGGACGGTTGTTCGACAGGCAAGAGTACTTCTTGGGGGCCAAACCAGGATGGAGAACCTGCAGTGTAGGCAGATTTAATGAGTTGTCCTAGTAAGTTACAATCCTGTTACTCTGCAGGTTTGTTTGTTAGTTTGTGATGGAGGTTCGCTCTTGTCTCCCAGGCTGGAGTACAATGGTGCGATCTCGGCTCACTGCAACCTCCGCCTCCTGGGTTCAAGCAATTCTCCTGCCTCAGCCTCCTGAGGAGCTGGGATTTCAGGTGCCCACCACCACACCCGGCTAATTTTTGTATTTTTAGTACAGAATGGAGCCTGACGTGCAGGTGTCACAATGCTAAAGCTGCCCTTGGGTCGTCTGGTGTTTTAAAATTAGGCCTCATTTGGAAATGACTAACAATGAAGCTGGGTGCATATGCAAAACAGCAAGCAGCCATAAAACCATCAAAGTCAATAGCAGGCAGGGGCTGGTATGATTCATAAATAGCCTCATGAATTAGAGGCTAAATGATGCTGATCAAAGTGTTAGGAAGTGCTTCTAGCTCTTCCTTACCCGGGGAGGGGAGAAGCTATCATGAACACTCTGGATGGCTGTTCGCCTTCTTCCTGCTGTCCTAACTGCCTAAGTATTGAGGTTCACTTTCACCCTGAGGATTTCACCAGAGAACTGTGAGGTGGGAGGGGAAGGAGCCGATGGTGATGAGGATGTCAACAAAGGGTAACTAAGAGGAGATTATATGGAAAGAGGAGAGAAATAAGGGCCTTGCCTTAAAGCAAAAGGAGAAATCTTTCTAAACCCTTGCTACTGGCATCAGCATCACCTCAGACTTTGTCAGAAATGCAGAATCTCAGGCCCCATCCCAGACCCATCAGAACCTTTGGAAGTGGGGCTCAGGAATCTGCATATTTGCTAGCTTCCAAAGCTCACTTAGTGTGAGAGCCACTGTTCTCTATCAAGAGTAATTAGGCTCATGTCTCTATGTCAGTTGAAGACGAAGGGCAAGCTAACTTCAGTTGAAGGGAGAAGAGCAGCAAATTCGTTCGTTATTATTCCATCTGTACTTCCACTGTCAACACTAATTGTCTCTTTGTTCTACTAGGACTCTCTGCCTGCAATAAAGTTGTTAGTCCTTACCCTGAACGGTGATTATCGCCAACACAGGTGATGGTGCCCATCAGTCACTAAAGAAGCCTTTGAGTTTCTATGAATTTGCAGATTTTTTTATGCAGTTGATGATTAATCCTTTAATGGAGAATATAATCCATGTTTTGTGGATTTGCTCGTGTTGCTACTTGAGCACGGAGCAGTGTTCATTGAATTTTTTCATGCACCTATCCTCCAGGCATTTGTGGAAGTCTTAGTATCTGGCACCACTGTGTAAGTGAGAATAGCTCCTAGCAGCCTACACCACAGGGTGGAGAGAGGCATGATTAATACCAGGTTGGGTGCCCAGCCCTTCTGACATGCTGTGGGAAGAGGCACTCAGGTGCACACAAGTGCCAGACTCGTGTATGTGTGTGGCTGATGCCAAAGCCATTTCCATAACAGTGAGTGTTCGGCTCCAGAGACTCTCCTTGGGAGCTGAGGACCCCCTCCCTCTGTCACCGAAGCTGGGATTGGTAGCATTTCTCAACCCCCTTAAGATCTCTTTAGGTAAATATGAAGGGAACTAATTTACTGAGCTCCTCGATACCAGATACCCTTCAAGACTCTTTCACAAATATTAATATTGATTAGTCATTTAGCACTTAGAAAATGCTGGCTCTCTCTACGTGCATTAACAGACCCATGACAACTTTCCGTGGCAAGTCTTTTTATTCTCATACTTGTTTTACAACAGAGGCTGAGGCACAGAGAGGTAAATTGCTTTGCCTTCAGTCACATAGCTGGTGAGCGACAAAGTCAGGTTTGACTGCACACAGCCTGGCTCCAGAACTTCCGGTCTTAAGCACAGCTCTTCACATGATCTCTGAAACTCTAGTAACTCCCTTGGGTAGATATGTCTCTTCCTTTTTCAGCTGCAAAAAGGAAGGCCCAGAAAAGTGACATAACTTATCCAGTGTTCCACAGCTAAAAGAGACTGGTTTCTGATTTCACCTCAGGTCTATCAGATTGAAAAGTCCACCCGCTTCTTCCCCAAACCCTCTACTCCCTCCATCCTTGCTGCTGAGCTGGGCATAGAACATTCATGCACCCAGAGCAAAGGGGGCAGCAGCTACTGCTAGGAGCAGTGGGGCTCTGAGCAAAACCGAAGGGTGGCAAGACCAGGCACTGGAGACCCTGAGAAAATGTGCTAAATTCAAATTACTGGATGCTAACCTTCCGACCTGTGCCCTCTACTTCAGAACCCTCCATGGCAACGACATTTCCAGCGTTCCTGAAGGCTCCTTCAATGACCTCACATCTCTATCCCATCTGTAAGTAGCGGTCTTTCTCCCCAGTGTGCATTCAAAACACGAAAGCATGGAAGTGTCAGCGACAGTGTCATCAGTGTCAGCATTTTGGCATATGTCCTTTCCTTATGCATACAGTTATTTTACAACAGTGTATCCACACCATGCATATTGTCTTGTTCCCCACCTCAGAAGCCTTCAAAGGAATCCTCAATTATGTAAACAGTGTAAATATTTAATAAGAACTAATAGAAAACATGTACTACGGGCTAAACACTTTAGATAAGTTTTCAATTTATTTCTTGCAGCTGTAAGGCATTTTTATCCTTTTATTATATATAATAACATTGTGTCTAAGCATGGCACAGCTAGCAGATGGCAGGGCCCAGGATCAGATCCAGGTTTGCCTTGACTCCAAATTCTTAACCACTCTGCGCTCTGCAACAGGTATTCCCTTCTTATTTTACACAGGAAACACTGAGGCCCGTAAATACTAGCTGGCTAGCTAAAGGTTGACTATCAGGTCAGTGAGATGTTGGACTAGAACCTAGGTTCCCTCACTCCCAGGCCAGACCTCTCTTCCCCAGATCAGGGATCTCTACGTTTTTTTATACACCTCTGTCGGTGAACATTTTCGAGTTTGTATTCCTTCTATATGCATATTTAATTATTTTCATAATGTGTGCATACACTATAAGATGGATATACTACATATGCATATTCTAAAACTTTCAGAAATAGAATTGTTAAAAGATACATTTAAAAAAAAAAAAAAAAACAGAATTTCTAGTATTTTCTTCCCAGTCACAACTTTGGAGATGTCTATACTGGACTTAACCCTCCTCCCCTGTATTCTTCAGTCAAGTGGTCTGAAGCGGCTTCCTAGGTTGCTGGGTTTCAGAACCTTCTCTGCAGAGTATATCCTCCAGTGGGCCTTCAGCAGGACAAGGGAACCAGATAGCAGATGGCCAGAGATCCAGGAAGCTCCCTAAAGGAGCTAGGATGGGGTTGAGTTGATGAGTGAGTCTTAACTGCGTAGGTGAGAACCACTCCTCAGAAGTGAAAGGGGCTGGGATGGGAGTTGAAACATCCACAGCATTGGAAGTACACTCTGGAGACATTAACTTTGCCACAGTGGAGACGACTACTCCGCTGGCCCCATGTTGGACACCTCCAGCCTAGCCAAAGTCTGAAAATGCATTTCCAGAGAGCCGAAGATATGAAGCCTACAGGCCAAGCTGGGCAGGGGGCCCTGACTTCCTGTTCTGCCTCCTAGGGCACTGGGAACCAACCCACTCCACTGTGACTGCAGTCTTCGGTGGCTGTCAGAGTGGGTGAAGGCGGGGTACAAGGAGCCTGGCATCGCCCGCTGCAGTAGCCCTGAGCCCATGGCTGACAGGCTCCTGCTCACCACCCCAACCCACCGCTTCCAGTGCAAAGGTAGGTGACGCCAACACCCCACCCTCCCCTGTCCCTTGTGGGGTCTGTTGTGTTCCCAGCAATCTGTCAGAGCAGGGCATCTCAAGAGATGCGGCTTCAGAAGCCTTCACCCTGTCTCTTCCATGGGTCCCACACAAAGAGGCTCAGATGCTGACACTGATGTGGACCCTCATCTAATGGGCCAAGTGTCATTCTCTCCAAGTCCGCTGCTGGCATTACCACACATCTCCTCACTGACTTCTTTCTGTACATGTCTTTCCATAGTGGAGAATATCTTTTTTTTTTTTTTTTCATCTTTTGTAGAGACAAGTTCTCACTATGTTGCACAGGCTGGTCTCAAACTCCTGATCTCCAATGATCATCCTGCTCTGGCCTCCCAAAATGCTGGGATTACAGGCATAAGCCACTGCACCTGGCCTTGAGAAAAATTTTTTCCAACCTGCATTTTTTTATCCAATATTATTAAAACATAAGCATTTTCTCATTTTACCCGGCAAACTTACTGTACATGTGATTTTTTTATTGATCATATTTTTATAACAACAAACTACTACTGAGTTCTTATGCAACAGGAATGATGTTAAGCACCTTCTCATGTATATTTTTCCTCATTCTTCATATAACAGCTTATTTAATCCTCTAATGCCTCTATGTGATCAACTGTTAATATTATCCTCATTTCTAAAAATGAGAAAATCAAGGCTTAACAGGCTTCCAGGTCTATCTGATTCCACAATGCACAGTCTTCATCATTAAGCCATAATACCACTTACTTAATCCATTTCTGGTTTTGAACTTTAGAGTATTTCCATTTTTTTTTTCTTACCATTGACACATAAAGATCTTTCTCTATTTGAATCATGTTCTCAGATAAGATTCAGAGAACAGAAATTACTGAATCAAAGTATATTATTATTTTTCAGGTCTTCACACATTTTGCCAAACTGATTTTCAAAAAGGGTTATAACCCATTTACATTCCCAGTAGCATCCTTCGATTGCATTTTTCATTAGACTCTGTCATTATTTTCTCTTATTTTCTCATCCTTGCTAATTCAATAGGTTAAAAAAAAAACTCCTTTTATTTTTGTCTTTGATTATTGGGGAACCTGAACTTTTTATCAAACAGTTACTTCTCATTTGTATACACAATTGTCTGTTAACATCAATATCTTTTGCTCATCTCTGAGAGGCTTAATACTTATTTTGATATATAGATATACTTTAATTACCCTCTCAAACTTGAGTGTGTCCCACACTTCTGCTGCAAGCAGAAAAACATTCCATTGGCTTAAAGCTAATTTTAATTTTCCTCTTCCTGCTTCTAAGATATCTGATCTGATACTACTAGAGGCTCACCTAGGCCAAGAACGGTATAGGTCTCAATCTTGGCTGCACACTTTGGAAATCATATAGGAGCTTTTAAAATTACTGAAGCCTGGCTCCACCCTCTAGGTTTTGATTAAATTGGTCTGGGGTACAACCTGGGTGTGGAGACTTTTAAAAGCACTGCAGTTGGGGTCCGGGCATGGTGGCTCACGCCTCTAGTGCCAGCACTTTGGGAGGCTGAGGCAGGTGGATCACTTGAGATCAGGAGTTCAAGACCAGTCTGCCCAACAAGAGGAAACCCCATCTCTACTAAAAATACAAAAATTAGCCAGGTGTGGTGGCGCACACCTGTAATCCCAGCTACTCGGGAGGCTGAGGCAGAAGACTTGCTTGAATCCAGGAAGTGGAAGTTGCAGTGAGCCAAGATTGCGCCACAGCACTCCAGCCTGGGCAAGAGAGTGAGACTCCATCTCCGAAGAAAAAGCACTGTAGCTAGTAGTGTAAGACAGCCAAGTCATCCAGGTTTTGTCTGGGCCGTTCTTGGTTTTAGCACTGAAAGCCCTGTGTCCTGCAAACCCCCTCAGCCCCAAGCAAAGCAAGACAGACAGTCTTCCTATTCTACTGGGAAGCCGGGTTGAGCCCCCTAGTACCAGCACTCAATCAGGCCACTCAGCACTCAATCAGGCCACTCTGTTTACTCATCCACAAATGGTCACTCACTGAAGTTCATCTCAGCCCATCTCCAAGTTGATGACTGTTAGCCCCAAGGTCATTTATAGTCCTGACACTAAGTATGGCCTGTTTATCCAGGGCTCATTGTCAAAGCTGGCTGCAGCAGCAGGACACAGCCCCCTTTGCAAAGCTCTGAGAAGGACCCTGACCTCCCTCCAGTGCTTGCAGCTAAAGCAAGCACAGCTGAAATGGTCACAGATGTAACATGTACCTGAGCAGTTTTCCATCCATTGTCAACATCATCGCCGTGTCCTCTGGGGCCATCCATTTCTGTCTTCCAAGGTTTTCCAGGGGGGACTTCCTCTGTGTGCCTTTGGCCCAAGCACTATGCCCTGCTTAGCCTGGCACAGACTGTTCCATGGGGAGGGGTATTTGTGGGTAGAAAAATGGGAGGTCCAAATAGAGTCTGGGCTCAGAGCTTCCTGGAATGTGAAAAGATACACAGGGGGTTTCTAATTATGGTGCATTGTTTGCAGATTAGCACCAAAATCGGATCAGGCTAATTACAGTAATTGATTTGACTGCAGAAGTGTTTCTGAATGATGTCCCACTGTGACTTTTCCTCACTGGACAGTGGCTGAATTAATGGGACGCTAGATGGACTGGATGTGCTGGTTGAGGAGAGCCAGCTGCCATCTGGGCATAGAGTTGGGGAGGGGCTGGCACTGGCTGAGGGAGGGCCCAAAGCAGAGGGGAAGGGAGGTGTGGCAGTGAGTGCACTCAGGACCTGCTGTCAGTACTCTGGTTTTGCTGCCCAGGGCCTGTGGACATCAACGTTGCGGCCAAATGCAATGCCTGCCTCTCCAGCCCATGCAAGAATAACGGGACATGCACCCAGGACCCTGTGGAGCTGTACCGCTGTGCCTGCCCCTACAGCTACAAGGTATGCTGGAGGCCCTGCCCCCCATATTCATGCCTCAGGCTCCTCCTTCAGCCCTGGCCCTAGAGAGGGGCACCGCGCCCTGCATACCCTCCCTTCTCCAAGGGACAGCCTGGATGAGTCCATCGCACAGGTCACCACCCCAAATGCAAGCCCAGAGTTTCGGGCAGCCTGTCTGATGCACACATCTGATGCAGGTGGAGTGAGAGTGAGCTGGCATCCCCAGGTCTCTGTCCCCAGGGGGATTGTGTGTGTGTAGTGACAGGCTTAGAGGCAGCCTCACTCTGGGGAATGGGACTACCTGATGTATTTCTAGACTATGGCTTGCTTCTAGCAGATAGTGTCAGAGTGCCACCTATGGGCCTGGGACAAAAGAGCCAAAGGATTCCCTTTGAAACCAGCCACCTCCAAAGCCTTAAACTTACCACTGAGTCCTAGACCCATGCACCCTCATTTCATACGCTGATTATAAAAATCAGAGAAGAGAATAAATGTATAAGGTCCAGATGAATGCCTGGCCTTTACTGATGGTTCAAAAGAGAAATATACTATGTATGGAATTGAGAATGTTATAAATTCACAGTCACAGGGCACTCACACACACTAAAAATGTTATTAATAGGAGGGGAGAATAGAGATTAACAGCAGACATACTCAGGATGTGTGGATCCTCAAACTCCGTTGTATGCATTCAGCAGAGAAAACTCAGACTGTGCAGTTACACAGAGAAGCAGGTGTGGATTCCAGCTTTGTCATTTACTGGCTGTGTGGCCATGGCTAGTAATTTCGTCTGTCTTCCCAGCTGCAAACTAGGACCTGTCTCATAGGTTTGCCATGGGAATCAAATGTACAGTAATGTACGCAATACACCTAGGACAATACCTGGCATTCAGTAAGCACTCAATAAGCCAGCATACTGCTGCCTTTTACCTTTACCCTTGTATGGTGGTCCCTCATGCCTGGGTGTGGAATAGGGCATCAGTAGCAGGTGGTATGTTGCTGGTTTGATCCAGGATTATCAGTCTATGTCTCTGTGATCTGCCAAGAAACTTCAGTCATTCTCCTAGAACTGTGACTGCATTTGTAACATTCTCAATTCCATACATAGTGTAGTTCTCTTTTGAGTCATCAATAAAGGCCAGGCACTCATCTGGAGCTTATGCATTTATGTTCTTCTCTGACTTTTATAATCAGCGTATGAGATGGGTAGTATCATCCTTATTCTAAAGAGAAGGTAAACTGTTCACATTCTGATTCTTGCTTCCTTCTCTTTAAAACTGGCCTGAGTCTGAAAGTAGCAGAGCTGGGTTTGAAGTCCAGGCTTCTTCCAACTACACTTGACTGCACTATGAAGCATGACCTGACCGTCAGGGCCAGGGCAAAGAGAGTATCTGCAGGGCTACTGCAGGATAAGGCCACTTGTTTGAACTTTGTTCTCAAGATTCTGAACATCATGTCAATTTTAGAAGAATGTGAACAGAGATTTTGATCTTGAGGAAAGTGTTGAGCCCAGGCAGGTCTAGGATGCATGACGTTGATGGTGATGGTGAAGATGATGTTGGTGAAGGTGATGATGGTGATGGTATCAGTGAGGATGGATGATGACAAAGGTGACAGTGGTGATGATGGTGATGGTGTTGATGATGGCGATGGTGCTAATGGTACAGATGGTGATGATGATGATAACTATGATAATAACAGTAACATAAGAGCCAGCATTTATTGAGTACCTACTATGTACTGACAGCAGACTAAATAAGGTACATGTATTATCTTGCATACTCCCATCAGAGTCCTAGAATACAGTTCCTAAAATGACCCTCATTTTACAGTTGAAGAAACTGAGCATGGTAGGTAAGGGAGTTGGGAGTCAAAGCTCAGAACCAACTGACTCTAGAAGCTGTGCTCCTGGCCACTGCACTCACTGCCTGTTGGCAAGTGCAGTGATTGCAGGGGCTGAGGTTGGGGATCCCTGACTATTCAGGACCTGTCTGAATTGCCAGGTTAGAGACAAGTAGAGTGTAGC
The DNA here is from genome assembly GCF_000951035.1 of Colobus angolensis palliatus. Classification (NCBI taxonomy): domain Eukaryota; kingdom Metazoa; phylum Chordata; class Mammalia; order Primates; family Cercopithecidae; genus Colobus; species Colobus angolensis. The sequence continues at coordinate 12,650,607 of NW_012115932.1, read as the reverse complement.
CATGGGAAGAACACCAAGCAGGACCCTCTGGAGCCTGTGCCTATAGGATGCATGACCTTGGACAGATGCCGCTCTTCTCCCCACCTCAGCTTCCTCAGCCGTAAAATGGGGCAGGCTGAACCCAAGGGATCCTTTAACTGAGGGTTGCATCCCATTCTCTGTGCTGAGTGTGTCCCTCCTGCTTTCCTTCTTGCCAGGGTTAGAGCCCACCCAAACAGAGCGACTGAGGTGGTAGTTCTGCATGAGTGGCTAAGTTAACAGAAATCCCCAGATGCCTGCAAAACCGAGCTCAAAGTTCAGGCATTTATCTACCTATTTCCAGATATCTCCATTTTCCCATCTACTAGCTGAGTGACCTTGGGAAGCCACAATGTTACAAAAAAGCACAGGAATCACTGTGTAACATTTGGTAGGAGCTACTCTTAATCTACTATAATGCCAGGCCTTTGTGAAGTAGTTTCAACATATTATCTCTTGCAGCACTCTTAATTACCCTGTGAAATAAGTTTTATTATCCTCCTTTAATAGATGAAGAAACTAAGGTTCATAAAGATGAAATAATTTACCCAAGCTCTCACACTTACGAAGTACATGAGCTACAATTAGAACTCAGCTATCTCTTGCAAGAAAGTCTCTACACTCACAACCCAAGTCAGATTCTCCCTAAGCCTTACTCTCCCCACCTGTAACTGAGAATACTCATACTCACATGCAGTGCTGTTAGAAGGATGAAAAGGGGCTATGTGTGTACTTTGCCTACCTCAGTGCCAGGATTCAGGAGATACTTCACAAAGGGTCATTATTTTACCACTATTTTAAGATTTGGGGAAAAAATATATCTGTTGGCTGATTCTGTTTCAGCCATTTAGTTTCAGGCACATATGTTCAGTGTCTCAGAATAGTACTTCTCAAATTTTTGTGTGCAAAAGAATCACCTGGAGAGCTTATTAAAATGCAAGTTCTAGTTCATTAGATCCGAGGTCAGGCCTGAGAATGTGCATTTTTTACCAGCTCCCAGGACATGCCAGTGTCACTAGTCCAAGGAGCACACTTTGAGTAGTAAGGACTTAGAGCAGCACTCCTGGTCCCATCTCAAAAAGAGGTTTCCAATGAGGGTAGCTGTTCCCAGTGTTTTGTTTGTTTGTTTGTTTGTTTTTGTGAGACAGTCTCACTCTGTTGCCAGGCTGGAGTGCAGTGGCACGATCTCAGCTCACTGCAACCTCTGCCTCCTGGGTTCAAGTGATTCTCCTGCCTCAGACTCCTGAGTAGCTGGGACTACAGGCACACACCACCATGCGCAGCTAATTTTTGTATTTTTAATAGATACAGGGTTTCACCATGTTGGCCAGGATGGTCTCAATCTCTTGACCTTATGGTCTGCCCACCTCAGCCTCCCAGAGTGCTGGGAGTACAGGCATGAGGCAGCGCGCCCGCCCCCCAGTGTCTTTTAAAGCAGTGATTCCCAACCTTTTTGGCACCAGGGACCAGGTTCATGGAAGACAATTTTTTCACGGAACTAGGGTCTTCATCAGGGTCTTCGGATGAAACTGTTCCACCTCAGATCATCAGGCATTAGTTAGATTCTCCTAAGGAATGAGCAACCTAGATCCCTCACGTGCGCTGTTCACAGTAGGGCTCACACTGCTATGAAAACCTAACGCCAGGCCGGACGCGGTGGCTCGAGCCTGTAATCCCAGCACTTTGGGAGGCCGAGACGGGCGGATCACGAGGTCAGGAGATCAAGACCATCCTGGCTAACACAGTGAAACCCCGTCTCTACTGAAAAAATTACAAAAAACTAGCCGGGCGAGGTGGCGGGCGCCTGTAGTCTCAGCTACTCGGGAGGCTGAGGCAGGAGAATGGCGTGAACCCGGGAGGCGGAGCTTGCAGTGAGCTGAGATCCGGCCACTGCACTCCAGGCTGGGCGACAGCGCGAGACTCTGTCTCAAAAAAAAAAAAAGAAAAAGAAAACCTAAGGCGGCCGCTGAGCTGACAGGAGGCGGAGCTCAGGTGGTAATCCTCCCGTCCCGTCTGCTCACCTCCTGCTGTGCAGCTCAGTTCCTAACAGGCCAGGGACTGGTACCAGTCTATGGCACAGGGGTTGGCAACACCTGTTTTAAAGGAAGCCAGTCAGGATTCCTGGCCATGTTCTACACACACACACACAAACACACACACACACACACACACACACACACACAAAGTGGGATGAGGAGTAGCAAGTGTGGTGGAGGACCAAGGAACATCACAGATCTGGTAGATTTGAGCAAAATGAGGCTGAAGAGAATTGAATCAGGCTAATTAGCCGGGCATTGGCAATAGTGATTATTTTTCAAGGAGATGTAGGTGACAGAAATCCCTACCTCCAGGCCCAAATTACCATGTCATCAAGCACTAGGCTCTGTCTCCTGGATTTCTGTGCTTGGCGTGAAAGGCTGCAGGAGTTGCCACCACCTCCACCACCACCACCACTGCCACCGTGGGGAGGGTTTGACCTGAAGTCACTGGTACTTGCCAGTTCCCCAGAGCAGGGGCTAGCCCAGGCAGGGGCTGGAGAGGTCTTGCCTCGACCTTCTCAAGGTTCTTTGTCCTGCCCTTCACAGTCCATGTGTTGGCCACCACCACTCCCACATATGCACCTCTGGAACTATTTGGCACCAACCAAAGACTTGAAAAAGTATTTTAGTCACTCACATTCAGCCCTGCCTCAGACCCCAAGCAGCAGCAGCAGCAGCAGCAGCATCGCTATTATTTATGGAGCTAGCCATTACATGCTAGATGTCTTACATATATATGATTTCTAACCATTAACTAATTCCCCATAGGGTAGGTCGTATTATTTCCATTTCATAAGTGGTAAAAACAAGGCTCAGAGAGAACTAGTCACTTCCTCAAGGAACACAGCAGCCAACTTAGAATGTGCACTCCCATCTGTGTGCCCCCAGAATGTGTGTTTTGAGAGGGGCAGGCTAAGTGGTCCCACATGGAGGCTCCCAGCACTAACTTTGGGCTGGACGCCTGGGTTCAGCTGCTTGCTCCCCATTTCACTTACTGCTGTGCGATCTTGGCCATATTACCTCACTTTCTAAGTCTGTCTTTCCTGTCTGTAAAAATGAGTGTAATAACAATCACACCAATCTCATAGGGTTGTTGTGAACATGATATGCCATCATGAATATAAAACACTTAGCATGAGGCCTGGAATGGAAAATGTGCTCAGCAATGTGAGTGAGAATTAGTATTACAGTTTCCATTCCACACCGACTTTCAGAAAGGGGCCCTGTGTTGTTATGGTTTAGGATAAAACCAGATACCAGCCCAAACTGCACTCTCCCTGTCCCCCTCCAAGAAACCTCTGACTGGCCCCTTATCTGGGACAGGGCACGAAGGGAACCAGACGGACATGGCGCATGCCTTCCAGCTGCTAGAGATAGGCCTGAGGCTGTGGCATTTGAGAGGGTCCACAGCAGAGGCTGTCCTGGGCCTAAGGCTGTCGGCCTAGTTGGCTGCGACGTCACAGCCAGGAGGCCCCAGTTCCATTCCATCACATCACCGGCAACAGCAGAAGAGGGAAGAGGATTTTCTCAGGCAGATGGCGAGCAGGTGGTGTGGCAGTGGGCGGGCTCCCATGATCACCTCCACCTGGTCTGTGCCAAGTCACTGAGCCCAGGGCCCAGAAAGGATGCGGCAGTAGCCTCCACAGACCCCACAGACCCCCCTGCAACGGACTGCATACCAAGACTTGGGTGAGCTTGGTCTTCTCCCAAGGGAGAAGCAGGAGCCAGAAGGCCAAGAAGAGTTGGGCTGCTCCCTGGGACCGTGGGTCTCAGGGAGCTCAGTCTCTACCTTGGAGCTGCCTTCCTCAGGGCTGCTGCCCTCAGTGCTCCTGCTGCCTGGCACGCTCCTCTCCCCACTTTCCATGCAGTTGGCTCCTTCTCAGCTCACACATCCCCTTCAGAGGGGCCTGCTCCAAAGAATCCCACACCACCCTGAGCTCTCTATTGCCAGGGTTCCCTACCTGGCCTAACCTTAGGCTTCCCTTCAGAACTTTAGAATAAATACCAAAGCCTGGACCCTACTGCCCATCAACAGGATGGTTCTCTGGGGGTTGTCACTTTGTAGGAGACAAGGTCTGCTGGCCACACTTCAGCCTTCTTCCCTACTCAAGTTGTGGGTTATATTTAAGGTTCAGTGAGGCTCACGGTAATGTTATCTTCTAGCATTTACAGAATACCTACTAAGTTCTAGGTGGATTACACACTGTGTAACCTTTTCCTTACATGAAAGCTCAAGTTTAATTCTCATAGCAACCCTGTGAGGTGGATTTGGAGAGGTCAAGAGGCTTTTGTGAAGTCACGATCAGCCAAGCCAGATGGGATGGAGCTGGAATGTGAAACCAGCTGTATGTGAATTCAGCTTTGCCTGAAGACATAGCCTGGGCTCTTGCCCTGCAGTTTGGAATAGAGAAGGGTGCAAAGTCTGCGAAGTAGTGAGGCTGGAGCCTGAACTCTGGGCTTCTCATCACTCTTCACCTTCTCACTGTGCAGTGACTAGGGCTGAGGGCTCCCATGAGTGGGCTCCAAGTCACACAGTAGCCTCCACAGACCCCACAGACCCCCCTGCAACGGACTGCATACCAAGACTTGGGTGAGCTTGGTCTTCTCCCAAGGGAGAAGCAGGAGCCAGAAGGCCAAGAAGAGTTGGGCTGCTCCCTGGGACCGTGGGTCTCAGGGAGCTCAGTCTCTACCTTGGAGCTGCCTTCCTCAGGGCTGCTGCCCTCGGTGCTCCTGCTGCCTGGCACGCTCCTCTCCCCACCTTCCATGCAGTTGGCTCCTTCTCAGCTCACACATCCCCTTCAGAGGGGCCTTTCCCAGGGGCTGCTTGTTGTCATCTCCCCAGCCTCATCCCAGAGCATGCTAGAACCCCTGAAGTCCCCTGGGCCATGGCAGCCCCGGAAGGCCCCCTAACCAGGTGCTTCTCCCTCTTTTGCTCCTCAGGGCAAGGACTGCACTGTGCCCATCAACACCTGCATCCAGAACCCCTGTCAGCATGGAGGCACCTGCCACCTGAGTGACAGCCACAAGGATGGGTTCAGGTAACAGCTCACCCCTGGCCTCCCCCACTGTATTATTTTGTTCTCACACTGCTAATAAAGACATACCTGAGACTGGGTAATTTATAAAGGAAAGAAGTTTAATGAACTCACAGTTCAGCACAGCTGGGGAGCCTCACAATCATGACAGAAGGCAAAGGAAAAGCAAAGGCACATCTTGCATGGCAGGAGGCAAAAGAGAGCTTGTGCAGGGGAACTCCCATTTATAAAACCATCAGATCTCATGAGATGTATTCGCTACCATGAGAACAGGATGGGAGAAGCTGCCCCCATGATTCAATTATCTCCACCTGGCCCCACCCTTGACACTTGGGGATTATTATAATTCAAGGTGAGATTTGGGTGGGGACACAGCCAAACCATATCACTCACCTTGGAGGGCTCCCTGGGCAGGCTAAAGAAGCAGAGATGACACCCAGCGAGGGCATGCCCAGGGCCTGTGCTGTACTGGCCCTGTATGGGAATGATCTCAAGGCTCTTCGTACCCTGTAAGGGAAGGACAGTTTATCCCCACCGTGCAGATAAGGATGTTCAAGCATCAGAGGGACAAATCCTTTGCCCAGAGTTACATTAAGCATTGGTACAGGGATTTGAAACCAGGTCCCAACCTCATGCTTCCTATAAGGGAGGTGTCCGCTGCTGGCTAAAGTCAGAGGAGGATTGGGTGAAGGCTTAAAGACTGCCTGTCTGGCACTTCCACCATGCTTTTCTGAGTTATAAAATAAATAGCATTGATTATATGCTTACTATGCCAGGTACCAACTAGTCAAGTATTATCTCATTTAAATCCCTACATGACCCCATCCAGTAGGTAGGTATTATCCTCATTGAACAGACTGGGAAGCTGAGGCATAGAAATGGACTTGCTCTAGGTCATATCTCCTGCTGCTCATTCCTGGATCATCCAAGCCCACCTCCAGTCCTCTTCCCTTCCTGACATTAACATTTCAAGAAGAAAAGGGAATAGAAGTCACTTAGGTTTTTCTCCTCACTGTCCTAGGAATGGGATTAGGCTTCCACCCAAACCTCAGGACCCCTTCCTGCTTCCCACCTTCCCCAGCAGCTTTCAGATGCCCAGTTTTGCTGGCCTGTGACCCTGACAAAAACAAACTGTTGGGAACGGGCTCCTTTGGTATCCCTGGGGAGCCAGTTGGGGGGGCGGCAGCCCCTTGGCAATAAAGGTGGGGGCACCCCATGCCAAGCCACGTGTGGGTGTCTTAGAGCTCAAGTTGCAACCAATTAAATATCAAAAGCACTCTGGCCAGAGGCTGCTGTGTGGTCTGGGGAAGAAATCAAGTTCTGGGCTCCTGGTTCTCTTCCCCAGGGAACCCACCCGCCCACGTGTCCACCTGCCAAACCAGCTCCATCAAGCTCTGCCTCCTGAAAAGTGAAATTCAAGGCAGAGTTCCTTTTCCTGCCTGGAGTCAGCCAAACCACCCACTCCTGCTGGCTCACGTAGAGCAGGGGTGAGGAGAAACTGCAGGGAAATATGGAGGTGGCCATGGGACCCCAGCCAGGAAACACCCCTCCAGGGCACACAGCCTGGGCTGCCCCACCCAGGCAAGAGATGGGGGTCAGATGAGGGAAGAGCTCCCCGCTTCAGGCAACTGTGTTTCTCCCATCTCAGCTGGAGGTTCGAGTGAGCAGAAATATCCCATTTCAGTCTTCAGTTGAAGAGTTTCAGATGAACTGAAAATATTTTTAGAACTTAGGGGAAAAGGAAAAGGGCCCAGATCTATAGGATCAGGGAAATCGGGTGGAAGGTTAAGGCAATGAGGCAGTTACTAGTGATGGGAGAGATCTCACATGCACTCCTCAAGGAGTAGGGAAACTCTTCTGCATCGGGCCCGCACCTGGCGGGTGAAGGGGAGCGGTACTTGTCAGGAAGCTCCCTTTTGCTCCCCTCTTCCATTCTAGAGTAATTCCACAGGGCTGCCATAACAACCACAGACTGGGGCTGCAATCACCAGAAATTTACTCTCTCACAGTTCTGAAGGGTAGAAGTTCCAAATCAAGGCATCAGCAGGGCCATGCTCCCTCTGAGTCTCTAGGGGAGGGTCCTTGCTTGTCCCTCCCTGGTTTCCTGGTGTTCCTGGCAATCGTTGGCATTCCTTGGCTTGTGGCTGCAGCACCCCTCTCTCTGCCTGCATAGTCACCAGTGCTCTCCCTGTGTCTGCCTTCCCATGGCCATCTGCTTTTAGAGACACCTGTTATATTGGATTAGGGGTCCACACTCTTTCAGTAGGACCTCAACTTAACATCACATCTGCAAAGATCCTATTTCCAAATAAGATCACGTTCTGATGTACTTGGGGTTAGGATTTCAACATATCTTTTTGGGGGGAACCCAATTCAACCCATAACAACACATCTGAGTCATCAGCATCACCAGCCTCCTCACACACATGCTTCGCTAATCTTACTGCATTGCCTGCTCACAAGAACAGCAAAGGCTGGCAGAGCAGGCCACACAGAAGACCAACACAGGAGATGAGGTCTGCTCTCATCCCCACAACCAACTCATGGCTCCAGGAGTCTCCTCGACAGCTTTCCAAGGTTTCCAATGAAGACAGGGAGACATCAGCCTCCTTCCACCCCGTCACTCCTTTAGCAACCTCTCTTTCCTTGACCAGCCACCATCTCTCACTGCTAGGTCACCCTAAGGCTCTGGGGGAGCCAAAGTAACTGGTCTGTAGGAAAACAAATGGGCAACACCATGGTTTAGGACTTTCAGAAACCTACCCTCTGTCTGCCTCTGAAGAAGTAGCCTTTTTCCTGAGTGCCCGGAGTCCCTAACAGGAAAAAGGAATTAGTCATTTTGCTATACCCCAAAAGCTGAGACCCGAGAGGCCCCTGGCCTTTTGTAGAAAATGTGATACAGTTTTCAGTCATAGAAAGGAGGCCAATTAAGTAGGATTCTAGGACTACTGAAATTCACTGCCTGTTAGCTGAGTGTAGTTTAGTTTTTTTAGCTAAATCCCAAATCAGAGCAATCTCTGAAACTTGAAATTCCAGGTCTGAGGCTGAAGTGCACACTCATGGATGGAGTGAGAATCCCTGACAAACGGGTTAGGCCAAGGAAGGATCGAGATTCATTGCAGCATTTATTTAATCAAATAGCTGCTCACTCCGCCCCCCACCCCCACCCCTTCCGCACAGCCTTTATTTGTTCTAACTGATCTTGCATGCCCAGTCCTGGGGATATGACCAAGATCAGGCAGAGATGCAGGCAATTGAGGTTTTTGTCCAAGAGATTTAATACTGTAGAGACAAGTGAAGGAAATGCATCTTGCTGGCCCACAGTGTTTGAGGCCAAGTAGACCTGAAGGCCTCACTCTTGGCAGGAGAGGGATCCTCCCACTCTAGCCTTCGTCCCCCAGAAGCTGGAGGGGCTCAGAAGTAGCAGGAATACATCATGGGGAGAAATGGCATCCCTGGGGAACAGTTAAGGAAGTAGGGTGATTTTGTGCAGAACTAAAGCTTGCTAATGGGTTCCGAGCATTTTCTATGTGCTATGTACCCTTCTAAACATTTTGCTTGTATAATCTCATTCAATCTCCACAACCACCCAGGTCAAGGTCAAGCAGCTAGAATGTATCAACTAGAATTCATTCCCAGGAAACCCGGGTGCAGAGTCTGGGACCTTGGCCACTATATTCTGCCCACCCTCTGACCCTGAGATAGAAGGGCTGCCGTCGAGTAAAAAAAAAAAATCACTTAAAGGAGGATGTTTATTATGCTGTCTCTCTTTACCTGCAAAAGAGATTGTGCCTCAGAAGAGCTGAAGGAAGGGAGGTTTGGAGGACAGCTAGAAGAATTTAAGCCATTTCCATCTGGGGGAGTGATGACACCGCCTTGTCAGCGGACAGTAGCCCTGGAGCGAGGCAGCCAGCATGGGCCAGGGGAGATAGAACATTGCCTAGAGATGGGGTTGGATGAAATGACCTTTTAGGCTCCTAAGGGTCTTCCTGCTCAGGGCCCCAAGGTCTCACGTGTCCAAAGTGCTTTCTCAGACCTTCATCTGAAGGAGAAACTAATTGTATTTCCCACCCGGTCTTCCTCTCTGCCGCTCCAACCCACCTCTCTTCCTGACCCCTGACTCCCCTGCTCCTCACCCCACACATCCCAAAGCTGCTCCTGCCCTCTGGGTTTTGAGGGGCAGCGGTGTGAGATCAACCCAGACGACTGTGAGGACAATGACTGCGAAAACAATGCCACCTGCGTGGATGGGATCAACAACTACGTGTGTGTCTGCCCGCCTAACTACACGGGTAAGGATCTCATGATTGTGTGTATGGCTGGGTGGAGGGGTGTCGCTAGAATACCATTTTCTTAACTTCTTCCAGGGACTTTCCTCCTCTCTGCCTGAGGACAGAGACTAGGACCCCAAGACCGTGCTATGCCAGGAGGGGCTCCACTAAGGCCTGTTTGCTTCTCCGTCTCCTCCACCACCAGCCACCAGCAAATCACTACTCCTTCCCACTTGAAACAGAGTCCCAGGCTCTTTAGCTGCTGTTCATCTCATTGCTGGCCATTCCCTCCTTTAGGGCCCCTGTAGACCCAGTGGTGTGTGAGGCTGGCAGAGAGGTGTTTGCATTGTGTTTATGCTTCCTTCAGGTCTAGTCAGCCGTCTCTTGAAATCCACATTTTCCAGGTACTCAAGCTAGGAGCTAGGGATACAAAAATGACCAAGACAGAGTTCCTTCTCATAAGAAGTTTATAGTCGGGTGGACAGAGGCATGGATTCATTAGAAAGAGAACATAACATCTATAAGCCCTGGGGGTGTGGGATCACAGAGGAGGAACCTAACCCAGCCGGAGAATCCAGGAAGGCTCCCACAAGAGATCATTCCTCAGGAAGATCTTTTCACCCACCCATGCCCCAAACACAATACCTTTATTTTCCTACATTAATAGCCCCTAAAAAGGGCAGTTAAATATATCATTAGATTGTGAAGCAAAATGCTACCAATTTTGGTGCAAACACAGCCCTCTTTGTTATGAGATCAACCAAAAGTAGCATATCCCAGACTGGAATTCCATGAATTTGAGGAAAAGTCCCCATGAGACAAGAAGTTTGGGAAGTACTGCATATAATAATAACCTTCTTCTTGGTGTACCATGATACAAATTAGCATATTAGAGGTTCTGAAAATTCCTGCTTTAAAGAAAGCTGTTTGTTTGTTTAACCTAGCAGTTCCCAAACTTACTTGATCTCAGAGCTTCTCCGTTACCCCACCCTCGAACACTATTCCCAGCCCAGAGATCTTGTGTTGCTAGAAGCACTTTTAGGAAATACCAGCCTAAGGCAAGGAGAAAATGAGATGGGGAAGCTCAGGGACTCCCATGCCCTGGACTACTGGAACCAGGCTTTTATGTCAGGAGTAAAGTGGGTGGTGGGAAGCTGTGGAAGATGAATAGAAGCATCCCTAAAGATGGCAGAGAAGGAAGCCAAATGGCTCCCATTATCCCTCATAGCCCATACCTTTATCAAGCCTCCAGCCCAACAGACACTATCCCCAAGCACACTCTTGAAACTGCAGGAACATACCACCACCAACTGAGAAAACCACTCGCTGTAATAATCCTGGGCTTCCTAGGACCCCAGACAAGCTTCTATGCTGGGAGAAAGTGTACGGAAATCTGTGGGGGCCGGGTGCGGTGGTTCGCGCCTGTAATCCCAGCACTTTGGGAGGCCAAGGCAGGCAGATCACCTGAGATCAGGAGTTCGAGACCAGCCTGGCCAACATGGTGAAACCCCAGCTCTACTAAAAATACAAAAATTAGCTGGGCATGGTGGTGGACACCTGTAATCCCAGCTACTCGGGAAGCTGAGGCAGGAGAATCTCTTGAACCCAGGAGGCGGAGGTTGCAGTGAGCTGAGATCCTGCCACTGCACTCCTGCCTGGGAGACAGAACAAAACTCTGTCTCAAAAAAAAAAGAAAAGAAAAGAAAAGAAAGACAACTGCTGAGGGGTGACCTCCCCTTCCATCTTTCATCTTCTGAGAGTGGAATTGTAGCCAAGAGTTGCATTAGCAACAGGCAACACTTACTGTGCACCTACTGTATACAGACTACTAAATTAGCCACTTAGAGAGACCAAGAAATCTAAGGTATGCCCTCAGCCCACAGGGGGTTCTGGTCCATGAGAAGAATCACTGTATAGAGCCATTGGTCAAGAAGAATCAGCTTAGTGCCAGAAGAGAGATGACAGAAATCCCAGTAGTGAAAATGGAGAGGGCAGTGGGGCTCTAACAAAGGCTTAGTGGCAGGGGAGGGGCTTGAACTGAATTTCGAGCAGGCAGATGGGCAGCAGGAGGACACTGAGGAGGCAGTGATGAAGTGGTTTCCTGCCACAGTTGAGGCCTACCTGGTGTCTGCTGTTGACCAGGGTGCACTGCTGATTTGTTGCACTTTGGTCCTGAGAGTGAGTGATTGTATAATCTCATTTAATGTCCACAACTGCCAACGTCAAGGTCAAGCAGCTAGGAAGTGTCAACCAGAATTCATTCCCAGGAAACCCAGGTACAGAATGAGGCTTGGTGGTTTGCTGTGTCCCGGAAAATGTGCAGGTCCCACACAGACGCTTGTCTGCTTCTCTGGGTCTCTCCAGATGACAAGGAAGAAAGAGGAGGCTTCTCAGGAACACAGGGCCCTCTGTGGTTTTGAGAGGCTTAAGGCAAAATTTGGAGAGGGAGGCGTTCAGTGCTCCCTCCCAGGACATGGTTGGGGTCAGCCTCTCCCCCACCACAGCAAAGAACAGACTTAGGGGCTGCCTGTTATTCATTACCCTGCAGCCAGCCCTCTGGACCTACCTGCCTATACCCTGGGAGCAGGAGCCCGCCCTGCTGCCACTCCACTCCTGGAGAGAACGTTCATGGTTAGACCTTTCCCTGTCTTAGATCACTCTCCATCTGGCTTGACCAAGTGGAATTTGAGGAAACCCAAAACTCAGATCTTAAAAGCTGGTGTTGCTTGGGAGCTGCTGTTCTGCCTTACCACCCTCCCCCACATTTCTAAAACACATTTTCAGGTGGTGTAAGCTTTTCAGGGCTTATCTGCAAGGGCCATCCCTGGGTATTTATGATCCATTAGGTATTTTGTAGCACTGCAGACTTCAAAGGCAGTGTGTCTAGAGACCAGAACTTCAAATTCCTTTCATACTTCCTTCCCTGAAAAATCCAAGGGGCTTACTTATCTATAACAGGTGAACTGGGCTGCTAAGCCTTGTCGGTGTCTCGAAAGCCTCCTCTGACCTCCTGGGGGAGGCTATGGGTCCCCCTTGTGCTTCCACAAAGTTTGCCCTTCTGGTCACACCTACAAGTCTGTGTTGTAATTACCTGCTTGTTTGTAGATCTTCCCAAATAGGCTGTGGGTAGGACAGGACCCGGCCACTGTTGTGTCCCCAGCACCTGGCACAGGGCCTACCACACAGGAGGTGCTCAGTAAATAAGTGTGGAATGAATAAAACAAATGAATAAGCATGGCCCAAAGTCAGGACCAGGCATCCTGTGCTCTCAGCTGCACCTGCTCCTGCCCTTGAAAGATCAAGTAAAACAGCCAAATGGTGATGCTAGGACAGTGTCCAGGAGGATACCTGGAATCTTCCCGTGGTCACTGCCAAAGAAACCAAGGCAGAGGTGCAGGAGGATACACAAGGAGTGAGAAGGCAGGACTCCTGACGTCCATGCCCACCTGACCGGGGGCTGGATGAGTCTGATCTTCTGGCCAGGATAACCCCCCACCCCCAATCCTCTGATCTTCTGGCCAGGGTATCTCTACCCTGCCTGAGGCCTGAGCTGTCTCCCCTCTCCATGCCAGGTGAGCTATGCGACGAGGTGATCGACCACTGTGTGCCTGAGCTGAACCTCTGTCAGCATGAGGCCAAGTGCATCCCCCTGGACAAAGGATTCAGGTAAGACCTGGCTTCGTGCCCCCAGCACAGAGTCCATGAAAACTCTGCCTCTAACAGTCTAGGTTTTAGGCAGTCTCTGGACTCTCTGCATGCTCTCTCTGTCATGTGCTTCTCTGTATCTCTGATTCAGCCATGAGCTAATTCTCTCAGTCTCTGTTTCCCTATGCGTGCCTCTGTCTCTCTGTGGGCGTCTCTAAGTCTCTGTAGATAGGTAGGTAGGAAGAGAGAGAGACAGAGACAGAGAAAGATCTACTCTTTCTCTTCCCTGCACCTTCTTCCTTGCCTCTCCTTTCCCACCAACTTCCCAGTGCTCTCAGCATATCCCTCCTTTCCAGAGCTAAAGAAGTAGAGCAATTCCACTGGGGAAGCAGAGTCTAAAGCGTATTTGGTCACCTTCTCCATGTGCGGCCTTTGCAGTATGCTGCCCCTCCAGTCTACAGCAAGTTTTTCAGCTTATGCACCTGTTGCAGGGGAAGGGGACAGGAGCACTGTGGTCCAGCAGCATGGCCACTGGCAGAGCTGTCTCTATGGCAAGCAGCAGAGCCCATAGGAGCCAGGGGAGCATGTGAGCGGCCCTCAGGGTGGATGGAGAGGCTGCCTCAGGAGAAAGCCATCCAGCTCTTGAGGCTGAGGATCCAATGGCACCCCTGGGAAATCCCTCCAAGGCCCTGTACTCACCTCTTCCTTTCACCTTCCTTCATGAAAACTTTTGCCACTGCCTCTTCTGGAGAAGATCGTGAGACCCTTGAGACTGGGGGTTTTCTGACATCAAGAGGGAGATCCCAGAAGTCTGTGGCCAAAAACATTCTTCCTGACCCCAGTCCTGCCTTCTACACACAGCTACCTTCTTCTCCCCAGCAATCTCTGTCTAACACCAGAGGGAAGCCACTAGCACCAAGGAGTCAGGGTTTTGGGAAACAGGCAGTCCAGGGCAACTGGAGAGACCCCAGGATGTTCCCTTAGCAGACCCCATAAATGATCTTACAGAGCCTCCCCTAGGGATGAGGGCCCTGGGCCCAGAGCTCCATGCCTGCGCTGACAAGTCTTTAAGGAGAATGCCCACCAGTGGCATCTCCAGCCTCTGGGAGCAGAAGCTCACGCTCTAGGTCTCGATGGGTCCAGGAGCTGTCGTCACCCAGAGTCTGTCCTGTTCTCAGTCACAGGGCAGAGAGTTCTCAGACTCTGGGGGTGTTTGCAACTATGAGACTAAACAGCAAAACTTAGGACTTCAGGGAACCCCAAGATCTCAGAAAGTCCAATCACAGAATCTAGAGAATCTCTGAAACTTGAACTTGTAAGCTCTTAGAATCTTAGAATCTAAGAAGCAGGAGTTCTAGTTGTTGCTCCAGCCAGCCCACCCATCAGTCCACAGATCTTGATTGTGTGCAGTGTAGTGGGGATTGGAAGATGGTTTTAATTCCTGTCCTCAAGGCCCTTGCCATGGACCTAGGGGAGGAAGATTTGACACTGAGTAAATATTTAGGAAAGAAGAAAGTTCTAGGCCCCACGATTTCGGCTGTGTTGCTGGGGTTCTAAGGAAGGAAGAGCCTGCTGGAGGAGAGAAGCAGCCCCACCCCTTTAGGAGCAGAATGTGGGTGACCCTTGAGGGTGGGTGGAATTTGGATGGGTTGAGAGAAGGAAGGATGGCCCTACTGGGGGAAGAAGAGGCGAGTAAGTAAGGGTGAGAGGCAGACATGAGCATGTCTTTTCTTGTGTCTCCCTTTTCTGTTTTCACATCACAAGCCTAGAGCTCATCACCAGGGAAAATGCCAAGAGGCTCTGGTTTTGCTCAATGAGACCAAATGAAGCTTCAGCCCTTCCATGTGTCTACCCCATTCCTGTCTACCTCATCTGCCCCGTGCCCCCTCAGATATGCCAGGTGGGACTTTTAGGCGGTCGAGTTACCTGAGTACAAGGGTGAGAGATGCCTCACAGGACCTCCCCATCTACTTCCACCCCCAGATTTGACTTCAGTTTACTGCTGATCTTTAAGCAAGTATGGGATACTGTGAGGGGACAGGGAAGAATGAAGGGGCTAGGGGTGGGAAGAGACGTGTAAATGCAAATGTGAACCCAAAGCAGAGCAGGCCAGGCTGGCAAGCAGAGTGCTTTGGGCATGCCCGGGAAGGGGCAGGGAATGAGGATCTGCCCATGGAGAGGAGATAAATTGCCTCTTGGTTGAGTGGATAGCAAGCTCAGAGGACACAGGCTTGCACCAGCACTAGTCAGAAGTGGTCTAGGGGCTACCCTGGTCAACATGGTGAAACCCCGTCTCTACTGAAAATACAAATATTAGCCAGGTGTGGTGGCACACACCTGTAATCCCAGCTACTCAGGAGGCTGAGGCAGGAGAATCGCTTGAACCCAGGAAGCAGAGGTTGCAGTGAGCGGAGATCGCACCACTGCACTGCAGCCTGGGTGACAGAGCAAGACTCTGTCTCAAAAGAAAAAAAAAAAAAAAAAAGACGTGGTCAAGGGTGCAGGTGTGGGGTTGGAGTGCTGGAGAGCTAACACTGCCAGGTTTTTATGATCCCCAGAACTTATTCCTAGAAACCTCACTGTAACCAAAGTCGCTTGAGTTCTAAGACAATATAGGAAAGAACAAAATCAGTCTAGCTTTCATAATCTTGAGATACTGTATTTATATGTGATGTCATTATCTTGAGAAGGTCTACAGGCCAGCTCAATAATGTTAGGTTTTCATTAAAATGTGTTTAAAGCAAAAATTCTTCCAGTGCAACATTTTATCATTTTATCTCCCTCATCTCCCATCACCAAACAGCTCATATCCTATGGCAGGCTATAGGGATATTAGCCAAAGTGATATACAGTCAGGGTGACCGTTGCCCAAGTGTGAAAGTGTTTATCCTTGGAGTTCTCCTTGTAAGTTCCCTCCCTGAATGGGGGTCTCAGTGAAGGGCAGATACTACCTCTCCATAATACTGAAAATAACAATAGCCAAAAGAAAGATCACAATGACTAGCATGTACTGCTAACTTATTATTTGTCAGGCAAGGTGTATTATCCGACATCCAACAATCTGAGAATGTAGAAACTCATTCACATTTTATGAGGCTCACTGAGGTGACATAAGCCACCTTTGCACACACATATAAAGGGGTGGGGCTGTGAATCAGTCTGGGCCTGATTTCTCAGCTAAATCCAGAGACTCCAGATGTCCTGGAACCAAGGACAGCACACGGTTACTCCCCCTTGTGCAGAATCAATGGACCCAACACATATTAAAATGCATAAACTTTACACTTTAACTGGAAGAAAGATAAAGGCAAGCATTTGAGAACAATAGGGAATGCAGGTTATAGCACCAGCTGCCTCTCTTTAGTTGATGGAGAAATATTATATAGGTCCTTGCTACCAGAGGTTCTTGAACCAGCAGGATCAGCATCACATGGGCGTTTGTAAGGAATGCTAGTTCCCAGGCCCCACCCAGACTCCCTGAATCAGAAGACACATTTTAACAAGATCCCTGGGTGTTTTGTATGCTCATTAAAGTTTGAGACTTGCTGGTATGGAGAGGGCTGCAGCATTTTAAAAGAAGGAGGTTAACACATTTGCCTCCAGACCTCCACTGCTTAGTCTGAGAGTGAGAATAGCTTCCCTAATTCCTAATAAAGACCTCACCAGTAGCCTCGAAGTCCAGGCTTAAAATATTGGATTTTATCCTGTAAGTATTGGCCAGCTATCATTGCCTTGGAGAAAGTCAAATAGCTTAAGTTGCTCTGCGACTACTTTAGAATTCAGGAGACACACGGATGCCTACCTGGGCCAAGTTTAACACAGTAGCAGAAGTATACATGGTGCTATATTGAGCACATGCCCCTCAAAGGCATTCTCAATGTGTTTCCTTAAAAGACTCTGGTTGAACATGTAAGTTTGTACTTCTAGTGCAGCAATAGGTTATGTATATCAAATTTGCCAGTCAAGTAAAGATGAATTGGTCAGATCTTAGCGGATTTCAATTTTTGAGCATAGGCCCATAAGTCCTCAGTTTCTGGAACTTGTTCCAGTCAAGGACACGTCACCCGCTCTGTGTCTTACCTAGCCATGAACCTACAGCCTGCATCATGCTCTGCCAACCCCAACGATGCCAGTGGGGTTGCCACGTGTGGATTCCACCCCACTTCTATCCATTCCTAAAGAGGAGAGGGATGAGGGAGGACCATCCCTTTGCCCTGATTGTCCCGTGGGGCTGCTTTTCAGATAGCCTAAGAGTTCAGAGAGCTCGCTCCCTCCGCCCTCACCTCCCTGCCTGTGTCACCTCCTTCTGCCATGCCGCCGCCGCCTCTGACTTGGATAGGTTGTGGCTATTGTTTTTACTCTGCCCACTAGAATTCAGCTGTTGGGCCCACAAAGGTACACAGGCTTTGCAGAAGGCAGAAGCGCCAGTAATCATTTGCTTATATGTGCCTGTGGGTGCACCTAAGCCTCTGTGACTCAGCCCCTTGGTGCCTTCGGGTATGTTTCTATGGTGGGATTTCGGTTGAATGTTGCCCGAATGTTGCCCCAGACAGAGGAGCCCAGAGATGCATGTTTCTGGCCCACACTCAAGCAGACCAGGTTTTAGCCAAGGTGGCTTCCTCTGGCCAGGTTTTAAACCTTGTCTAGAAGGGGCGATAATGGAATTGCTGATGCACCACTCTTTTAGGAAGGGCCAGATTGGTGTGCAGGGCCTGGGGTGGAGCAGGTGTTTCCATCCTCTTGCCCAGGTAATATGAGCCACTTATTAAGGCAGAAGAGATTTTTGCCTTTCTCATCCTGGTCTGAATCTCAGAGTGCAAACAGTATCATATCATCTTCTACATGTCATGTTGAATATTTACTTAATGTTTAATGCACTACACAAAGCATATCGTATCATTTTTAAAGCAACCATAAGAGGTGGAGTTATTTATCAACTGCATTTAAAGATGGAGAAACTTAAACACAGAGAGGTAATGAGTGACTGATCCACTTAGAACAGTTTCTGACATGCAAGTGTAAACTAAGTATTATCACTGGATGGGGGTATGGGGATCCTCAGGGAAGTGCCTGCAGTGCTCTCTGCCCTCTGGTTTCTTCCTTACAATGGAATATGGTAGACCCTCCCTTACAGGGTCCTGGGAGGCCTCAATGAGAACTCAGTGAAAGGGGCATAGCACAGTGCCTGACCCAAAGGAAGGACCAAACTGAACGTCAGTTTCATGTAGGAAGTGGCAGATCCAAGCCAAAAGCTGGATGAGTCCACCCCTGTGTTCCTCACCCTGGCTCTGAAACACAAGACTCACCCCACCACGAATGGAACAAAGGCCATGGGCCACCAGGGAAACCTGCTGTGGGGCCAGGCTTTGCAGATCCCAAAGGAACTTGGGTAGATAGAAGAGATGGGGAGAGGCCACTGCTGAGGGGGCTGGAGAGTGACTGCCTGGAAGCTGGCCCTGCCTTGAGGAACAGCCTTGCCTCTGCCTGTGTTCCAGGTGCGAGTGTGTCCCTGGCTACAGCGGGAAGTTCTGTGAGACAGACAATGATGACTGCGTGGCCCACAAGTGCCGCCACGGAGCCCAATGCATGGACACAATCAATGGCTACACATGCACCTGCCCCCAGGGCTTCAGGTAAGGCAGCAGGGCACCTCAGGAAAGAGACAGCCTGGGCCAGGTGGCAGGGGCTGGGGCTGACTGGCTAAGGTGGCCAGGGTGGAGACTCAGGCCCAGGTGGCCGTAGCCCTGGTTCTGGGTGATGCCTTTATTCCCCTGACACCTTTGCAGTCCTTACATGTCCACGTGAGGAAAATAGAGCAGGTATTGGTGATCCCACACTGTAGATGGGAGAAGAGCTACTTGTGGCAACTCCACATGAAAGCCGGACTTAGGTTCAGCTCATGTAATGTCATGCTTGGGTAGGATTCCATCTAATGGAAGATGCCACCGTCTTGAAGCCCAGCTTGCAGGGTGGAGGTAACCATATGGCCATACTGGCCAGAATCTTCTTTCTAGGCTGGAGAATAAACATGATGGTTCCTCAGTGGTAACCTCTATTTTACTTCTGTTGCTATGAATTTGGCTACTCTAGATGCTTTATATAAATGGCCACATACAGCATTTGTCCTTTATCGGGCTTATTTCATTTAGTATATCATGTGCTCAAGATTCATCCATGCTGTAGGGTATGTCAGAATTCCCTTTGTTTTTACTGCTGAACAATGTTCCATTGGACGGATGAGCCACATTTTGTTTGTTCATTCATCTTTCCAAGGGTGGGAATGTGCTCTTTTAAGAAATCACCCCCAGGCAATTCTGATGACACTGAAATTTAGGGACCTCTACTCTAGTCCAACTCCATGATTTTATTTCTTGGAGCCGGAGTCTTGCTCTGTTCCACAGGCTGAACTTGCACTCCTGTGCTCAAGCAATCTGCCCCTGTAACTGGGATTACAGGCTAATGCCACCATGGCTACCCCAACTCTCTTAAAAATGGGAAATGTGGGACTTAGAGAAGGAAAAGGTCTTGCCCCGGTTAGTGGCAGGGCTGGAACTAGCCCCTAGAACTAACTAGTGTTATTTCCCATCTCACTCTGCCTCTCTCCTCGAGGTTCTTTGGCCTGAGTAACTGTGATTGTCTCCTCTCGGCCATTCTCCTATCTCCCTCCCCATTCTCTCCCGCCTTCCAGTGGACCCTTCTGCGAGCACCCCCCGCCCATGGTCCTGCTGCAGACCAGCCCGTGCGACCAATATGAGTGCCAGAACGGGGCCCAGTGCATCGTGGTGCAGCAGGAGCCCACCTGCCGCTGCCCACCAGGCTTCGCCGGCCCCAGATGTGAGAAGCTTATCACCGTCAACTTCGTGGGCAAGGACTCCTATGTGGAACTGGCCTCTGCCAAGGTCCGACCTCAGGCCAACATCTCCCTACAGGTGTGTCCCGCCCTGCCCTGCCCTTGGAAGGACCTCAACATGTCCCCAAGCTCTGATTTGTTCAGAAAATTGCTGGAATGCCCCATCTTAGCAGTAAAGCACCATCAGGGACAACACTCAGCTTGAGGACACCTGGACCAACTCATCCAGAGAGTTCTATAGATAACTCCTGACCAGCTCTTGCTGCAAACTGCAGCCCCCACTTCCAGCCTCATTCACTCAATCCTCCAGAAAATATGCATTCAACTATTGTACGCCAGACGCTGTGCTGCGGAATTGGAATTCAGTTCAAGACAGACAAAACCCCTTGTCTGAGGCCCATCCACTAATCCAAGAATCTCATTCCGGGTGACTGGCTATGAATGCAACTTCTGAAACCAGCAATTTTCAGCCTTGGCAATACTTTAGAATCACCTTGAGAACTTAAATTATCTTTGGCCAGGTGTGGTGGTTCACGCCTGTAATCCCAACACTTAGGGAGGCTGAGGCGGGTGGATCACTTGAGGTCAGGAGTTCGAGACCAACCTGGTCAACATGGTGAAACCCAGTCCTACTAAAAATACAAAAATTAGCAGGGTGTGGTGGTGCATGCCTGTAACCCCAGCTCTTGGGAGGCTGAGACATGAGAATCACTTAAACCTGGGAGGCAGAGGTTGCAGTAAGCCGAGGTCATGCCACTGCACTCCAGCCTGGGCAACAGGGCAGGACTCTGTCTCAAAAAATAAATAAATAAATAATAAAATTATATTTGCCTGGGCCGCACCTGCAAGGTCTGGGGTAAAGTCTAGACACTGGAATTTTTTTTTTTTTTTTTAATTCCCCAGATGACTCTTAGCATAGTGCCCGGTTCCTAGCACACACTGAATTAATTATCATTGTTAGCATTTTCTGTGTAACTCTTATTAGCCAGGCGCAGTGGCTCATGCCTACAATCCCAGCGCTTTGGGAGGCCAAGGCAGGTGAATTACTTTAGGTTGGGAGTTCAATACCAGCCTGGTCAACATGGTGAAATCCTGTCTCTACTAAAAATACAAAAATTAGCAGGGTGTGGTGGTCCGTACCTGTAATCCCAGCTACTCAGGAGGCTGAGGCACCAGAAATGCTTGAACCCAGGAAGCAGAGACTGCGGTAAGCCAAGACTGTGCCATTGCACTCCAGCCTGGGCCAAGATTCCACCTCAAAAACAAAAATAACAAACAAACAAAAAAACCTTATTATTCTACTTTATACAGAGAAACCAAAGAAGGGCCTAAACTTGGGCAGGATCACATTTTGCACCAGAGGGAGAGGGCAGATTAGAGTTCGGGCGTCCTGACATACATAAATGTATGAACACAGTGGTGCACAGTAGGCACTCAGTAAAAATGTGTTGAACTGGTTTGCTCAGTCAGCACTTGCTGAGGTGTAAGCTGAGGCCTTACCTTCTGGGGATTTACTGACTAGACGGAGGAGGAAAGATGGAGTGAATTTAGACGCAGCACAGATTCAGAAGCTGCTGCCTGGAAGAGGGCTCTGTGAGATGGGCAGGGGAGGTTCAGTCTCAGGTAAGCCCTTACTAACACGCCCTGGCTGCTTTCTCCAGGTGGCCACTGACAAGGACAACGGCATCCTTCTCTACAAAGGAGACAATGACCCCCTGGCACTGGAGCTGTACCAGGGCCACGTGCGGCTGGTCTATGACAGCCTGAGTTCCCCTCCAACCACAGTGTACAGGTAAGGGCCTCTCTCCTTCCTGACCCGCTGTGTGTTTCCCCGAATCCTTCTGTCTCTGGGCCTGCAACTCAGAAGGGGGATTCAGGAGAACTCGGGTGTCCCTTCTCCCCGCCCCTACCATGCACATGCGCGCACACACACTTCCTCCTCTCTGAGTGGAGGGTGGGAGGGAGAAAGGCGTGTCGGAGGAAGAGGCAGAGGAAGGCAGGCCCGGAGGAGAGGTGACACCTCATCACCATAAGATAAACAGGCAGCTAGCTACTGTGCGGGAGTGCGCACTGCAGTGGGGACGAGGCTGCTTAATGAGGTGCCCTTTTCGAAATGTCATCTTAATCTTTTATTAGTTTAAGAAAGACAACGGGACAATTAGCATGCAACTCAAGGGGAAGAAACTCAAGGGCACTGAGGGAGCAGGGCCACCCCTTAGGTGACTTTCAAACCGTTCTGAAGGGCAGCTTTTCCTAAACTTCAGCCTCTCCAGCAGCCACCCTGGCTTGTGTGTGACGGACTTTCACTTCAGATGCTGCCATACAGCAACTTGCGACTGCTCACTTTTTTTTTTTTTTTGAGATGGAGTCTTGTTCTCTTGCCCAGGCTGGAGTGCAACTGAGCAATCTTGGCTCCTGCAACCTCTGTCTCCCAGATTCAAGCAATTCTCCTGCCTCAGCCTCCCTAGTAACTAGGATTAATTACAGATTCATGCCACCATGCCTGGCTAATTTTTCTATTATGCCTGGCTCTTTTTTCTATTTTTAGTAGAGATGGGGTTTCACCATGTTGGCCAGGCTGGTCTTGAACTCCTGATCTCAGGTGATCCACCCACCTCAGCCTCCCAAAGTGCTGGGATTACAGGTGTGAGCCACTGCACCCAGCCAACCGCTCACTTTTTGCATATAGCTGCTCCTTAAGGAATGATCATCTGGGGAATCACAGATATGCTAGTTGGATATGTTAGATTTTTTTCCCCTTCTCAGTAAAATAAATACTAAATATTACAATAAAAATTATTTTAGTTATATTTTTATAATAGTTATAAGAATGACTACTAAAAGTTAAAAATGTCTGTGTTACACCTAAAATCATGTCAAACTACCAGTAGAAGGAGACCCAAACCTTAGGGAAGACACAGTACAAAAGAGAGGCCACACTGTCCCCTCAGAGGCAAGAGCACATTTCATAGGGATTGGTGAAGAGCTGCAACTTTCAGACATTTTTTTTTTCCCCTGCTAACTAAATCTTTTCTTCCATTAAAATCTTATATTGAACTTAAGAATCATAAATACTTAGAAGCAAAACCAGCCTGCAGGATTGAAGCAAAGATCCCCCTCCACACACGCTGTTGTCAAGGCCCCTGATAAATGATCCAACAAACCCAATTTGAAAGCCATTGGTTAAAACCAGTGGTTCTCAAAGTGTGGTCCCCGAGGCAGCAGCACCAGCGTCACCTGTGGACATGATAGAAACACACACTTTCAGACTCTACCCCAGAACGACTGAATCCAAAACCCTAGGGGTTGGCCCCAACACACCTGTGCTTCAGAGAGCCTTCCAGGTGATTCTAACGCACACGTCTAAGAAACACCAGTTTCCACAGGAAATCTTCCTGCAGAAGGAGCGGTCTGAGTTGAGCCTTGAAGAAAGGGAAGAACTTGTGAGAGCAGAGAGAACAGGTGGACAAGCCATGCTGGGAGGTCGGCAAAGACAGACGAGGGGCAAGGAAAAGGGTGTTGAGCAGAGCAGAAGGCTCCCGGTGGAAGGTGGATAAAGACCAAGCAGGTTAGGACAGTTGGGCACAGTGGACACCAGAAGAAAGAGCTCACCCTAGTGGTCTCCCTAGAGCCTGGACCGCCTAACATCGATGTCCCTGGAGCCGTGGGTCCTGGCCAAGTGGCGAGGACAGAGAGCCAAAGAGGCAGGGCCAGGGCAGCCTGTGAAGCATTTGCTATCTCATAAATCCAGATGTGAACAAGTGATTCAGCCTCTTTGGGCCTCAGTTTTCCCCCCTCCCCCTTCCCATTTGTAATGTGAGCAATAGCAGGATATACCTCTTAGGGCGGTCACTGAGGGTGGAAATAACACTGGAGGAAGTGCTTGGCAAATTAAGGCTTTACACAGACATGTCGAGGACAGAAGGTTAAAGCCAGGCTTCCAGAAGCAGCTGAGCCCTGCCCTGAGCTGGGGGCCTTCCCAAGCAGAGCCCAGCCTTTGCCATCAGGGCTGGTGATTTGGTAAAGGGTTGGTGTGGCTGGTAGGAGTGTCGCAGCATTGTGCTGAGTTATGAAATGGAAGGTCAGAGAGTTGCTGTCCAGAAGCTGCTGTCAGGGAGCCGTGAGTTGGAGCAGGTAGGTGGCCCTGGAGAGACACCAGGCTCTGTCTTAGCCATAGGGAAACCCAGCTAAGAATGCCCTGACACTCCTGGCCTAGATCTTCATGCTGAGCCTGTAACAGATCTTTAGTATCCTTCATTCAGTTTGCAATCCTCAGGGGCCCAAGGCTCTAGCAATTCCATATTAAAATGGTTTTGCTTCCAAACACTTTTCCCTGAGGCAGCCCTGTTTCTGTTCCCAGTAGTACACTCTCGCTCATTCCACATCTGTCAGGCCCCACGTTTGGGCCAGACCCTGGGCTAGGTAAAGTGCAGGGGCCACAGAGCTAAACACACACAGTCCAGGGAGGAAGACACACATATCAACAAGCAGTGGCTGCGCAGCAGAATCAGCTCATGCTCACTGGAGGCCCTGGGGTCATGCTACAGGAACACCAAGGGTGAAGCAAAGATTTTTTTGTTTTTGGGATTTTTGTTGGAGATAGTGTCTCACTGTGTCACCCAGGTTGGAGTGCAGTGGCGTGATCACAGCTCCCTGCAATCTCCACCTCCCAGCCTCAAGTGATCCTACCTCAGCCTCCTGAGTAGCCGGGACTACAGGTGTGCATCACAACATCTAATTTTTGGTTTTTTTTTCTGGAAGAGACAGTGTTTTGTCATGTTGCTCAGGCTGGTCTTGAACTCCTGGGCTGAAGCAGTCTGCCCACCTTGGCCTCCCAAAGTGCTGGGATTACAGGCATGAGCCACTGTGCCCACCAGGAGCAAATATTTTTGCTTGGAGGACCTTGGAGGAGGAGGAGGTGGTGTTTGAGCTGAGACATGACCTGTGCCTCAAAAGCATTTTCTCAGGCTGAGTAGCGAGGAAGCCCTGGGGAGGAAGAGGCCCCATCAGCCTGCATGGAAGTCACATGGGAGGGCTGGGGT
Organism: Colobus angolensis palliatus; assembly: GCF_000951035.1. Lineage (NCBI taxonomy): Eukaryota > Metazoa > Chordata > Mammalia > Primates > Cercopithecidae > Colobus > Colobus angolensis. Next base: position 12,625,707 of record NW_012115932.1, on the reverse strand, counting down.
TAATGGAGGGCACAGGCTGAGCCGACCAGCAGCTGAGGGGACCAGGAGGCCAGTCCAGCCACAAAAAATGAGATCGCTTCCTCAGCATCAGTGCAATAACCTCTAGCCACCCAGGAAGGCCACCTTGGCCTCAGGGCCGGAGCCAGGGAACCCAACCAAAGCTGTTCTAATCGGGAATTGGCAGCTTTTGGCCCACTAAGGCCCACTGACCAGCTTCAGAGTGAGGATGGCAGCCTGGGTTCCCAGCAGGGACCTGCAGGCCAGATTCCATGGTCTCCATTCTGTCCATGCCTGATGTTATTCATCTGCACAGCTGTAATCACAAATGGTGACGAGGGAACATGAAGATTCTATTCCAGGCCCCAGGGCAAATATACAGAAAAGCCCACCTGAGCCCCTCCTTGCCCCAGAATGGGGACAGACTTCACTGTTCCTTGGCACTGAGACTTGTGAGAAGGCCAGACTCACCTGCCAGCAAGGCCAAATGGCCACATAGGTAACAGACATGGGGAAAATGGGCTGTAGTCCCCATAAGAAGTGGTGGGGGCTGCAGTAGCCTAGAGGGTGGAGCCCCATCCAGAGGAGTGGCTGACCTCAGCTCCAGCAGACGCTGCCATGTGGGAATGCAGATTATCAAGAGAAGCGGGACCAGCGGGGTTTCTATGTCAGATATCTAAGTTTTTGAATGTTAGCCACTTTAAAACACCGCGTGGGTGAGCTCTTTGAATGCAACGCAGTGCGTGCTCTCCGAGTCTTGATTTCTACAATCCTATCCACTGCCGAGGCCTTGGTCTCATTGGAGCCTCACTCCTGTTTTAGGCATGAGAAGTCTCATGTTAGAAGCCCAGTAAGTGGCAGAACTAGGATTGAAATCCGGGTCAGTTTTCCACCCAAACCAGCTCTCCCCCCGTGCAGGCTCCGGGACATGAAGGACAGAGACAAGAGAGAGTGTAGGCTGTGCTGCAGCAGTAGGGGGTTGCTGCAAGGGCCTGAGGTCTCTGCTTGCTGCCTATCCGAAATCCCAGGAACTCTTTGTTACTGTGAGGTTCTATCGCCACCTAGTGGTCACAACTCAGCATTCAGGTTAGAGCAACCAGCACCTAGAGGAACAGCAAACCTTTCCTCCCTCAAGTCCCTTAAGACTCCAGGCTGAGCACCTTAAGTCTCTGAGCCTTAAGTCTCTTATTTGAAAAATGGAGGAAAAAGTGTACCTCCTTCCTGGGGGTTGTTAGGGTTAAATAAAAGAATGCAAGTGAACTGCTTAGCATAGGGTAGCAAAATGCCTGGCCTCTGCTAAGAGATTAACACGTATCCACCATTATTATTAAAAGCAAAAGAAAGCCAGGCATTGTGGCTCATACCTGTAACCCCAGCATTCTTGGAAGCCAAGGCATGAGGATCACCTGAGCCCAGGAGTTTGAGAGCATCCTGGGCAACATAGTGAGACTCCATCTATGCAAAAAATAAAAAATTACCCAAGCATAGTAGTATACACATATGGCCCTAGCCACTTGAGAGGCTGAGGCAGGAGGATCACTTGAACCCTGGAGGTCAAGGCTGCAGTGAGCTGTGATTGCACCACTGCACTGCAGTCTGGGTGAGAGAACAAGACCTGATCTCAAAAATAAATAAATAAAAGCAAAGGCAAAAAGGCCACAAGGTCACCCTGCCCAATGCCTGTGGTCATGCCAGTTCCAGGCAGGATGCATCCAGCCCCGCCCTGACAACTCCAGAGCTTTCCACCTCCCACTTGGCACCAGTCCAGTCTGGCCCAGCAGATAATAAGGAAGGCCCTCAGAGCCCCTTCTCTGCCCTGAAATCCTTAGATATCTCTCCAGGAGACTAATTACTGAGGCTTGGGACCACTATATTTCTTTTAGCGTGAACCTTAGGTTACTGTTTTTTCCATTTTTTTCTCTACTTTTGTCACAGTAGAGCCATTTTCCCATTATTTTGTTTTCAAAGACTAAGATTTAATGATTTTTTTTTTTTTTTTTTTTTTTTTTTTTGAGACGGAGTCTTGCTGGAGTGCAGTGGCGCTATCTCGGCTCACTGCAAGCTCCGCCTCCCGGGTTCCCGCCATTCTCCTGCCACAGCCTCCCGAGTAGCTGGGACTACAGGCGCCCGCCACGGCGCCCGGCTTTTTTTTTTGTATTTTTAGTAAAGATGGGGTTTCACCATGGTCTCGATTTCCTGACCTTCTGATCCGCCCGCCTCAGCCTCCCAAAGTGCTGGGATTACAGGCATGAGCCACCGCGCCCGGCTACTTTTTTGTATTTTTAGTAGAGATGGGGTTTCACTATGTTGGCCAGGCTGGTGAACTCGTAATCTGCCTGCCTTGGCCTCCCAAATCCTCGACAGGGATTTGTCAGGGAGAATTCAAGGATGTAATCCCAAAGTGCTGGCATTACAGGCGTGAGCTACTGTGCCCAGCCACGATTTTTTTTTTTTTTTTTTTTGAGAGAAGTAGAAATGGAGGCATCCTGACTTAAGGATGCTGCTGGTAAAAAGCCAGAGCCTTTAGCACTGCCTACCCTGAACCTCCAGGGACCCAGTTTGAAAAACACTGGCTTCAGCCATTATATCCAAGAGACCTGTTAACCCATGAGGACCTACTGGCATAGATAACGTTATGGGAGGTTTGGATTTGGAAGCAATCCTGACTTGGAACCTCAGTTCCAGCACTTCTTAGGAGTGTGGCCTCCATCAGGTTACTTAGCTTCCTTCCCTAAAATGGGACTCACAAGAGTCCCCTCCTAGGAAATGGGAATGAGCCAGTGGGAGTATAGAGAGACTCAAAGCCCTGGGTGGCTGTAAGGTTGTGAAATCCATAGGCAGGCTCTTCCAGGGCTTACTAACCCACTCCCCCACCCCAGTGGCTGCCACGCCCAGCTCCAGCAAGCCCAGAGTAAGGTCGAGGAGTCATCATTTCCACCTTTCACTGAGCACTTGCTAGGTGTCGCTGGCCACGTATTGCCCATTAAAACCAGTGTAGGGCCAGGCATGGTGGCTCACGCCTATAATCCCAACACTTTGGGAGGTCGAGGCAGGAGGATCACTTGAGGTCAGGAGTTCAAGAACAGCCTGGCCAACATGGCAAAACCGCGTCTCTACTAAAAATACAAAAATTAGCCGGGGATGGTGGTGGGCACCTGTAATCCCAGCTATTCGGGAGGCTGAGGCAGGAAAATTGCTTGAACCTGGGAGGTGGAGGTTGCAGTGAGCTGAGATCGTGCCAATGCACTCCAGCCTGGGCAACAGAGCGAGACTCCATCTCAAAAAAACAACAAACAAAATGCAGTGTAGGCCAGGTGCAGTGACCTGTAACCCCAGCACTTTGGGAGGCCAAGGCGGGAGGATCACTTGAGCCCGAAGTTCAAGGCTGCAGTGAGCGACGATTGCACCCCTGCATCCATCCTGGGCAACAGAGTAAGACCCTGTCTCTTACTACAAACAACAACCAAAAAAAAAAAAAACCAATGTTGTCAAATGAATATAAAACTCATTGAAGAGAAGCAGAAACAGGGGCTGACAGAAGTGGTGTGACTTGCCCAGGGTCCCTCAGCTGGCAGACCCAGTGTGATTCCAGATCTCTCCACAAAGCATGACCTGGCTGAAGGCTATACCTGGAGCCTACCTAGGACTCGCCCACGGGGGCATCAGATGAGGCCCTCCAGGAAGCCCAGCGCTGGGGCACTGCAGAACCCAGCACTCTGTCTAGGGCAGAAGCCAGTGACCACATAGCCCTCTCTGATCTGTGACTGCTGCCAGACCACTGTCTCCAGGCCGGGTACCCCTGGAGGCCATACACTAGCACCTGGGATGGCAGGAAGGGGAGAAGGAGTTGGGCCTGGAGCCAGCTGCCAGGCAGGAGCAGGTGGTGTGTGTTCACTGTGTCTGTGTGTGTGTCTATAATGGGAAAACAGCTGCCCTGACTCCCTGAATCGTAATGTTGGAAGCGAATGCCTGAGCTGCAGCCTCTTGACGGCTCCCTTTCTGACAGGTGGCTGCCCAGCATCTGTTGACACACCTCCAGGGTGGTGAGCTCATTTGCATCCATACAGCAACCATTTCTAGGACGCTGTGGGATACACCTGCATATTTTTGCATGTGTTGTTGGAAAACTGTGTGAGGGCTCAAGGTCACAAGTTTATGGTCTCTGCACAGGGCCCTCTTCCCTCCCCTTCCTGCTTTTGCCAGCCCATCATCCATAGGATCACAGGCCTCTGCCTTGCCCTCAGCTTGCAACTTGGAGCAGCTGGAGGCTTCTGAAATAGAAATAGCTCTACCTTCGTAGGGCTTTTTGAATCCCCATCACAAAACCAGATTCCTCGGTGGACTCTTTTACCCACCACTCCACCTCCCACTATCCTATCTCTTGGCTAGACCTTACATTGATACGTTGTCATTTGATTCACAGGAAAGGCTAAGGAAAGTGGAATGGAAGTTTTGTGAGTGCAGTTACTCTATCTTCCCTGTTTGTCACTGATCCATAGCACTCAGGACGACGTGGCCCATAGCAGACACTTGGTGGGTGGGTGGATGAAGGGTAGATGAAGGATGGATGGATGTGATGGAATGAATGGATGAAGAGGGTAGATAAATAAGTAGGTGGGTGGGTGGAGAGATGGCTAGGTGAATGGATGGAGAGAAGGGTGGATGGGTGAATAGGTAGAATAGATGGGAAGGAAGCATGGGTGGTTGAATGGATGGGTGGATATTGGATGAATGAGTGGGAAGAGAAATTTCCCAATGGATTTGAGTGGGTCCTGGGCTCCTGCATGTCCTCTGCCATCACTTTCTCCCAGGGATCAGCACTAGAGCAGGGATTACTAGCTTTGCAGGCAATGGTACTTGTTAGTCTTCTAAATAACACTAAAATAACTGCTCACATTTTCCCAGTAATTGACAAAGTGCTTTTTTGTTTTTTGTTTTTTGTTTTTAAGAAATAGGGGTTGTGCTGTTTCCCAGGCTGAACTCGAACACCTAGGCTCAAGTGGTCTTCCTGCCTCAACCTCCCAGCTTGTCAAGTAGCTAGTGATACAGGCACACGCCACCATGCCTCGTTACAAAGCACTTTCATGTACCCTCTCTAATTTGAACATCACGATAGTTCTGTGAGGTTATTATTCCCGTTTTACAGAGGAGGAAACTGAGACTGGGATGTTCTGTTCCTATGATTGGTTATGGTTCCATCCAGCAGGAAGGGGCTAGAATGGACTGTTTTCTTCACAATACCCCAATTTAGCCTGTCTTCTCCCAAGCATTTCTCTTGCCTTTTTGGCTGCTGAAATTTCTAAATCTGAGTTAGTCACTGAAACAGTCCCCTGCCTAGATAATCAGTGCCACCCCCTGCCGGGATCCTCATGTTGGAGCCAACAGGGATTTGTCAGGGAGAATTGAAGGAGAGAGGGATCCTCCTCATGTATCCCTGATACCTGAATAGATAAGACAGAGCTCAGTCTACTCCTCAGAGAGCTTCAGGGAAGGAAGCGGTGTCACATTCCCCTCCTCCCATCATGTCCCACCACTGTTCCCTCCCAGCCCCTGCCGAGGGTAGAGCACTGGAAAGAGCAGAATTTGGGATTCAAAAGTGTTGCCTACAAATTCTGTCTTTTGCCTGTACTAGCTGGGTGACTTCAGGTAAATCACTTAACCTCTCTGGGCCTTGGTGTCTTCATCTGTGAAATAGAATATCTGGCACCCACTTCATAGAATTTTTGTAAGGTTCAAATAATAAGTGAAGCACTTAGCACCACGTCTGGCTCATCTGGGCCCTCGGTGAGTGGCTGCTGGCCCTGTTAGAGGCAGCATGGGGAAATGGGATGTGCAGACTGAATATCCCATAACCAGCCGGGCATGGTGGTTCATGCCTGTAATCCCAGCAGTTTGGGAGGCTGAGGCGAGTGGATCACTTGAGGTCAGGAGTTCAAGACCAGCCTGGCCAACATGGTGAAAACCCCATCTCTACTAAAAACATGAAATTAGCTGTGTGTGGTGGCATGAGCCTGTAATCCCAGCTACTTAGGAGGCTGAGCAGGAGAATTGCTTGAACCCAGGAGGCGGAGGTTGCAGTGAGCCAAGATTGTGCCACTGCACTCCAGCCTGGGTGACAGAGCGAGACTCCGTCTCAAAAAAAAAAAAAAAAATAACGGGGCGGGGCGGGACCGCACCTGCAGTTCCAGCTACTCGGGAGGCTGAGGCAGGAGAATTGCTTGAACCCAGGAGGCGGAGGTTGCAGTGAGCCAAGATTGTGCCACTGCACTCCAGCCTGGGTGACAGAGTGAGACTACATCTCAAAAAAAAAAAAAAGTGAATATAACCAAAACTTTTGGAACCCAAAGTGTTGAATGACTTGCATTATGCTGGTTCAGCATCTCTAATGACTTGCATTATGCTGGTTCAGCATCTCTAATCTGAAAATCTGAAATCCAATATCCTCCAATGAGCATTTCCTTCAAGCATCATGTGGGCACTCAAAAAGTGTGAGCTTTTCAGATTAGCGACATTTGACCTGGACGGCAGTTCAAATCCTTGCTCTATCACTTACCAACTATGGTGCCTTAGGTAAATTCCTTAGCCTCCCTGAGCTACTGTTTCCTCATTTCTGAAGTAGAGATAACACACTTACCTGAAGGGGTGGCCTTCCCCTCCACACCTGTGGGCGTTTCTCATTAGGTGGAACAAGAGACTTGAGAAAAGAAATGAGACACAAAGTATAGAGAAAGAAAAAGTGGGCCCAGGGGACCAGCGCTCAGCATACAGAGGACCCATGCCAGCATGGGTCTCTGAGTTCCCTCAGTATTTATTGATCATTATTTTTACCATTTTAGAAAAAGGGAAGTGGCAGGATAATAGTATCATTGTAGGGAGAATGTCAGCAGTAAGATATATGAATAAAGATCTCTGTGACGTGAATAAGTTTAAGGAAAAGTGCTGTGCCTTAATATGCATAGGCAAACATCTCCATAAACCTTTTTAGTGCATAAAGAGCAGCACTGCCGCTAGCACGTCCCACCTTCAGCCCTAAGGCGGTTTTCTCCTTTCTCAGTAAACAGCACATACAATCGGGTTTTACACTGAGATGTTCCATTGCCCAGGGATGGGCAGGAGACAGATGCTTTTCTCTATCTCAACTACCAAGAGGCCTTCTTTCCTCTTATGCTAGTCCTCATCAGCACAGACCCTTCACGGGTGTCAGGCTGGGGGACGATCAGGTCTTTCCCTTCCCACGAGGCCATATTTCAGACTATCACTGGGGAGAAATCTTGGACAACACCTAGCTTTCCTAGATAGAGGTCCCTGTGACCTTTGGCAGTAGACATGTCCCTGGATACTTGAGATTAAGAGAATGGTGATGACTTTTCCCAAGCATACTGCCTTCAGGCACTTGTTTAACAAAGCACACCCTGCACAGCCCAAAATCCGTTAAACCTTGAGTCACCACAGCACATGTCTCTTGCAAGGACAAGGTTGGGGGTAGGTCACAGATTAACAGCATCTCAAACACAGAACAAAATGGAGTCTCTTATGTCTGCTTCTTTCTATATAGACACAGTAACAGTCTGATCTCTCTTTCCCCCACACTTACCTAGCACGAGTATTATAAGGCACTATTTCCCCAAACGTGGCATGCATACCACTGGTGGTACATGAGGTTACTTTAGGGGGCACAATAGCAAACTGCTGAAATTTTAACTGTGAGTTTTTTTTATATGTACTAAAAAAATATAAAAATCACATCAGAACTATTTTTTAGAACAATGCTAACCTTTATCCTTACTGATATTTAAGGGGGAAATTGGGCAATTGAAAAGAACAAGTGTGTTGAGTAAATAGTGGTCGAAGGCAGCATGCAGATAGAGCAGGAATTGAGAAGGTGGTCTATGAATGGAGTTTGCTTAACTCTATGAAATAATAGAAAAGGATGCAAATAATGATAGCCAAATGCAATACCTGACCCTAGACTAAATCTCGGACGGGAAGGAAATAAATGCTGTAAAGGACATTATTGGGTCCAATGCAGAATTGGAATCGATAATAGACTGGATAACAGTGTGGTATCCATGTTAAATTCACCGAAGCTGACAACTGCACTGTGCTTATGTAAGAGAATATCTCTGTCCTTAGGAAATGCACACTGAGGTATCTAAGGATAAAGGGCTGTGATGTATGTAACTTACCTTTAAATGGTTCAGAAATGTGTGTGCACGTATATACAATGCAGAGAAAAAACCATAAGCACATTGGAGTAAAAAGCAATAGGAGAAACTGGGTAATAAGCGTCTTCTGTACTGTTTTTGTTTTTACAACTTATGTAAGTTTAAAGTTATTTCCAAATAAAAAGTAAAACAAACTATAAGCAATGCAGGTCAAGTCCACAGCCCAGGGCCCAGCCATGGAAGGCACTTAGTGAACTCTCCGGCTTTCTCCTCTTCTCTACTGGCCAGCGTGGAGACAGTGAATGATGGGCAGTTTCACAGTGTGGAGCTGGTGATGTTAAACCAGACCCTGAACCTGGTAGTGGACAAAGGAACTCCCAAGAGCCTGGGGAAGCTCCAGAAGCAGCCAGCCGTGGGCATCAACAGCCCCCTCTACCTTGGAGGTAATGCTCTCTTTCCCTACCACCTCTACCTCCCTCTGGCCCTCTGTGCTCCAGTTCCGAAACCCAGGCCACTGCCAAAGCCAATCACGGAAGGCTTCCTGGAGGAAGGGACAACGAAGCTGATCTCTAAAAGGGTGAATAAGCACTAGCCAGGCCATGGAGAAAAGAGAATTTAGGACAGGTGCTTGGAAAGGAAAGAGAACAGGACTCCTGGAAACTACACGTTGTGACGGGGAGGGGTGAGAAGGGGGAGTCTAGGCTCTGCTGAAGTCTGCCGGCATCAGGTCACATTCCCTCTGCTCTGCCACCTCCTCAAACCCTGGGAGGTTCGATTAATGAATGTAGAAGAACAAGTTTGAGATGAAAATCAAAGGCCAAAAATGGAAGTAGGCCAGGTGCAGTGGCTCACACCTGTAATCCCAACACTTCGGGAGGTTGAGGTCGGAGGATCGCTTGAGCCCAGGAGTTGAGACCAGCCTAGGCAACACAGTGAGACATCATCTCTACAAAAATATTTAAATTAGCTGGGCACAGTAGTGAGCACCCGTAGTCCCAGCTCCTTGGGAAGGTGAGGCGGGGGATCGCTTGAGCCTGGGAGTTTGGGGCTGCAGTGAGCCATGATTGTGCTACTGCCCTCCAACCTGGGTCACAGAATGAGATCTTGTCTTTAAAACAACAGCAACAATGACAACAAAACACAAAAAAGTAGCCATCAGTTTGGCAGAGTCTGGGCCTGAAATGCAGCCCCTGCACCAATAGTTCTCAAAGGGCTAAATGTAAAAAAAGCTACCAGAACTGCTTGTTCAATCCTAAGATTCCCGAGACTTTACCCAGAGTCCACCTGCAGAGACCAGCACGGGCCCAGGAGAGGACATTGTTAACGGGCGGTTCAGACACACGGAGGCCAGGGAAAGCTCTGGGCCGAGGGCAGCCCCAGAAGGGACACCACTTATCCCTGGAGGAGGACCGTGCCCTGTGCCCCACCTGCAGCCAGAACAGAACTGAATGCCCTGCTTCCAGGCTAGTCCCAGGCTCTCAACTGTAGAAGGTAGGCAGGGAACGGTATAGAAGGGGAACGAAAATACCAATTATGGAAAAGCAAATTAAGTCTTTACTAACAGTCTCTTAAAGACCCTGAGAAGAGGGGTACACAGCCTATAAGGCAGCAAACTGGTCTAAAAACCCTGAACCCTAAAGTTTCATTGATGAAGCAACTCCCCAAAACCTTATCTTCTCTCCTCAGCTGTAGCTCGCCTGTCCTGGGTTCTCTTGTGAGGCCTGGATCAAAGGGCCGAGGAGCCTGGTGGGGACAGCTGGTTATTTGGTGCACTTGCCTATGCAGGGGGGATGGTCCCCTCAGTTTAGCCAGTGGGGTCATAGGGCAATGGGTGACCAGATCATCTCATTTTTTCTAGGGAAGTCCAATATACAAATTTTTATGGGAAATTTTCTAATATTACATATTGGCAACAAATTCACGTTTTCTTAAGGAGTCCCAGTGCAGGACCAAAGATGCATGTCCCTGTGTGGACGAGGTTCCAGGTTTTGGCCCGTTAACCTCATTTGAACAGCAGAGGCCCAGAGTTCTAGCCGTGAATGTGTGAAAAGCGCTTTCTCTGAGGACAGCAGGGTGGCAGGGGAGGGTCTTCAGGCCACTGTCCTGGCTCCTTTCCCACAGGCATCCCCACCTCCACCGGCCTCTCTGCCTTGCGCCAGGGCACGGACCGGCCTCTAGGCGGCTTCCACGGATGCATCCACGAGGTGCGCATCAACAATGAGCTGCAGGACTTCAAGGCCCTCCCGCCACAGTCCCTGGGGGTGTCACCAGGCTGCAAGTCCTGCACCGTGTGCAAGCACGGCCTGTGTCGCTCCGTGGAGAAGGACAGCGTGGTGTGTGAGTGCCACCCGGGCTGGACCGGCCCGCTCTGCGACCAGGAGGCCCGGGACCCCTGCCTTGGCCACAGGTCAGTGTCCCAGGAGCCCTGGCTGTATGCTTGGGCTCCCAGCACAGCCTCAATCCCCACCCCACCTGAGAAATAGGCACTACTGGAGGCTGGAGGAGTTGCAGTCAGACCGCAGATAGAATCTGTGGAAGTGTAACTGCTTCAGAGGTCAAGAGACTGAGCTTACAGGTCTGAGCAGCAAGACCTGGTTGGAGGGATCAGCATAAGAGGGCCCTGCTCAAAACACTCGTCTCTGCCAGGTGGCCCTTAGAACCTGTCCAGAGCCACAGTGAGCCCCCGCTGTCTCCGTGGGATTTAGAAAAAGGCGCCCGTGTGGGCAGACTCAGCCTGTGCAAGGCATGAGGTGTATGTAACCACACATCAAACCACATTTAATAGTTTAAGCAACTACTCATTCAACCAAGATTTACTGAGGTCCTACTATGTGACAGGCATCATGCTAAATATAGGAAACCCAGTACTGTCAGTGTTAAGAAACCTGAATCAGCCAAAACTAACACCAGAGCCAACACTGGAAATGTGGTTGGCTAAACCAGTCAGGAAATGATCTTTTGAATCAGGAATAAGGGACAGCTATAAAGGGTTTGAGGTTCTTGTGTTGCTCTTGAGCATATGTGTGTGTGTGTTTGACTCTATAATATGGATCCTGGCTCTGCATGTCACTCCAATAGGGGCAGTGATGCGTCATGATTCAGAATATAGGCTTTACCTTCATTTTTTCCCACAGGTGAAATGTGCTGCGTAGGAGCAGCAGACAAGAGGTTGTGATGGAAATTCAGAGCAATACTGGGTGTAAAGCACTTAACACAATTCCTGGTACATAGCCAGGGGTACCTGCTGGTAGTAGTGGGGTGGTAGTAATTCTTATTTAAGATGGTAAAGCAATTAAAATGTTTAGAGAATGGCTAGATTCTTTCAAGCAATTGTTTGCTACTTGGCTGCATGGGGTGTGTGTGTAAATCAGCAAGCCAGCCTCTGCTGTGGTGACAGCTCACACTGGGTGACACTCGCAGGCTTCTGGCTGGTTGGCCAGGGAAAGCAAGGTGGTTAAGAAAAGAGATGCTCAGCCTAGGAAATGGAGAAAGCTATTAGACTGTACTCAGCTCTGGGTCCCCTGGTCCCTGGCTGGGTGGACAGAGGGAGTCCTCAGCAGCACCAACTCTGATCCAGTTCACTTCTCATCCTCCTCTCTGCCCCTAGCTGCAACCATGGAAAATGTGTAGCAACCGGGACCTCATACATGTGCAAGTGTGCCGAGGGCTATGGAGGGGCCTTGTGTAACAACAAGAATGACTCTGCCAATGCCTGCTCAGCCTTCAAGTGTCACCATGGGCAGTGCCACATCTCAGACCAAGGGGAGCCCTACTGCCTGTGCCAGCCCGGCTTTAGCGGCGAGCACTGCCAACAAGGTGGGTCTACTGTGCCTGTGGGAGGGAGGAAGTGGGGGTCAGAGTTGGACTTCATATCCAGATCACCTCAGTTCCAGTTCTGGCTGTGCCACTTAAAGGCTGCATGACCTTGGTTCGGTCACTTTGTGAGCCTCAATTCCCTCAACTTGAAAATGGAGGCAATGCTACACCTTCCTGTATCAGTTATCTAGTGCTGCAGAACAAGTTAGTCCCAAACCATAGCAGCTCGAAACCACAAAAAACATTGTTTTAGCCCACATTTTTCCTGTGAGTTGGGAATTCAGAAAGAGCCTAGCTGGGATCTCTTGGGGTTGCATTCGACACAGCCAGGGCTGCAGTTCTCTGTAAGCTAATCCGAGGCAGCAGGATCTGCTTCCAATGTGCTGCACTCCCATGGTGCTGGGTGTTGGTGGGAGGTCCCAGTTCTGCCCTGCAGCTCTGCATGAGTCACTACATAGGCTCTTTGACGGTCCTTGCGCCAGGGCAGCTGGCATGTCCCAGAGTGAACAGTCCAGGACAGAGCAAGCCACATGTCTTATATGACCTACAATTGGAAGTCACTCATGCCGTCATTTCCAACACACTGCATTGTTACGTCAGTCAGGTGCATTCAGTGAAGGAGGGGACCACATAAAGGGCATCAGTACCAGAAGGAGGTAGTCACTGGGGGCAATCTTGGAGGCTGGCTACTGTGCTTCCTTATAGGGTTGTTGGAAGGAGTACGTGAGATGGAAAGTCAGAAGCAACATTGTCACGATGGAGGCCAAGCTGTCATTTAGAATCTGCATGACCTTGACCAGCCTGGCCAACATGGTGAAACCCTGTCTCTACTAAAAATACAAAAGTTAGCTGGGCATCATGGTGGTTGCCTGTAATCCCAGCTATTCTGGAGGCTAAGGCAAGAGAATCATTTGAACCCGGGAGGCGGAGGTTACAGTCAGCCAAGATCAACCTGGGTGACAGAGTGAGACCCTGTCTCAAATCTGCATGGCGTTGAGCAGCATACTTGTGATTCACTTCCTCATCTAGATAGGGCCAGGAGTGGTGGCTCACACCTGGAATCCTAGCATTTTGGGAGGCCGAGGTGCAAGGATCGCATGAGCTCAGGAGCTTGAAGCTGCCATGAATGTACCACTGCACTCCAGCCCAGGTGACAGAGACAGAGAAATAGACCCTGTCTCCGAGAAAAAAACAAAAGTGCAGATAACTCATACTGCCAAAGTTAAGATTCTCAAGCATGGACTTTTTAGATTCTCAAGCATGGACTTTTTAAAGATGAAACAAGTATAGAAAATGGTCCTCAGTGGACCTCTGCAGGGAGAACACATGAGTAGTCTAGATGGTTCTTTTCTCTTTTCCAGCTGTTGGCCCTTGAGATGCCATGCCTTCAAAACTAATGAAACCCTAACCACTCAGCATGGCCCCCTGACATTGACCAGCACCACTGACATCACCTGGGAGTCACTTAGAAACGCAGGCTCCCAGGCCCCACCCCAGCCCTTTTGAGTCAGAACCTACGTTTTGCAATGATTCGCATATGTATCCAAGCAGAGGACATCGCTCCACAGCCTCCATCCAACCCTCCTGCCCTTACTGGGTCAGCAGAAGCCAGTTCTTTGGTCTGACCTAGTCAGAACCATCAAATTACTCATCTCAGTTAGTGGCCCCTTTATCATGTAATTTTGAGGTGAGCTCAACAAAGGTAAATTATATTAATATTAAAATAGTTGTCTTACCTTGGGGAGTCTTTCTCCTGCATGGACACTGAGAAGTTTTGCTCCCTGCCGCCAGGATCCCAGGCAGTCCACCCCATCCCTTGAGGACTTTTCCACATTTTATACCTATACGAAATACTATTCTTAACCAAAACTCATTTTTAAAATGTTATTAAATAACTTATTTTGAAATAATTTCAGACTTATAGAAAAACCGTCAGGGCAGTATAAACAGCTTAATCCTTTCCCCTCAGTCATTAGCATGTTGCCCCATCTACACTCCCCTTCTCTCCCCATGTTACACATATGCACAGTCATTAACCTCTTTCTAATCCTTTTAACAATCTCATAATTTTAAAGACTTTTAAGAACACCTGAAGCTTCAAAAGGCATAAAGCCCTTTCTCCTTCACAATCTCCTCTGATGCTCGTAACAGCCTGGGAATTGCTGGAAGGACAGGAAAACGTGTTACCATTTTTCAGACATGGAAACTGCGACTTGCTTGTCAAGGGTCAAGAGTCACGGCTCCCTTCCTCAAGTGCCTTGCTGCAGACATTCTCCCACTGTAGTGAGGACAGTAGAGGGGTGGAAATGAAAAGGTGGGTCAGGGTCCCGAGTGTTTAAGCAGATACAAGGGTGCCCTTTCCCGCACTACAGTTATTTCTAGGCCTTCTGGAAAAGCTCATCCCAAAGCCTCATTAACACCTGCTTCTTATTCAGATACCAACTCCGGCTCATTTCCTAGAGAAGCCTCCCTGGCCCCGGGCCAGGTCAAATGCCTTTTGCATACAAATGTCTTATAGCACACAAAAACATATACTGTATGTTCTTGTATGAACATCTTCCCTTTCTTTATAGCATCTACCTCAGTTTCTTATTAAATATATTCACTTAAATAGTATCTAGACTCTAGGTTGAGAGAGACAGACTACTGGGAGTGGTGACTGGGGCAAACTGCCCCATCTAAAGCACTCAGCTTCAGCCATCATTGCAGCACAGGGTTGCAGGCTCAGCTCTGCCAGACCTCCTGGTTTTCAAGGAAGGCAGAAATCCAGATTTTCAGGTGAAATCTCCTGCTTTTTTAATGTTGGCATTTAATTAATTTTTAGGCATATGTAGGGTAATCAAAATTGGTCTGGGGACAGGATTTGGCCCACAGTCTACCAGTTTGCTTCATCTAGTTTTAGTTTTGACTTTAAGTTTCTTGAAGGAAGGGACAAGCCTGTTTTTGTCATCTTTATATCCTCAGGGCTTAGGTGTAAGCCTAGCAGAGAGCCTGGTACAGGAAAGGTACCTGTTTGTAAAACAGATGGGTGGACAGAGGGGAGGGTGGGCAGATGGATGAGTGAATACATTCTTATGGTCTTCAGAGCACAAGTATTTCAAAGCAGCCTACCTGGGAACTGCTCACGGTCCTGCTGGCCGCCTAGACCACCAATGCCCTGACTTTTATGCCCTCTGCAGAGAATCCGTGCCTGGGACAAGTAGTCCGAGAGGTGATCCGCCGCCAGAAAGGTTATGCATCATGTGCCACAGCCTCCAAGGTGCCCATCATGGAATGTCATGGGGGCTGCGGGCCCCAGTGCTGCCAGCCCACCCGCAGCAAGCGACGGAAATACGTCTTCCAGTGCACGGATGGCTCCTCATTTGTAGAAGAGGTGGAGAGACACTTAGAGTGCGGCTGCCTCGGGTGTTCCTAAGCCCTTGCCCGCCTGCCTGCCACCTCTCGGACTCCAGCTTGGTGGGGTTGGGACAGCCGTGTGGAACCCCCTGGTGATTCAGCATGAAGGATATGAAGCTGGAGAGGAAGCTAAAGAAGAAGAGAATATTAAGTATATTGTAAAATAAACAAAAAAATAGAACTTATTTTTATTATGGAAAGTGACTATTTTCATCTTTTATTATATAAATATATCACACCATCTGAGTATATGTACCATATAGTGAGTTATTTTTACCAAGTTTTGTGTTGTATTTGTTGTGTTTTTATAAACAGCTGTTTAAAAGTTTAAGAAAAAAAAGACTAATAAAAATGCTTTAAAACAAAAGGATAAGAATAAAGAATGATAGCCTGAGGAAGGAGGAAGACATTTTCATGTTTATGAAACGTTATGTCGGCAGTAAACCAAGAGCTGCTCATTGAGATCAGAAAAAGGAATAAGAGGAAGAGAGAGAAGGAAAAGATCTTTGCTTCTTGTTTTTTAACTCCCTTTTTTTTTCCTCCCCTAAAATTATCCAGCTTTTCGGAGTCCTGGATGTCAGTGCCCAAGATGCCCAGTTCTTCCAGGAAAAGCTGCTGAGCCCTGGCCTTCTCAGTCTCACTGCCACTCAAAAATATTGCTGTCCCTGTCTGTCCCAGACCCCCCTTCAGGGTCTGAACCCACTGGGGGACACCTCTTCTCCTTCCCGGCTGGCCCTGGCTTCCAATCGAGGACTGACTATTGAAATCTGCTGCAGGTTTCATCTGGACCTCTTACCAAATTTTAAAACAGCTGCTATTTTTCCTGCTCCTCCCCAGGAGAGGGGTCTTCCTAGAGGAGGTGAGGGAAGAGAATATCATGCTGTCTCCTCAGGACCCATGCACTGACCCCCTCTCCTCCTTCCAGGTAATTTTTCATTGGAATGTATCCCAGGAGAGAAGGTAGCCCTTCTGGGAAGCAGAAGACTGGGAGCCAAGCCTGCCCACAGCACTAGTAGATGTCCAACTCTGGAAGGTTCTTGGAGGCTCTTGCTGTAAGACAGGCCTCTGCCACCTGATCCTCCAGGTCACCATCATGATGACAGAGACCCCTTGCCCATCTGTGACACTTTCCAATGCATATCCAAACTCTACCTTATTTTATCTATGCAAGCCCTGCCTCCCTGGGAAGGATAAGGGAGTAGAGCCCAGTTCACAAAGGAGGAAGTTTAGGCCCTCACAGGCTCTGGAACTTGCCTTAAGCCACACACAAGTGGAGGAGCCAGACCGGAAGTCCAGACCCAAAGCTTGAGATTCTCTCTCTAGAATGGGTGAGCACAGGTGATTCAGGCAGCTTAAATCCATCAGAGCAGCCCTGCTAGAATGGGAAAGAAGATGTTTTTTCCTGTTCTTGTTCTGCCTTGTTCACTCCTCTTTCTCCCTCCCCAGTACCTGGAAAGATTCTAGAGACCAGGGCTTATGCAGCAAGGGCAGCCTATCCAGCCTCTGCCTCCATTCCTGAAGGGGACTTCCCTGCCCCTGTTTCTTTCCAAGTCTCTCCCTCCCTCCCTCCCATTTGCCCCCTTCCACCCCGTCAGGTTAGCCACATATCTTCCAGGGTTCAGCTGTTCACACCAATTCCCTGGCTCTCATCATCCATCCCTCCTTCCCCCAGGAGCCTCCACTATAGGAGTTTCAGGGAGAAGAGTTTGGAAGTCATTGGACCTTTCTGCCCTCAGGGTCCCTAGAGGAGCCTAGTTGCTCTGTGAAGACCAATGGTGGGCCAAAGACTCAGGGAATAATGAAGGGAGAAAGAAAAGAAACGAAGATGGAGAAACATGAGGCAAGTGGAAGGAGGACAGAAAGAAGGGAGGGAGGGAGGGGATGAAGAGAAGGGAGAGAGGGATATAGCTGAGGAATTTATCTAAAAATATGCATGTGAATCTCCATTATGTTCCAGGTACTATGCCTTATGATGGCTTTGTTTTTTGTTGTCGTTTGAGACAGGGTCTCGCTCTGCCACCCAGGCTGGAGTAGAGTGGTTCAATCATAGCTCACTGCAGCCTCACCCTCCTCGGCTCAAGCCAACTTCCTGTCTCAGAGTCCCAAAATGCTGGGATTACAGGTGTGAGTCACTATGCTCAGCCTGTTTCAAACATTATCATAATAGCAGATTTATTTAGTACTTTATTATATATCAGATACCACTCTAATTGTGAAATAGATATATATTCATTTAATTATCAAAACAACCATGTAGTTAAAACACTATTAACTCGTTTTACAGTTGAGTAGACTGAGACACAGAGAAGTTAAAGAACTTGCCCAAGAGTAAATGTCTAATAAACTGTAGAGCCAGGATCTGGGCCCAGGCTGTCTGACTCCAGAACTTGCTCACTCAACCACTAAACCATCCTGCTACTCGTGGGAAACAAACATGTCCTGCCTTTGAGGATCCTACAGCCTGTGACAAAAACAGTCATAAAAATGGACAATTGCCTTATTACACAAGGCGCTCTCAAGTGGCGCATCTCAAAGTGATGGAAGTGTCTGTCCAGAGGAAGGAATTTCTAGTCCTAGGTCTTCAAGGATGAACAGGAGTTTGCCAGAGGTGGGAAAGGGAATTGAAATTTCCTGGGAGTGGCCTGTTAAAAAGCAATGAGATATGGCAAGGCCTGGCTTGTTCGAGAAAGAGTCAAAATCTAGGGTGGCAAGAGTATGGGAAGCACACTGAGGAGCAAAGAGAAATTGGGTAGATATGAAGGCAGGGTTTTGACCGCAAAGAGCTTTGCATGCTAAACAGGCCACAGGTGCCAGCAGGGTTGTTTGAGGAAGGGAAGAGCAAGACAAGCTCTGGTTTAGGAAGACAGCTGTGGCAGCATAAAGGCCTGAAAGAGGAGACAGAGCTGTCACCCAAAATGGACTTGAGAGCTCCCTGTGGTTTACTTTGTGGGTAGAAAACACTGCCAGCCAGATGGATCACAAATGTCTATGGTAGCTTAGAAGCTCTGCTCTTGAAGAGGGTCCTGAGATCTGCCCAACACCCTTCCCAACCCCCATCTCCCCCAAGGCAGGTGTATCTGAGCCTCATCCCACCACCAACGCCCCTGCTGGCCTCTCCCCACTCAGCCTGCAGCCTACTCAGCCGGCCCTCTCAAGAGCCCTGCCCAGGGTCACTGGCTTTCTGGGAGGACTCAACAGGCTGCCAGCTTTCCCTCTGCCTTCCCAAGGAACCTGAGACCTCCCTCTGCTCATCACCCCGGGCCCAATCCTGAATCCAGCCCCTGTGAACCAAGACAGCAAAAGGCCCAGGTGTGTCCCTTACAATTTCGAGCCTTCTCCCTCAAGTTTGGAAGCCCTGACTTTAAGAAATGCCAAATGCAAGGACCATTAAGAAAATTCTCCCCAAAATGAGGTTCCTCTAACAAATGATGATTAAAACTCTATCTCCTTGAGCAGTCACATTCTAGAAACAGGACATTCCATGAGGCAGGAAGAGTTCAGTTAATTTGCTCCTGAAAAAGTGTGGTTCAGTGTTTGTGTGGCAATGTATGTGGGCAGAAGAGGCCGCTTATGCTGTGTCCCCCCTGAGCAGGATTCAGGAAAGGGAAAAGAAGGTCTCTTTGACTCAACCAATGGGCCGTATGATGGCCAATGAGATTATGTACTTAAAAGTTCTTTGTAAAGTGTAAACTAAAAACCTTAAATGTAAGATGCTGTTGTTATTATTACTGTTGTTATTGCTGTTACGGACATGCCAAAAGGCCCTTGTTAGAAGACGGTTTTGCCTTCTCAATCTCATAGCAAGGAACTCAAGTCTGATGCTTCAAAAAGACAAGAAGAGGGGCAAGAAGAGGGAGAACTCCCAAGCTCAGAGAAAAAAAAAAAAAACAAAAGGGAAAAAGAGCCCCAGGATGACCTTCAGGAAAGGCCAGGACCAGGATTGATCTAACCTTTTCCTTTATCAGAAACAAAGCTATCACCAGACTGAACCCTAAGGTCAAGCAGTCACCCACTGCCTTTGCTGGGAGCAGAAGCCCATAGTAACAAGTGACCTGCCCCTCAGACTCAAGATCCCAGATAGAGCTGGAGGAGTCATAGGGCCTTACTGGTAGGCAGGAAAACTGAGGGTAGAACAAATGGAAGAATGCAGTGATCATAGACCAAAAACACACAGATAATTAACCCCAGGTGTCCAGCCAGGCCAAAGTTCTTCCTGCTACCCCACAGTGGGTGTCCAGGCAGAGTGAAGCCTGAGTTAGACCCTCTAACACTTTCTTAATGGCGCAGAGGGTCTCCTGGTGTACCCTCAGATGATGGGGAAGCTGAGGGCATAGTGTGATTTGGTGGGACTTGTTCATGTTTTGTAGTGTGGGCTCAACAGTGCCAAAGGAAACACTAGAGAAAAGTTAGTGAAACATGCCAGCTAGCAGGACCAGTAAAGGCATAATCGGGCATTTGGCAAAGCTTGTTTTTCTAACTCAGCGATAGGTTCTAATAGGAAATTTTTAAAGATGTTTTTAAAACAGTGTTATAATGCCACTTCCCCGGTATGGAATAAATAACATGCATTCTTTTTTCAATATACTGTCATATTCAGATGTCATTAAAATAAATGGATGAGTCACAGAGGAGCTATCAGATGCTCTCATGACTACCATAACTCAGCCCGGCTCTGTGGTGTCTGCTTTATTTTTACTCCTGATTTTCAAACCCCCTGGAACAAAGATGACTGCACTCACGGGGTCTGGGGAAAGTCTGGTGTGGAATTAGATGAAAGAATCAGTTTCTTGGATCATGAAGTGAGAAAAATGGATCCAGAGCTCCCCAGAACCATCAAAGAGAAGACCCAACACATAGCTTAGGATCAGCAGAGGATGTGGTCCGTATGGCCACAGAAGGTGCCAAGGGTCGTGGGGGAGAAAGCCACTCCAGTTCAAAGGAAGAGAACACTCTACTGATATGGGAAGGAATGTTCCTCCTTATAGGACTCCAATGCCTAAATTTCTCCTTTATCGGTTCCTTCAACAAGTATTTATTGAGCCTCTACTATGTGCCAGGGACTGTTTTAGGCATTGAGGACTCCAAAGATGATCAAGACCAAGTCCTTGTTCTCCTGGAGTTTAAACTTTAACTGAGGGGGTATGTGCCAATCAACAAATAAGATAACACCCAATAGTGGTAAGTTCACTTCTACCAACAAAGAGGAGGAGACATTCCAGAATAGCTGGGTGAGTGCTTCATGCAGTGGGGTTGAGAAGGCCTCCCTAAGGAATTGGGACATGGGGTGGAGCAAATACCAAGAAATGGAAGGGGAGGGAACCTGGCCCTGCGGCACTTGCTAGATATCTGCCCTGTGTGGGTGTCATCTGAGGGAGTCGGGCAGCCTGAGCAACTTAGGAAGCCAGAGAGGATGGCCTGGGCAAGACAGCATGAGAGAGGCTCCCAGAGAGGGGAGGGGCAAGCAGGCCCCTCAGCCTCTCAGCCCTCAGGCATCCTCAAGGGCTATGCACTTTTAGAAGGAGGATTGCTAAGGGTCTGGAGGCTGCCACTGGCTGGCAGGAGGTCACCATCACTTCCCTGGCAGATGGCTTTCCATCTGCCCTGTGGAGACCCCTCTGAGAGCAAGACGCTGGTGGGCAGCAGAGGCACCAGGTGCTAAAAAAGGGGCTAGACTCTGTGGCCCCCAGCCCGTTGCTCCTTCTTCCCTCAGGTCTCCCTGAGCAAGACAAGGCCACACTGACTGGGGGCCCTAAGCCTCCGGCAAAGATGCCCTCGACATAGTTTTATACATTTTAGTGTGCATTTATCTGAAATAGGTAGGGAGTGGATTCTACACTGACACACACCATTTCAGACAGCCTGGGTGTTCCTGCCAGGAGGAGCTACTGTCAAGAAACCTACAGTGTCCATCTCCCATGTTTATACCAGGAGCCCCTCCTCCCAGATTTGGGACCTAGATATATATCCCTCTATCTCAAATTCCCTGTTACATCAATCTATAGCAGAGGTTCTCAACTGGGAGAGGTGTTGACCCCACCCAGGAGACATCTGGCAATGTCTGCAGATATTTTTGATTGTATAACTGGGGCACAGGGTGCTATGAGCACCCAGTAGGCAGAGACCAGGGGCGCTGCTAAACATCCTAGAATATACAGGACAGCTCCTTGACAACAAAGAACCATCCTGCCCAAGGTGTCCATAGTGCTAAGATTGAGAAGCCCTGGGTTAGCCAAATCAGACCCTTCCCTGAATACCTGGGTAGAATCACTCACAAGGAAGGAAGCAGGTTGGAGTGCTAAATAGGCAACAAATAGTGAGCCGGTTGGTCTATACCTATATTTAGAATACCATTGTTTTTGTTGTTGTTTTTTTGCTTTGTTTTATTTTGAGACGGAGTTTCGCTCTCATTGCTCAGGGTGGCGTGTGGTGGTGCGATCTCAGCTCACTGAAACCACCACCTCCCAGGTTCAAGCGACTCTCCAGCCTCAGCTTCCCAAGTAGCTGGGATTACAGGTGCCTGCCACCATGCCCAGCTAAATTTTGTATTTTTAGTAGTTCACCATGTTGGCCAGGCTGGTCTCGAACTCCTGACCTCAGGTGATCCACACGGCTCGGCCTCCCAAAGTGCTGGGATTACAAGCGTGAACCACCACACCCAGCCAGAGCACCGTTGTTGATGGAAAACTAAGACCAAGACATTTCTGGCAATGGGGGACCACCGTGATCCACCATGATCCACCGTGATCCTTTCTGCCATTCTTTGTCCTTACCACTTGGTCACTGAAAATGGATACAGAGCAGTGGATTCTGGATTTAATATGCTCAGGCAACATAAAGCATGGCAGAGCATGTGACACTCACCTTTGGACCTGCTGCTGACAGAGAAATAGAGAACAGGATAAATAAAAATGCTATGCTTCTATTTCCTGAACTCTACCCTTCATTGCAGCCCTGGCAGGAGGCAAAGATCATTGGGTTCTCAAATCAAGATATGAGGGCTAAGGATTTCTTTATGGTGGTTCAAAGGGGAGTGAAGATATTGTGGCTCAAAAGCCACAAGCAGCTCAACTTCAAGATGCATCCGCCGGGCGCGGTGGCTCACGCCTGTAATCCCAGCACTTTGGGAGGCCGAGGCGGGCGGATCATGAGGTCAGGAAATTGAGACCATCCTGGCGGCTAACACAGTGAAACCCGGTCTCTACTAAAAATACAAAAAATTAGCCAGGCGTGGCAGCAGGCGCCTGTAGTCCCAGCTACTCGGGAGGCTGAGGCAGGAGAATGGCATGAACTCGGGAGGCGGAGCTTGTGGTGAGCAGAGATAGCGCCACTGCACTCCAGCCTGGGTGATAGAGGGAGACTCGGTCTCAAAAAAAAAAAAAAAATACATCCAGGGATGCTAAATCCACTCTAGTAACTGACAGCAGGATTAACTGGTTGGCGGAGGAATCTAGCCTACTCAGAGTAGCCTTGAAAGGTGCTGCAGGGACAGAAGATGCTCTTATTTACACTATAAATGTCCTTGTTTACCAGTCCCTGCAGGGGGACAGGAGATGAACAAAGTGCTGGGATTGCAAGCATTAGCCACTGCCCCCAGCCTGAAACTGTCTTCACTGGACTCAAAATGCTAATTTCACTTGAAATTAAAAATTAAATTTAGGCCAGGCACAGTGGCTTATGCCTGAAATCCCAGCACTTTGGAAGGCTGAGGCAGGAGTATGGGGCTTGAGAGCAGGGTTGAGGGAGATTCTAAGGGAGCAGGCCTCATCACCTCCAGGTCCACTTGCCCAGTGTGTAGGGGGCAGGTGGTTTACCATCCTCCCCTGCATCCTGCTGCTTGACTTTGGCAACATCAATGTGAACTTCAGTTTCTTTATCTAGGAAACAAGAACGACAAGACTGACATCATCAAAGCTCTGTAGATTACAAGAGGCTCAAAGCAATTCAAACCAACTTAAGGCGAAAAAGTAACATGTTGAGACAGGTAACTGGAAGACCTAGGATAGTTCCTACGGCATCAGACATGGGTGTTTGGATCCTAGAGCTCATACACTGTCATAAGAGCTCAGGGTGTCTTGTGCATACTTGGCTTTGTTTTGCCTTGGCTTCATTCTCAGGAAGCCTCTCCTATGCAAACTGGCAAACTGACTCCCAACAGCTGCAGACTGAAAGCTGTAGATACTACTAATTTCAAGCCCAGGGGAAAGAGAGCTTCTCATCTCCAGTGCTTCTGAGAGATAGCCCAGAATTGAGTCTCACTGGCTCTGATTAGCCTGCCTTGGGGCAAATGTCCATCACTGGATGAAACAGCAGGGTCAATAAACAGTAATTTTAGTAGCACCCATGGGCTATGAAAAAATTAAAAAATAAACAGCACTCATTGGACAAGCCTGTATCACATGAGAAACACGTGGTCGGGGATGAGAAAGAGTTTCCCCAAGGAAATGAGGGAACAGAACCTGGACCGGCAAAAATAAGACAATAGTTACTCACCATAGCTTTTTAAGAAAATATGATACAATATTGATATGATGCAATAAAGCTGGTATAGCTACTTTGTGGACTCCAGTACACCAAATAAATATAGGCAATAAATACAGATATTTTAGCAACAACAACAAAAACAGTTTCTTTTTTTTTTTTTTTTTTTTTTTTTGAGACGGAGTCTTGCTCTGTCGCCCAGGCTGGAGTGCAGTGGCCGCATCTCAGCTCACTGCAACCTCCACCTCCCGGGTTCACGCCATTCTCCTGCCTCAGCCTCCCGAGTAGCTGGGACTACAGGCGCCGGCCACCTCGCCCGGCTAATTTTTTGTATTTTTAGTAGAGACGGGGTTTCACCGTGTTAGCCAGGATGGTCTCGATCTCCTGACCTCGTGATCCGCCCGTCTCGGCCTCCCAAAGTGCTGGGATTACAGGCTTGAGCCACCGCGCCCGGCCAAAAACAGTTTTCTTACTAACATTCTTGAAAATAAGTCTACGAAACTTACTTTGTTTTTTGGTTTTTTGAGACAGGATCTCACTCTGTTGCCCAGGCTGGAAAACAGTGGCATGATCTTGGCTCACTGCCACCTCCACTTCCTAGCTCAATCAATCCTCCCACCTCAGCCTCCAGAGTGGCTGGGACTACAGGCATGTGCCATCATGCTCAGCTCATTTTTTGTAGAGACAGGGTTTCGCCATGTTCCTCAAGCTGGTCTCAAACTCCTGGACTCAAGTGATCCACAGCCTCAGCCTCCCAAAGTTTCAGGTCACTGCACCTGGCCTGAAACTTTCTTCATTGAACCCAAAATGCTATTTTCATTTGAAATTAAAAATTTAGGCCATGCATAGTGGCTCATATCTAAAATCCCAGCATCTTGAAAGGCCAAGGTGGAAGGACTGCATGAACCCAGGAGTTCAAGACTAGCCTGGGCAACATGGTGAGACCCTGTTTCTACAAGACAATTAAAAATTAGCTGGGCATAGTGATGCCTACCTGTAGTCCCAGCTACTTGGGAGGACCATGTGAGCCCAGGAGTTCGAGGCTGCAGTGAGCCATGATCACACCACTGCACTCCAGCCAGGGCCAGAGAGCAAAACCCTGTCTCAAAAAAATAAAATAAATTTTTAAACCCAGCCTAAAATATATCTGCTCTCCTAAATTGAGGGAGGGAGAGGGAAAAAGAGAATAGCTGCTAAACCCTGCTTTGAGTTGTAGAATGAAATATAACAAGCTGAAGAGGGATTCATTCACCTTTGAAGTGTATCTCAGAGTGACCCCTCTCCAGCGACCTTGTTTTGAAAATGATTTCATCTCCCATATCCTTTTGATGGTGGATGATAGGATATAAGAGCAGCGATTAGAGAAGTGGAAGATTGCCTAGTTACAGGTGAGAAGGTGAATTCACAGAATAAGATGAAAAATCTGACATTCATCGAGCACATACTCTTGATCACACATTTATACACATCCTTTTGTGTAAGACCAAAGCAAAGCTGCCAGCAGGTTCAGTTGTCCTCATTTAAGCAGTGAGAAAGACCTGAATCACATGGCTGGGAGATGGCAGAGAGGTGATTTGAACCAGGTTGGTCTAAACCCAATGCCATGTCCTTTCCACCACAACACCATGATTTGCACATAACAAGCCCTTGATGAATGCCTGTTGTTAAACTCTTTCCCATGTACAGGATATCTTGTGCAAGATACTGGAACTCATGGGATTAAGGAAAGCTGACGAGTTAATTAATTGGAAGACTGAAACCAGACCTTGTGTAAGCATTGGAGTAAAGCCAATGCAACTGTGGGGGAAAATAATGGGAACAGCTCTCTTTTAAAGAGTGACTGGGACGCGCCAGAGTTTTTGCACATTTATTCCCATTCCTCACAAAAATTCTGCAAGGTAGGGTTGCTATCCCCATAGTCTAGATGAAGAACCTGAATCTTAGAGAAAAGGGTCATTGCCTGGAGTTCCACGGCTAGCAAACTGCAGAGCTGGGTGGGTCAGCTGAGTCTAAAAGCACATGCTTTTCCACTCTGCCAGGCTGCCCCACCTTTGGTTATGAGAACAATGATCTCTGTTCTACGTTTTCCATAGGTGAAGGAGAGGGTGCCAGACACACATCTGAAGAATAGAGGAGGTTGTGGGTCTGGGTGGCCCAGATCAGTGGTGTGAGTCTCATAGGCTAGGCAGGCCTTAGCCCAAGAGGAGCATCATCCATATACATCTTCATGGACAATTAGGACTTTTCAGATGATAGGGGCCACTGCAATGTAACCAATATCCTCTACCTTCACCTGCACTTGAGAAAAAGCAAATGAACTGGAGTCCTGGGGCTGCCACTGACTTGCTATGTCACTAGATATATCACTCTTTGAGCATCTGCAAAATAAAAAGGAGGAGGAGGGAGGGCAGGTGGCCTGATAAAATGTACCTCTGTCCCAGAAAAGTTTCTGGCAAGAACTTTTTATAAGAAATTTTTATGGCCGGGCATGGTGACTCACGCCTGTAATCCCTGCACTTTGGGAAGCTGAGGCAGGTAAGACCAGCCTGGGCAACATAGTGAAACCCTGTCTCTACTAAAAATACAAAATTAGCTGGGCATGGTGGTGCATGCCTATAATCTCAGCTACTTGGGAGGCTGAGGCGGGAGAATCACTTGAACCCAGGAGGTGGAAGTTGTAGTGAGCCAAGATCACGCCACTGCACACCAGCCTGGCAACAAAAGCGAAACTCTGTCTCAAAAAATAAATACATTTTTATAAGGGATAAACTTACGTAAATATATTTTGTAAAAACTCTAAGTGCCATAGAGGTATCAATTGATCCTAGAAACAGTATCTAATCTGTATTCCTTTCTCAGGGCTACCATAACAAAGTACCACAAACTGGCATAAAACAACAGAAATCTATTCTCTCACAGTTCAGGAGGCCAGAGGTCCACAATTCAAGGTGCCAGCAGGGTTGGTTCCTTCTGGAGACTGAGAGAGGGAAACCATTCATGCCTCCTTCCTACCTTCTCTTCCGATGGCTGCCAGCCATGCTTCACTTTCTTAGTTCGTGGATGCATTGCTGTCATCTCTGCCTACCTTGCCTTCACATGACCTTCTTCCCTGTGTCTGTGTGTCCTTTTCTGTCTCTTATAAGGATACTTTCACTGGATTCAGGATTCAGCCTAATCTAGCACAATCTCATCTCATATTCCTTTACCTTAATTACATTTGCAAAGATCTTATTTCCAAATAAACTCACATTCTAATGTTGTAAGTGGACAGGAATTTTGGGAGAGACACTACACAAGCCACTACAGAACCTAATGTCTTCATTTGAGGAAGCTGAGGCCTTGAAAATTTAAGTGACTTGCCTAAGATCATACAGTTTTATACAATTTAATGTGCGTAAACAATATTAGAGAGAGGAGAGACAGGTGCATGGTGTGATTTTCAGAGACTTTACACCACTGGACAAATCTTCATAGATCAAGATAAATAAGACCGTCCTGCATGAACAAAGTCCAGAGGGAGCCTGCCCAAAATATGTTCTGTAACTCCAACCCATTTCTCCCTCCTGGGGAACTGAAGGGAGTAGGTTTTAGCACCACAGAAAAATTATCGAAGCCAGAGAAAGAGTTCAGAGAGCCAGCAGCGTGTTGCCAGCCATCTCTTGAACCAAACACACAGTTTGAGAGAAGCCTCCACCTCCAATTTCCTCCCCCTACAATTTCCTTCACTTACAGTTCCAAAACCCTGCCGTGATATTAATCAGAGAAGCACCCAACCTGGCCCACACTTTATGATGTGTGTCTCCGAAACCTCACCAGTTCTCATGGCCAGTTGTAGCTGCTAGGAATGTAAGTGGCAACTTGATCCTTAGCTGTTTCTCCATGATTTTCTGCCTGATTATAAATACTGCTTTGTGAAAATCCAGCCACACCACAGTCTCAGTCGAGCTGCATTTTTTCGAAACTCAGCTTTGCTTCCTGGGCATAAGAGCATCTGTTTCCAGTCAAGAGCCAGGGCGAGCCCGGCTTCCACGTGGCCTGCCACAGAAGGTCCAACCGTGGTACTTAAAACCTCGTGGGCCTCAGATAATTGGCCTCCAAACCAAATTCAGCTGCTGGGGCCTGATCAGAAACTGCTGGGTTTCTTTTTTCCTAAGCCGATTTAATTCCCACCCCCAAGCCCTCTGACCTTGTTTCCTTTCTTTCTCTGGCCTAATTCCTGGAAAATGGAGTCTGGAAATACCTAGGGACTACTTGGGTGGGCTCCAGAGCTTCAGGGAGAAGAGATAGGACTGAAGGGTACAAAAGGGATGAAGAGAGAAGCCAGGCACCAAGGCCACATCTTGTGACTCCATTTATAGGAAATGTACGGAATAGGTAAATCCACAGAGACAGCAAGCAGATTGGTGGCTGCCAGGGGCTGGGAGAGATGGAACTGAGAGTGACTACCTTGTGGGTACAGAGTCTCCTTTGAGGGTGATAAAAATGTTTTGGAGCTAGATAGAGGTAATAGTTGTATGACACTGAGAATGTACTGACACTGAATTATATGCTTTAAAAGGTTAATTTTATGGTATTCGAACTTCACCTCAAAAAAACAGAAAGAGGGAAGGAAAAAAGAGGGGGTGGAGTAGGATGAGGAAGGAAGCCCTGCAGCTCAAGAGCAAGAGCTACAGAGATGTTCTAGAACAGAACACAGCTGATACTAAGTTAACCCCTCACTTTCCAACCCAATGCCTCAGGCTGAATGTCTAGAGCAGTTTCCCTAGGAGCTTTGGCTGAAGAATTGTGCCCTGGTCCAGCTAGTTGGCCCCCTAAAGCTAAGAACGTTCTGCCTCTTCAAAGCATCTGCTCAATCCTGGACTTTTTTCTCTGACAGTGTTTTCAGAGGGAGGTGCCCTCCTTATTTCAGGAGCAGAAAATGAACTCAAGTGTCATGTAGTACAGTGGGGGAAAAATTTTTTTTTTTTTAATTTAGGATTCTCAGCATTCTTATTCAGAAATACTAAAAATATATATTGCCTTTTCTAAATTAAACATAATTCCTACTTTGAGCCCCCATCCTGCTTCATAGCAAAAACTTAATTATCTCATTCAGTTCAGTGTCTGGCATTTCCCTTCTCCAGGATAACCCTTGAGTTCCAGGTGCCTTACATCTTGTGAAGATGTTTGCTCCTTGCTGTCTTCATATATTCACGCCAGCTGCTGCGATGGCCTGGCTGTCTAGACTACGTTTGCTTTGTCTCTGCAGCAAATCTTCTCCAGGTCTGCAGAGTATATATGTCACGACTCTGCTCCCCCTGGAGGTCTGGGGACACCTGGAGGCTGCTATGCCATGCTGGCACTACAAGAAATGAGGTTGAGGCCAGGCACGGTGGCTCACGCCTGTAATCCCAGCACTTTGGGAGGCCGAGGTAGGTGGAGCACCTGAGGTCAGGAGTTGTAGACCAGCCTGGTCAACATGGTGAAACCTGGTCTCTATCAAAAATTTTAAAATGACCTGGGTGTGATGGTGGGCACCTGTAATTCTAGCTACTCAGGAGGCTGAAGCAGGAGAATCACTTGAACCTGGGAGGCAGAGGTTGCAGTGAGCTGAGATCACGCCCTTGCACTCCAGCCTGAGCAACAAGAGCAAAACTCTGTCTCAAAAAAAAAAAAAAGAAAGAAAGAAAGAAATGAGGTAGAGCTGAGGCTGTTCACCCACTTGTTTGCTACTCTTAGACACACAGAAAAATCATTCTATTGCTCCAACCTTACCCAGGGTATTGGGAACTCTTCAAGGCTGACTCTGACCCAGGATGGAGCAGTTATTTCACCCCTACTTCTTCTGTGCCATCTTGTGGCACAGGAAAAGATTCATGTATGTGCCCCTTTCTCAGGTTC
Source organism: Colobus angolensis palliatus (assembly GCF_000951035.1). Classification (NCBI taxonomy): domain Eukaryota; kingdom Metazoa; phylum Chordata; class Mammalia; order Primates; family Cercopithecidae; genus Colobus; species Colobus angolensis. The sequence goes on along the minus strand of NW_012115932.1, from coordinate 12,595,975 downwards.
TACCTGCAAAGCGGGCACAGGTCTCCTCCTCTCTCCAATTCCCCAAACCTGTATGCAGTCTCTGAAGTGGAATTCAAATATACATTTGACTCAAAAGCTCAGGTACTTCCTCCTACACAACATTACCTTGTTGGAGTGTGTGTGTGTGTCAGGGTCTTGCTCTGTCTCCCAGGCTGGAATGCAACAGTGCAATCACGGCTCACTGCAGCCTCGATCTCCCAGGCTCAAGTGATCCTCCCGTCTCGGTCTCCTGCATAGCTAGGACTACAGGCGTGCACCACCACACCCGGCTACCTTGTTGGATTTAATTGGCACCTTAGAAAGATATAAATCTTTTGATAGCAGTTGAGGTAAGGAGACTGTCCTACATAGTGGAACCTCAAGAGCATTGTTAATAGGGTGCGAAAACAGAAACTGTCGAGCAGAAGTTTGTCAGTGTGCCCCGTCCGCTCTGTGTGCACTACTACACATTTCACCAAAGCTCTGGGGTCCGGATAGGAAAGCCCTGCTGGGAAGAAGTTCACTTGGAAAATCAAAAAGACACAGGGGTTTACATAAAAATGAATATCCGAATAATTCCAGGCAATGAACAAACTTTGAAAACATGCTAAGTGAGGGAAACCAAACACAAAAAGCCACATATCCATTTATATGATATGTCCACAGCAGGCAAAGCCATTGAGACACAAAGCATACTGGTGGTTGCCAGGGACTAGGAGGAAGTAGGAATGGGGGTGACTAATGGGGTTTGGCATTTCTTTTTGGGATGACGAAACTGTTCTGGAATTAGTAGTGATAGTTGTACATCATGAATGTTCTGGAAGTTACTGAGTTACACACTTCATACTTGTAAAAATGGTGAATTACTATGTGAATTTTACCTCCTTAAAAAAAAATCCAGGCCAGATGCAGAGGCTCAGTGCCTATAATCTCAACACTTTAGGAGGCCAAGGCAGGTGGAATGCTTGAGCCCAGGAGTTGGAAACCAGCCTGGGCAACATGGCAAAACCTCATCTCTACAAAAAAACACAAAACTTAGCCTGGTATGGTGTTGCATGCCTGTGGTCCCAGCTGCTGGGGAGGCTGAGGTGGGAGGATCACCTGAGCCTGAGGAGGTCGAGGTTGCAGTGAGCTGTGATCTCACCACTGTACTCTAGCCTGGGCAACAGAGTGAGACCCTGTCTAAAAAAAAAAAAAAATCAAGATATACTTGGGTTTGGTCATTAAGGCCATTTTGTCTTTGGTTGGAGGTCTCAGGGAGGGAGGGAATCTACATTGCGGTAGGGTTTGGGGGTATGCTAGCTTTTGTCTTCGGATATGAAGTTCAGGACAGTTTTTGTCATATCCTAGATTTTGTCTTTGGATATGCAGTTCAGGACAGTTTGTTTAACTCCATCATCTCATCACTTTAAAAAATTTTGATGTATCTAGTTCAGACTCTCCAGCCCTTGACAAGTCTTAACTGGAACAGAAGAAAATTCTGAGATTTGGAATTTTGCTTATTTCCAAACAACTGTGAACGTCTAGAGTTGGAGGCAAAGACTTCTAGTCCCAATAGAAGGCACCAATCTACTGTCTGGAAAAATCCTTTAGCCCTGTGTCCCTCTCCTTCTAGCCCCCCTGTGAAAGAACATATCATTCTCTAGTCATAATAGTGACCATCGTGGGTTAACCCCTTACTATTTGCAAAGTCTGGTGCTAAGCATTTCATTTAATCTTCATCAAAAGAAGAAAAAAAGAAAGAAAGAAAATGGCAAATGGCGATACAAGGTCTCAATCCGTTAAGCATCATTCTAAAGATCACACAGCTGATAAGTGGCAGGACTGGGATTCAAAACCAAAATTGCCTCCAAAGCCCCGTCCTTAACCATTATATCATTCTGCCTCTTCCCGATTAACCCTGGTGACTTTTGCTTAGGGTTCTTATTGGTTCCTTGGCTTCTTAGTGCTCTCATATTCAATGGTGTTGAGATTCTAGGGTGAAAATTGAGGGACAGGTTCAGGATCTGGTAATATCAGAATAGTTTATCAAACTAGCCCTCCCACATGTAACAATTATCTAATCTGGACAAAATAGTTTAACAAAACAATTGCTTTAAAGCACTCTACAGCAACCAAAAGAAGGCAGAAAAGGAGGGGATCCAACCTTTGGATGAAAGGCAGAAAGCACATTGAGTGAGCGCTGCATTCACTGGCTCTTCCCCTGAAGGTGTGTCCCCGTCTATACCCTGCATGGAGAATAGAGTGACTGGAAATTTAGGGAGAAAAATCTTAATCCTAAGTGACGGAACCACGGAAGGGATGCCCTAAAATCTGTGTTCTCTTCCAATCCTTGGCTGGCTGCTAAACAGTTCATACGCAGGGTGAGACTCTAAGTTTCCCAGAGGCAAGAAACTGCAGCAAGACTAAAGAGTCAAACCCTGCCAAGATAGAGAAACTTTGTAGACACAGCGCCCTTTTTGTTGAAACACTTTCCTGGCCAGACCTTGGGAATAAGGACCCCATCTTAGAATTTAGGTCTATACCCTAGGAATAAGGACAAAACTGAGAGATCCACTCCAATAAAGGCTAAAACTAAGCTTCCACAGGACTAAGGTGGTGTGTCAATGATTTAGCCATCTGCTAGGGCAAAACTTAATGCCTTTCATAGCAAGATAGCAAACTCCAGAGATTCTAAAGTGTGCTACATAGAATAAACGTATAGTATAAGCCAGACACAGTGGCACATGTCTGTAATGCCAGCTACTGGGGAAGCTAAGGCAGGAGGATTGTTTGAGCCCAGGAGTTCAAGACCAGCCTGGACAATATAGTGAGACCTTGGCTCAATTTTTTTTAATTACTTGGCATATGATATTGTTTGGATATTTGTCCCATCCAAATCACATGTTGAAATGTGATCCCCAGTATTGGAGGTGGGGCCTGGTGGGAGGTGTTTGAGTCATGGGGGTGGATCCCTCATGGCTTCGTGCTGTCCTCACAATAGTGAATGAGTTTTTGAGAGATGTTGTTAAGTATGTGTGGCACCCACCCCCGCACTCTCTCTTGCTGCCACTCTTTTTTGTTTGTTTGTTTGTTT
>NW_012115932.1:12590307-12591149 GCF_000951035.1 Colobus angolensis palliatus | reverse complement strand
CCTACCAGAAGCCAAGCAGATGCTGGCATCATGATTGTACAGCCTGCAGAACCATGAGCCAATTAAATCTCTTTTCTTTATAAATTACCCAGTCTCAGATATTTCTTTATAGAAAATCAAGAATGGCCTAATATAGCATACAAATAGCCAAAAAAATATGACAGTCATGAGAGTAGTCAATAGAAGCAGACCCAAAGATGAGTCAGATATTGGAGATAGCAAAGACCTTGAAAAAAATTAGAAAAAAACTTAAAAAATACAGCATACAAACAGCCAGGAAAATATGACAATACAATCATGTGTCATATAACAACAGAGGAATCTTATGAGTTCCTCCAAAATTACTTAATGAATGATTAAGCAATTTTATGTGTGAATATCATCAAACATACTTAAACCCATACGGTACAGCCTACTACACACCTAGGCTATGTGGTATAACCTATCACTCTTAGATTACAAACCTATACAGCATGTTCCTCTACTGAATGTTGCAGGGAATTATATCACAATGACAAATATTTATGTAGCTAGAAATATCTAAACATAGAAAAGTTTGTTTTCTATGTAAACAAGATAAAATATGTGTCTTGTAAAAATACGATATACAAGATAAAAAAATGATACACCTGTATAGGGAACTTACCATGAATGAAGCTTGCAGGACTGGAAGTTGCTCTAGGTGAGTCAGTGAGTGAGTGGTGAGTGAATGTGAAGGCCTAGGACACTACTGTCCACTACTGTAGACTTTATCAGCATTATATTCTTAGGCTGTACTAAGTTTATTTTTTAAATATTTTTTCTTCAATAATAAATTAAACTTAGTTTATTATAACTTTTTT
>NW_012115932.1:12571425-12589972 GCF_000951035.1 Colobus angolensis palliatus | reverse complement strand
AAAATAGATAAAAGCTTATAAGGATTATAAAGAAATATCTTTGTACAGCTGTTGAATGTGTTTGTGTTTTAAGCACAAATATATTCTTTGGTAATAATTATTTGTTATTTATTATAATTTATTACATAAACAAACTGCTATTATTACAAAATAATTAATAACATTAATTGGTATATTATTATAGTATCAATTATAATCATATAATTATAATATATTAATTATATTAGTACTAATCTTGATTATTAATAATTATTATGTGTTGTTACAAAAATTACTCTTATTTATTACAAAATAATTACCAAATAATGTGTTTGTGCTTCATGCACAAAACATAAACAGCTGTACATAAACAGCTGTACAAAAATATTTATAAACCTTACAAGCTTTTATCTGTTTTTAATTTTTTTTACCTTTTAAACTTTTTTATTAAAAACTAAGACACAAACACATTAGCCTAGGCCTATACAAGGTCAGGATCAATGTCACTGCCTTCCACCCCCATATCTTGTCCCACTGGAAGGTCTTCAATGGCAATAACACACACAGCTGTCATCTCCCATGACAACAAATGTCTTCTTCTGGACTAACACCTAAGAAACCTGCCTGAGGCTCTTCTTGTGGCGGTGTCACTCTTTTCAGAAATACGTCTATGGTCATTTACTTGATTTGTTTCATTTTTTCTCATAGATTTTCTTGTAAGCAGATTATGCACCATTCCTCTCTATTAATGAAAATTTTTCAGTCCCCATGATGAACAGTTTACCTATGTAACAAACCTGCACAGGTACCTCTGAACCTAAAATAAAAAAAGAAAACTGTTTGGTGTTGCCTCCACGCTTCCAAGCTTTTAAAGGAACTTGCTAAGGTCTGCAAAATCTTGTGCTACAAATCCTTCACTGTCCATTTTCTTGGGAGTTCTTCTTTTTCTTTTCCTGCAGCAAAATGGTTTGGCTGTATCCCCACCCAAATCTCATCTTGAATTGTAGTTTCCATAATCCCCGTGTGTCATGGGAGGGACCAGGTGGAGATCATTGAATAATGGGGGTAGTTTTCCTCATATTGTTGTGATAATGAGTGAGTTCTCACGAGATCTGATGGCTTTATAAGGGGCTTCCCCTTTGCTGTATTCTCATTCTTCTCTCTCCTGCCCACTCCTGAAGAGGTGCCTTCTGCCATGATTGTAAGTTTCCTGAGGCCTCCCAAGCCATGCGAGACTGTGAGTCAATTAAACCTCTTTCCTTTATAAATTACCCGGTCTTGGGTAGTTCTTCACAGCAGCGTGAGAACAGACTAATACATGCAGTTTCCTTTTTTCTTGCCGCTTCTTCAGCTATGCATTCCTGTTTCATTTCCAACAACTCTTCCTTAGTCAATTCCTCAAGAACCACCTCTAGGAGCTCCTCAGTGTCATTCTCATTCACACCCAGATTAAAGCTGTTTGCCATCTCAACCACAAACTTGTTGATTTTTGCAACCTCCTCATCCTTGGCAAATTCTTTGAAGTCATGGAGGAATGCTAAGTGTCTTCTTCCTGATGCCATTCACATACTTCTTGGTGACATCACCCCAAGCCCAACCAAGGTTCTTGATGCAATCATACCTGTTGTAATCCTTCCAGAATTGCATCATTGTCACCTCAGTCTCTCCCTCAGGTGCAGCAACAGCCTGGACAAAGGTTTCCTCAAGTGGCAGTCCTTAAAAGCTGATATAACACCTTGATTCATTGGTTCAATCAAAGAGGTGATGTTTGGAGGGAGAGAGACTACTTTGGTATTGGGATGAAGATCACCAATAAAAGGAGGATGTGTGGGAACACTATAAACGATATGCAAAACTTTGAAAGATATGTTATTCTCCAAATAGTACTTCATTTCACTGGCATAGCAATTCAGGAGTAGCTGGGTCATCTGTGACTTCTTATTGCTCCTGTAGTGTGCTTACTGGTGTGCTTGAAGGCCCTGGGGTTCTTACTGTGCCAGATCACAAAGATTTCAGTTTATGGCCTGCAACATTGCTTCCAAGAAAGACTGTTGTCCTGTCCTTAAAAGCCTTGAAACCTAGCATTGACTTGGCCTCCTTCTAGATAAAAGTCTTTTCAGGCATCCATTTCCAGAATAGGGGGTTTTCATCCATATTGAAGATTTGCTCTGGCAAGTGATTTTCCTCCACAATCAGCCTTTCTAGAGTTTCCAAAAATTCTTCAGCTGCCTTCACATCAGCATGCACAGACTTGCCACTCACTTTTACAATATGTAATGAATTACGATGCTCAAATTGTTTAAATCACGCAGAGCTAGCAATACTTCAACACTGTAGTCAGGTCCGGCCTTTTCTCTGAACGTTGCAAACAAACTTTGTGCTTTGGCCATGATTGTCATAGTGCTGAGAGGGATACATTGCTGTGCCTGGTCTCCAACCCAGGTCATCAGAAGTTTCTTCATATCTTATAGAGGCACTTCCCAAATTTCTGTTATCTCATTGCCTTCAATGAAGCAAATCCTTTAACAGCTTTCATCACTTTTTTTTTCTGAGACAGAGTCTGGCTCTGCTGCCCAGGCTGGAGTACAGTGGCTCAGTCTCGGCTCACTGAACCCTTCACCTCCTGGGTTCAAGTGATTCTCATGCCTCAGCCTCCCAAGTAGCTAGGATTACAGGTGCATGCCACCACACCCAGCTAATTTTTGTATTTTTAGTAGAGATGTGGTTTCACCATGTTGGCCAGGCTGGTCTCAAAATCCTGGCCTCAAGTGATCCACTCACCTCAGTCTCCCAAAGTGCTGGGATTACAGGCGTGAGCCACTGCGCCCAGCCAGCTTTCGTCACTTTGTTCTTGTCCTTCAAGATCGTAGCTAGGGTTGATGGGGCATGCCTTTCTGGCAAGAAATAACCGTCACTGATCTTCCACTTTCATAGTCCTTAATCATGTTTTTAATTTTTTCTTTTCCTTTTTTTTTTTTGTAGAGACAGGGTCTCACTATGTTGCCCAGACTGGTCTTGAACTCCTGGCCTGAAGCCATCCTTCCACCTCAGGCTCTCAAAGTGCTGGGGTTATAAGAATGAGCAACTGTGCCTGTCCCTTAATTAATCACTTTTAATTTCATTTCCAGGTCAGTTACTCACTGTGGCCTCCTACTGACAACATTAGCAGGATATCTTATATGCTTAGGGACCCACAATGAACAAAACAAAATGAGATTAAATCACATACAAGAGAAAATTGTGCAATCAAGATATATGATTACACACATCACAATACAATAAAACACAAGATACATGAAGCTGCTTCTGGTATAACACAGCATACCAATTTACAGTAAAATTGTTTTTCACAACTAGAAGACGTATACGCTAAAATAACAAAAGTATAGTATAGTTACATCTTTATCAAGTATTATATACTGTACGTAATTGTATGCACTATAATTTTATATCACTGCCAGCACAGTAGGTTTACACCGGCATCACCACAAACACCTGAGTAATGCGTTGTGTGGGGACATTATGATGACCACAGTGTTACTAGGTGATAGGAATTTTCCAGCTCCATTATAATTTTATGGGATCACTGTCATATGTGGTCCATAACTGACTAAAACATCACTATGTAGTGCATAACTGTAGATTTTTTTTAATCTTATAGGAAAGAATTAATGTGGCAGAAGAAGAACTGGTGAATTATAAGGGAAATAAGAAAACTCTAAAAAGTAAGCCAAATGTAAATCCAAAAATTGAAAAATATAGCAATTGAACTTAAAAATTCATGACAGAATAACAGCATATTGGATACTCTGAAAGTATAAGAGAAAAAAGTTTGATATAAATTATTCAAACTGAACCATAAAGGAAAAAAATGTTTTTAATATGAACAGAGCATCAATGGGACAACCTAAAGTAGTCTGATATATGCATCAGAGTCTCAGAAGAAGAGAGAGAAAAAATAACTGCAGGAATGATGGCCAAAAAATTTGCAAATTCAATAGAAAAAAATTCAGTCAAGAGATTCAAGCCAGGCGCAGTGGCTTATGCCTGTAATACCAGCACTTTGGGAGGCCAAGGAGGGGGAATTACTTGAGGCCAGCCTGGCCAACACGGCACAACCCCCTCTCTACAAAAAATTAGTTGGGTGTGGTGCCACACGCCTGTAATCCCAACTACTCAGGAGGCTGAGGCATGAGAATTGCTTGAACCTGGGAGGCAGAAGTTACAGTGAGCCGACATCTTACCACTGCACTCCAGCCTGAATTACAGAGCAAGACTCTGTCTTAAAAAAAAAAAAAAAAAGAGATTCAAGAAACTCAGAAAGTACCAAAAATATGGTAAATACAAAGAAAACCGTGTCTAGGCACATCATAATCAAATGACTGATGACTAAAGATAAAGAAAAATTATAAACATATCCAGAGAAAAAGATAAATTACATACTGAGGAATAACTTATTCATCAGAAACAGAGGAGACCAAAAAAACAATCAGATAGCATTTTTTAAATGCTTAGAAAAAAGGGAGGGGCCCACCCCTGCAACACCTGTGGAAAACTTACCCACACATAAAAATTACTTTCTTCATCTATCTGCTCCCAATATAGAAAAGTTTTATATTGTATCATTTATACAAAAGCAGCTCTGAGCTTTTTGTCTAAGCCCAGTTCTACAAGTGAATTAGCCATGTGCCATTTAACCTCCCTGAACCCAAGCCCTCATCTGTAAATGCAGATGATAATAGCATCTATACTTCACAAGGCTACTATGAAAATTAAATGAAATTAGAGATGTGTATTCATCCATTCTCACGCTGCTAAAAAAGGCATACCTGAGACTGGGTAATTTATTAAGGAAAGAGGTTTAATTGACTCATAGTTCAGCATGGCTGGGGAGGACTCAGGAAATTTACAATCATGGCAGGCGGGGAAGGAAACATGTCCTTCTTCACACGGCAGCAGAAGAAAGAAGTGCCAAGCAAGAGGGGGAAAGCTCCATATAAAACCATCAGATCTCATGTGAACTCACTCATTATCATGAGAAAAGCATGGAGGGAACCGCCCCCATGATTCAATTACCTACCCCTGGGTCCCTCCCACAACACATGGGGATCATGGGAACTACAATTCAAGATGAGATTTGGCTGGGGACACAGTCAAACCATATCAAGATGTAAAGTCCTTTAGCACAGGACCAGTCCTAGCCCAATATACAATGGGCTAGAGACCACACGGTGGCAGAGGATGGAAAAGAAAATGTGGCCTGTGCCTCCCAAAGACCTTTCCAAGTAGCCAGGCAATCAAGCTGTATAGCCAGGGAGATGGGATATTCTGATACACTGAGACCTTGATCACAAGCATCTCTTTGATAGGTGAATGGGACCACATCTGAGCTACCTAGATAGAGAATGAAGGAATGCAAGGTAACACCCCAGATTAAAATTAGAAGCTGTTACTAAAAGTAAGAAGAATGGAAGCAGGAAGGCAAACAACAAGTGTTCACCCTGGGCTCCAAACTGTGATCCAAAGATGGCATTAGGACAGAAGGATGCACCAGTTATAAAGAGGCTAAAAGGGAGAGGAGAAAGTGATGGCCAGGAAAAGCTTCCTGGAAAAGCTAAAATTAGAAATGAATATTGGGGGACAAGTTGGAGTTCACAGACAAGGAAGAGGAAAAAAAAAAATTGTCAGGCAAGTGAGAAGAGACCTGGAATAGTGGGCGGTAGATGAGGCAGTAGAGAGAAGCAGCAGATCATGCCCGGCCATGCCCAGCCTTGTAAGGCATGCTAAGCAGTGCTAAGGAATTCGACTTTTTCCTCTAATGAGTAGCTTTCAAAGTTTATTTGCGTTTGTTTCTGTTTTTTTAGCAAGACCCATAATAATAAAAGTATTTAACATGGCCACCTGGACCACACATGTATGTATATACACATCATAAATACATAGACATATCCTAGCCTGGCCAACATGGTGAAACCCCATCTCTACTAAAAATACAAAAATTAGCCAGGCGTGGTGGTGGGCACCTGTAATCCCAGCTACTCAGGAGCTACTCAGGAGGCTGAGGCAGGAGAATCGCTTGAACCTGGGAGGTGGAGCCAAGATCACACCACTGCATTCCAGCCTGAGCAAGAGAGTGAGACCCTGTCTAAAAAAAAAAAAAAAAAAAAAAAAAAAAAAAACATAGAAATATGTATGTATAAGTCTCAAATGTAACCACTTTGGAAAATTGTTTGGGAGTTTTCATAGTTATCATATATGTACCCTGTGACCCAGAAAATTATTCTTGGTAGTATTGAGTGGATATGTCCACAAAAAGACATGTACAAGAAGCCATGCCCATAGCGGCACATGCCTGTAGTCCCAGCTACTCAGGAGACTGAGGCAAGAGGGCCCTCTCAAGCCCTGGAGTTCAAGGTTACAGTGAGCTATCATCATGGTACTGTACTGTACTCCAGCCTGGGCAACACCATCTATAAAAAATAAATAAAAATAAAATTTAAATTTAAAAAGGACATGTACAAGAGCTTTGTTCATAGTAGCCAAAAATTTGAGAAACGGCCCACATGTCCATCAACAGGAGAACTGGATCATTAAATTCTGGTGTGTGTATACAATGAAATACAACAATAAAAACGGACAAACTACGTCTATCTGCATCATCATGAATGCATCTCATGGACATAATGTTGAGCCAAAGACCCAAACCCCAAAAAGTATACATTCTTATATTTCATTTACATGGAGTTCAAGAACAGGTCAAACTAATTGATGGTTATAGCAGTCAGAATGATTGACTAGGAAGGGGCATGAGGCCTTTTTGGGGTACCAAAGGTATAAAATACATTGTATATCTTGACTTAAATGAGAGTTTGCATAAGTAAAAATTCATAAACCTGTACCCTTAAGACTTGTGCACTTTACTGGATACATGTTACACCCAATACAAAGTTGTTTAAAATCATCACATATTTGACAGCATGTCAAAACTATCCTAAATCACATGTCAAATATGGTGTCTCAAATTCCTACTTAGAATATATACTTAACATTTTTTAAACTCTGAAATAAATGTTTCACAGAGCAATAATTACATGTGATTCAGGCTGGCATTCAGCCTATTAAATAGTTTAAATCCTGGTTACAACTCACTGAATTGATTCTACAGCCCACAAATAGTGTCATAACTCATTATTGAAAAACACAGTTCTAAACACTAGGAAGCCACTTAAGGGTTTTAAGAGGAGAGGCATGAACAGGATAGTGTTTTAGAAAGCTCTCTCTTACGCAGTGTGGAGGATGGATTCAAGGCGAAGTCTGAGCCAGGGGATCTGGTGAGGAGGCCGTTAAATTTCGCAAAGGGCCCTAGAGGACAGGGCCTGGAGCCAGATCCTTCAGGTCATGGGTTTTTGCCTGTCCCTTTGGGCCTCTGCAATGGCCTCTCAGTCTTCATCACACCTGACCCCTGGTGTCCCACTGGTGTCATCCCCACTAGTTCTGCAGGTGAAGGCATTCCCCACTGGGAGTGGCTGGCTGGGAAGAACTGCGCATATTACAAGAGTGTGGGGCAGAAACCTTCCCTTCCTGTCTCTTCCCAACAAGCAGTGGTTGCCCCATGAATACTATTAGAGACATTGGTGTGGGGAAGAGCTAATAAGGAAGGAAAGTAACTTGTGTGCCTATTCTTTCTGGGCACTATGAAAGTCACTTTATGTATGTTATCCCATTCATCCTTACAACCACCCTTTTTGTTTTGTTTGTTTGTTTGTTTGTTTGTTTGTTTGTTTTGAGATGGGTCTCACTCTGTCACCCAGACTGGAATGCAGCAGTTGCGCAATCATGGCTTATTGCAGCCTCGACCTCAGGTGATCCTCCCACCTCAGCCTCTTGAGTGGCTAGGACTCCAGGCACACACCACCATGCCCAGATAAATTTTTGTATTTTTTGTAGAGATAGGGTTTCACCATGTTGCCCAGGCTGGTCTTGAACTCCTGGGCTCAAGCTATCCTCCTGCCTCAGCCTCTTAATACAAACACCCTTTAGAATACTGTTATCTCCAAGGATAAAGTGAGGCTCAGAGAGGTAGCACCACACACACATCCCACAGCTGGTACATGATAAAGCCAGGCCTAGAATCCAGGTCTGTGGATGCAGTGGCTCACCTCTGAATCCTGACACTTTGGGAGCTGAGGTGTAAGGGTCACTTGAAGCCAAGCATTTAAGACCAGACTGGGCAACATAGCAAGACCCTGCCTCTATACGTTGATTTTGTTTGTTTGTTTGTTTGGCCAAGTGTGGTGGCATGCTCCTGTGGTCCCAGCTACTTGGGAGGCTGAGGCAGGAGGATCCCTTGAGCCCAGGAGTTTGAGATTACAGTGAACTATGATTACGCCACTGCACTACAGCCTAGGCAAAAGAGGCTCTGTCTCTTAAAAAAAAAAAAAAAAAATTCCCCATGGCTGGGTGTAATCCCAGCGCTATGGAGGGCTGAGGCAGGAGGATTGCCTGAGGCCAGGAATTTGAGACCAGCCTGGGCAACATAGTGAGACCCAGTACCTACCAAAAATAAAATAAGAGTTTAGGTCTGCCTGACAAAACAGATCTAAGCTCTTTCTCAACAAGAGGCCTAACAATGTGAGTACATCCTGTCTTGGTTTGGGTTGCTGGCTGGAGAAGAGGGGCCTTGTTTGTGCATGTGGCCGGTTCATGGATGTGCCCATGGGCTCTGTGAAATCTTTCAGGGAGGGTGGAGAAACTTCAACTCTGCAGTCTGCTGTCTGAGTGGCACTGAGATTTCACACACTCTGTTGAAGTGTGGTAACTTATGACTTTTCCCCACATCTTTAATCCTTTTCTCAGCTAAGCCTAAGTGCAATAATTCTCAAGGCTCCAGGACCCAGCACTGGCAACTTAGGTGGTTGCTCTTTTACCCCATCTCCTTGGTCAGGGATAACAGGCCATGTGATGGACAGCCGGAAGTCTGGAAGCTCAAGGGAAGTGGAGGTCTGGAAGGGCCATATCCCTGGAGACCAGGCCCAGGCTGACCCAACAACCATCCTTATATTTGCACATGAGTGTCACAAATGAGAGGAAGCTGCCAAAATGTCTTGGCTCTGAGCTAAGCCATATTTCTTTCTAGTCACCCCCCAGAGAATTCTAGAAGGAGAAGAGGATACTAGTTGGAAGTCCTGAGGTCATTCTAAGCTGGGGCTATCTGAAGCAGGATGCTGAGAATAATGAGTTGTCTCAGCTGAGGTTGGACTTTGTAAACCAAAAATAAAACTCTAAGCCTTTCAACCAACTGAGTGGACCCCTCCTCTCTGCCAAAGGCATTCCAAAGTTAACCTGAAAAAGTAGTTCAGGACATCATGGGAAGTAGGGGTCAGATATGCCTTATTATATCTTCCTTCCCTTGGAATTCAGGCACAGCTGATCAGCATTAACATTAAAACAGAGAAGTTAAGACTGACAAAACAAGACTTTTCTTTAGCAATATGACATCAAATTCCAGCCTGACTCTAGTATAGCATCACATGATAGATAGCAGGCCCTGAAAGAAACTAAAGTATTTTACACCAAAATATATTTATTTGACATTTTTTGAAACAGCCCTGCAAAGCTATCTCTTGAGGGGAAGATCTACATTCTGTAAAGAAGCCCACTTCCCTTTCCAGGTTGTTTCCCTGATCCAGGAGAAAGTTAACTAAGAATCTGAACTTTTTTAGGTCTGGTAAGAGCTCTGAAGCCTACTACCTGGAGGCTTTATCTGCATGATAAAACCTTGGTCTTCACAACCCCTTATCTTAACCCAGACATCTCTTTCTATTGATTCCAGGTCTTTGGGTAATCCTTACTTTTTTTTTTTATACTTTAAGTTCTAGGGTACATGCGCACAACGTGCAGGTTTGTTACATATGTATACATTTGCCCTAATGGTTTGCTGCACCCATTAACTTGTCATTTACATTAGGTATTTCTCCTAATGCTATCCCTCCCCCATCCCCCAACCCCATGACAGGTCCCATTGTGTGATGTTCCCTGCCCTGTGTCCAAGTGTTCTCATTGTTCAATTCCTACCTATGAATGAGAACATGTAGTGTTTGGTTTTCTGTCCTTGCAATAGTTTGCTGAGAATGATGGTTTCCAGCTTCATCCATGTCCCTACAAAGGACACGAACTCATCCTTTTTATGGCTTCATAATATTCCATGATGAATATGTGCCACATTTTCTTAATCCAGTCTGTCATTGATGGACATTTGGGTTGGTTCCAAGTCTTTGCTATTGTGAATAGTGCCACAATAAACATACGTATGCATGTGTCTTTATAGTAGCATGATTTATAATCCTTTGGGTATATACCCAGTAATGGGATCGCTGGGACAAATGGTTTTTCTAGTTCTAGATCCTTGAGAAATCGCCTCACTGTCTTCCATAATGGTTGAACTAGTTTACAGTCCCACCAACGGTGTAAAATTGTTCCTATTTCTCCACATCCTCTCCAGCACCTGTTGTTTCCTGACTTTATAATGATTGCCATTCTAACTGATGTGAGATGGTATCTTATTGTGGTTTTGATTTACATTTCTCTGATGACCAGTGATGATGAGCATTTTTTCATGTGTCTGTTGGCTGCATAAATGTCTTCTTTTGAGAAGTGCCTGCTCATATCCTTTGCCCACTTTTTTATGGGGTTGTTTTTTTTTCTTGTAAATTTGTTTAAGTTCTTTGTACATTCTGGATATTAGCCCTTTGTCAGATGGGTAGATTGCAAAAATTTTCTCCCATTCTGTAGGTTGCCTGTTCACTCTGATGGTAGTTTCTTTTGCTGTGCAGAAGCTCTTTAGTTCAATTAGATCCCATTTGTCTATTTTGGCTTTTGTTGCCATTGCTTTTGGTGTTTTAGTCATGAAGTCCTTGCCCATGCCTATGTCCTGAATGGTATTGCCTAGGTTTTCTTCAAGGGTTTTCATGGTTTTAGGCCTAACATTTAAGTCTTTAATCCACCTTGAATTAATTTTTGTATAAGGTGTAAGGAAGGGATCAGTTTCAGCTTTCTACATATGGCTAGCCAGTTTTCCTGGCACCATTTATTAAATAGGGAATCCTTTCCCCATTTCTTGTTTCTGTCAGGTTTGTCAAAGATCAGATGGTCGTAGATGTGTGGTGTTATTTCTGAAGCCTCTGTTCTGTTCCATTGGTTTATATCTCTGTTTTGGTACCAGTACCACGCTGTTTTGGTTACTCTAGCCTTGTAGCATAGTTTGAAGTCAGGTAGCGTGATGCCTCTAGCTTTGTTCTTTCTGCTTAGGATTGTCTTGGCAATGCAGGCTCTTTTTTGTTTCCATATGAACTTTAAAGTAGTTTTTTCCAATTTTGTGAAGAAAGTCATTGGTAGCTTGATGAGGATGGCATTGAATCTATAAATTACCTTGGGGAGTATAGCTATTTTCATGATATTGATTCTTCCTATCCATGAACATGGAATGTTCTTCCATTTGTTTGTGTCCTCTTTTATTTCACTGAGCAGTGGTTTGTAGTTCTCCTTGAAGAGGTCCTTCACATCCCTTGTACATTGGATTCCTAGGTATTTTATTCTGTTTGAAGCAATTGTGAATGGAAGTTCACTCATGATTTGGCTCTCTGTTTGTCTGTTATTGGTGTATAAGAATGCTTGTGATTTTTGCACGTTGATTTGGTATCTTAAGACTTTGCTGAAGTTGCTTATCAGCTTAAGGAGATTTTGGGCTGAGATGATAGGGTTTTCTAAATATACAATCATGTTATCTGCAAACGGGGACAATTTGACTTCCTCGTTTCCTGATTGAATACCCTTTATTTCTTTCTCTTGCCTGATTGCCCTGACCAGAACTTCCAACACTATGTTGAATAGGAGTGGTAAAGGGGGCATCCCTGTCTTGTGCCAGTTTCAAAGGGAATGCTTCCAGTTTTTGCCCATTCAGTATGATACTGGCTGTGAGTTTGTCATAAATAGCTCTTATTATTTTGAGATAAGTTCCATCAATACCTAGTTTATTGAAAGTTTTTAGCATGAAAGGCTGTTGAGTTTTGTTGAAGGTCTTTTCTGACTCTATTGAGATAATCATGTGGTTTTTGTCATTGGTTCTGTTTATGTGATGGATTACATTTATTGATTTGCATATGTTGAACCAGCCTTGCATCCCAGGGATAAAGCCAAGTTGATCTTGGTGGATAAGCTTTTTGATACGCTGCTGGATTCTGTTTGTCAGTAATTTTTTAGGATTTTTGCATCAATGTTCATCAGGGATATAGGTATAAAATTATCTTATTTGTTGTGTCTCTGCCAGGCTTTGGTATCAGGATGCTGCTGGCCTCATAAAATGAGTTAGGGAGGATTCCCTCTTTTTCTATTGATTGGAAGAGTTTCAGAAGGAATGGTACCAGCTCCTCTTTGTACCTCTGGTAGAATTTGGGTGTAAATCTGTCTGGTCCTGGACTTTTGTTTGGTTGGTAGGCTATTAATTATTTCCTCAATTTCAGAGCCTGTTATTGGTCTATTCAGAGATTCAGCTTCTTCCTGGTTTAGTCTTGGGAAGGTGTATGTGTCCAGGAATTTATCCATTTCTTCCAGATTTTCTAATTTATATGCATATAGGTGTTTACAATATTCTCTGATGGTAGTTTGTATTTCTGTGGGATCGGTGGTAATATCCCCTTTATCGTTTTTTATTGCATCTATTTGATTCTTCTCTCTTTTATTCTTTATTAGTCCTGCTAGCAGTCTATCAATTTTGTTGATCTTTTCAAAAAACCAACTCCTGGATTCATTTATTTTTTGAGAGGTTTATTGTGTCTCTGTCTCCTTCAGTTCTGCTCTTTGTTATTTCTTGCCTTCTGCTAGCTTTTGAATTTGTTTACTCTTGCTTCTCTAGTTCTTTTCATTGTGATGTTAAGGTGTCGATTTTAGATCTTTCCTGCTTTCCTTTGTGGGCATTTAGTGCTATAAATTTCCCTGTACACACTGCTTTAAATGTGTCCCAGAGATTCTGGTACATTGTGTCTTTGTTCTCATTGGTTTCAAAGAACATCTTTATTTCTGCCTTCATTTCATTATTTACTCAGTAGTCATTCAGGAGCAGGTTGTTCAGTTTCCACAGAGCTGTGCAGTTTTGAGTGAGTTTCTTAATCCTGAGTTCTAATTTGATTGCACTGTGGTCTGAGAGACAGTTTGTTGTGATTTCTGTTCTTTTACATTTGCTGAAGAGTGTTTTACTTCCAACTATGTGGTCAATTTTGGCATAAGTGTGATGTGGTGCTGAGAAGAATGTATGTTCTGTTGATTTGGGGTGGAGAGTTATGTAGATGTCTATTAGGTCTGCTTGGTGCAGAGCTGAGTTCAAGTCCTGATATCCTTCTTAACCTTCTGTCTCATTGATCTCTCTAACATTGACATTGGGGTGTTAAAGTCTCCCATTATTATTGTGTGGGAGTCTAAGTCTCTTTGTAGGTCTCTAAGGACTTGCTTTGTGAATCTGGGTGTTCCTGTATTGGGTGCATATGTATTTAGGATAGTTAGCTCTTCTTATTGAATTGATCCCTTTACCGTTATGTAATGGCCTTGTCTCTTTTGATATTTGTTGATTTAAAGTCTGTTTTATCAGAGACTAGGATTGCAACCCCTGCTTTTTTTTCTTTCCATTTGCTTGGCAGATCTTCCTCCATCCCTTTATTTTGCAGGTGAGATGGGTCTCCTGAACACAGCACACTGATGGGTCTTGACTCTTTATCCAATTTGCCAGTCTGTGTCTTTTAATTGGGGCATTTAGCCCATTTACATTTAAGGTTAATATTGTTATGTGTGAATTTGATCCTGTCATTATGACATTAGCTGGTTATTTTGCCCGTTAGTTGATGCAGTTTCTTCCTAGCATCGATGGTCTTTACAATTTGGCATGTTTTTGCAGTGGCTGATACTGGTTGTTCCTTTCCATGTTTAGTGCTTCCTTCAGGAGCTCTTGTAAGGCAGACCTGGTCGTGACAAAATCTCTCAGCATTTGCTTGTCTGTAAAGGATTTTATTTCTCCTCCACTTTTGAAGCTTAGTTTGACTGGATATGAAATTCTGGGTTGAAAATTCTTTTCTTTAAGAACGTTAAATATTGGCCCCCACTCTATTCCAGCTTGTAGGGTTTCTGCCAAGAGATCCGCTGTTAGTCTGATGGGCTTCCATTTGTGGGTAACCAGACCTTTCTCTCTGGCTGCCCTTAGCATTTTTTCCTTCATTTCAACTTTGGTGAATCTGACAATTATGTGTCCTGGGGTTGCTCTTCTCGAGGAGTATCTTTGTGGTGTTCTCTGTATTTTCTGTATTTGAATGTTGACCTGCCTTGCTAGGTTGGGGAAGTTCTCCTGGATAATATCCTGAAGAGTGTTTTCCAGGTTGGTTCCATTCTCCCCATCACTTTCAGGTACACCAATCAAACGTAGATTTGTTCTTTTCACTTAGTCCCATATATCTTGGAGGCTTTGTTCATTTCTTTTTACTCTTTTTTTCTCTAAACTTCTCTTCTCTCTTCATTTCTTTAATTTGATGTTCAATCACTGATACCCTTTCTTCCACTTGATTGAATCAGCTACTGAAGCTTGTGCATGCGTCACATAGTTCTTGTGCCATAGTTTTCAGCTCCATCAGGTCATTTAAGGTCTTCTCTACACTGTTTATTCTAGTTAGCCATTCATCTAATCTTTTTTCAAGGTTTTTATCTTCCTTTCAATGGGTTCAAACAGCCTCTTTTAGGTCAGAGAAGTTTGTTTGTTATTCATGACCTTCTGAAGCCTACTTCTGTCAACTCGTCAAAGTCATTCTCCATCCTGCTTTGTTCTGTTGCTGACGACGAGCTGCAATCCCTTAGAGGAGAAGGAGAGGCTCTGGTTTTTACAATTTTCAGCTTTTCTGCTCTGGTTGCTCCCCATCTTTGTGGTTTTATCTACCTTTGGTCTTTGATGATGGTGACCTACAGATGGGGTTTTGGTGTGGATGTCCTTTTTGTTGGTGTTGATGCTATTCCTTTCTGTTTATTAGTTTTCCTTCTAACAGTCAGGTCCCTCAGCTGCAGGTCTGTTGGAGTTTGCTGGAGGTTCACTCCAGACCCTGTTTGCCTGGGTATCACCAGCAGAGGCTGCAGAACAGCAAATATTGCAGAACAGCAAGGATCCCTGATCCTTCCTCTGGAAGCTTTGTCTCAGAGGGGCACCTGGCTGTCTGAAGTGTCAGTCGGCCCCTACTGGGAGGTGTCTCCAAGTTACGCTACACGGGGGTCAGGGACCCACTTGAGGAGGCTGTATGTCCATTCTCAGAGCTCAAATACCATGCTGGGAGAACCACTGCTCTCTTCAGAGCTGTCAGACAGGGACATTTAAGTCTGCAGAAGTATCTGCTGCCTTTTGTTCAGCTATGCCCTGCTCCCAGATGTGGAGTCCACAGAGGCATGTTGGCCTCCTTGAGCTGTGGTGGGCTCCACCCACTTCGATCTTCCTGGCTGCTTTGTTTACCTACTCAAGCCTTAGCAATGGCGGACACCCTCCCCCAGCCAGGCTTGCTGCCTCGCAGTTCGATCTCAGACCAGCAGTGAGCAAGGCTCCATGGGTGTGGGACCCGCTGAGCCAGGCGCAGGATATAATCTCCCGGTGTGCTATTTGCTAAAACCATTAGAAAAGTGCAGTGTTTAGGTGCTGTGTCCCAATTTTCCTGGTACAGTCTGTCAAGGCTTCCCTTGGCTAGGAAAGGGAAATCCCCAACCCCTTGCGCTTCCTGGATGAGGTGATGCCCCCGCCCTGCTTGGGCTCGCCTTTCATGGGCTGCACCCACTTTCTGACAAGTCCCAGTGAAATCAACCAAGTGCCACAGTTGGAAATGCAGAAATCACCTGTCTTCTGCGTCAGCCATGCTGGCAGCTGCAGACCAGAACTGTTCCTATTCGGCCATCTTGGAATGGACACCCTAAGAGCTGTCTTTGGGTAATAATTCTTTTAACAGATTGCCAACAGAAAATCATTGAATCCATCTATGACCTGGAAGCCCCTGCTCCACCCCCACCTTCGAGTTCTTCCACCTTTCCCTACTACACCAGTGTACCAATGTGCATCTTACATGTATTGAATGATGAATTATGTCTCCCTAAAATGTATAAAACCAAACTATAGCCTGACCACTCTGGGCACATGTTCTCAGGATCTCCTGGTGCTGTGACGCTCATATTTGGCTCAGAATAAATCTCTTCAAATATTTTACAGAGTTTGACTCTTCTTGTTGACAACTTCCAGTTCTCTCTCATTCTGTCTCTCTCTTTCACCCTCTCTCTCTGTCTCTCTCTCTCACACACACACACACACACATACACAACACACACATACACAAGCCAACCCAATCATCGTTATCTCTGTACCCTGAGATGCCAATTCCAGAGGACTGCATGACTTGGGTTCCCCCGCCAGCTGGAAGCCCAACTTGTTCTCCTAGTATCCTTGCCTACTCAGGGAGGCTCTAGCCAGCCCCTTGCCTTTAGACAATTCTAGGAAGGTGCAGGCATCTGTTCCAGGTCGCCCCTAAACTTCAGAAGATGCTTGTCACATTCTCCCCAGTGGTTCTCAGAGAGCCCTTCTCTTCACTTAAGGTATGTGTGGCAGGGGAAAACACACAGTAGTTAAATAAGTTCCTGATATTAGTCCTCTCTCCATCATCAACCAGGCTCTTTTAGATCCTTAAAGGACCAGGTTTTCTAGGTCCCCATTTAGCATAGTCTGCATAGCTTGTCTAGCACCTCCCTTTGGAAACTGAGGGTTCTTAACACCTTTTGTTCTCAGCTACATGGGTACTTATGAGTAAGATAAGCAGAATATTAGAAAATCAAGAATACTATTACCCCTCCCTCACCTTTTTAAATTTTGTCTTTTTTTCCCAGAAATATGCTTACCCACACCTTCCTTGTTTTTTTGTTTTTTTTTTGTTTTTTGCATATCTGAATGTAGTAGATAAATTCTACCTTCCAACACTCACACACACACACACACACACACAAAACAAACAGCTGAAAACAGAATCTAAAAGGTGTTATCTCTACTAATATCATCTGAGCCTAAAATACCCTGTCACAGTCCCTCAGTGAAGACATTCAGCCTGGGTATGGGGAAATTTTGCAGGCCTGGGGTCCATTTGGCCCCCTTTAGCTGTATTTCTATGCATTCACTTTGTTGTGGGACTGTGGAAGACAGCCTGTTTCCTCAATTCTAAGCTCTCAGGGGCACCTCACAATGAAGTAGTAGTTCCCTGATAATTACAGTAGAATAACTCCAAAAAAGGAACTTCCAGCCACAATCTCTCTGTGTCTGCAACTCCCCAAGGGTCATCACTGGGTCTGAACTTGAATCACTGAGTCCTGGCATGATCTGAGCAAATAACCGGGCAAAACTGGCTATCTTCAATGAATGCCTTTCCCTCCGCAGCACTAATGGCTCACAGTTCACGGAGCCCTTCCCCACACCTGGCCTTATCTCAGTCCTGCATGGAATCTCCGTGAGTGGAATATTCCCAGTCTGTGGGCAAACTGAAGATGTTAATTTTAGGCCTATTGAGGTTTTTCATCAACCAAACTGAATGCAATGCAAGGACCCCTGATTGTTCGTCCATCCCATTTTTCCCCATTGGAAACTTACCTACTCACAGTAACAGCCATTCTCCCCTCCCCATCTCGGCAACTTTGGGAAATAATCCAAGACCTGCCCCCAACCCCACCCTTCTGCCTTCTCAGGGAAAGTCCTCATTAACCATTTGTTCCTTTGCTCCTCCAGCAGCCCCAATCTCAGTCTCTCTCTTCTCAATCTCTCTCCCCACCTCCTCCCTGTTCCCTCTCCCCCCCACCTCTGGATTTTCCTAGTCACCTAGGGTATATCATTAGAATGATGCCAAGTTAGACATATGGACATAAAATGGAAGGAAGAGAAAAGAGGGAAGGAGGGCAGGAGGAGGAAGGAGGAAAGAAAAGGAGAAATAAATGGAGGAGATGGAACTGGCTCTTTCCCCACAAGAAACCAGCCCACTTGCATTTCTTCTGACTTGACACCCATGCCAGCTATTGCCTTAATCTCTCTTCTTGACAGCCAAGCATTTTTGGGAAAAGGTCTATATTTGTCTCTATTTCCTCACCTCCCATTTATTTCTCAAGTCAGTGCAATCTGGCTTCTGTCCCCTTCTCTCCACTAAAACTGATCTAAGTTCACCCCCCCCCGCGATCCGGGGCCCCCAGCTGCCGCCACGCCACGCCTGTATTGGCAGTCATATCATATTCTTCCCCTTGAATAATAATTACATTATCCCAGGTGTGTCTACTCCCAGCGATATTGCCTGTCTCATCCTCCCCTCTCGGGCAGAAATTTGAAGCAATATCACTGGGTGCGTGTACACCTTTTGTCATGTTTAAAGTAATATCATCCTCTCCGTGGTGGATATCAGGAACAAGTCTATTAATTATTAATATTAATAAATATAATAAATATTAATACTAATAATCGATATTAATGATCACAATAAACTTC
>NW_012115932.1:12567726-12568982 GCF_000951035.1 Colobus angolensis palliatus | reverse complement strand
GCGGAAGGCTGTACTCTTATCATGTTAAACAAGAGAGAAAACACTGCAACACCCACCCTCCCCCACTCCATCTCTGATTTCTGATTTCTTAAGACTTAAGCAAAACTGCCTTCCTTGTTTGGTCTTTTTCCTTGTTCCAAATTTTATTTCCCCCTTTCTAAACTTTTAATTTGTTATTTGACATGAGGCAAACCTGGATTTGAGTTTACACTGGATTTTAAACCTGGATTTTATTTTTCTTTAAAGATTTTAAGTTCTTTAGGCAGGATGTCACTGTTTCTTTTTTTATTCCGATATAGGCTTTAAGGGCAACATACTAAATGCTGCCTTGGCAATCTCCCAGAAAGTATTACTGTTGTCAGAAAAAGGGGTCCTGATCCAGACCCCAAGAGAGGGTTCTTGGATCTAAGGTAGGAAGGAATTCAAGGCAAGTTGTAGAGCGCATAGAGGAGAGACAGTTTATTGAACGCTGCTACTCAGTTACAGAGTAAAGCCTCCTCAGCTGCTACTCAGTTAGAGTAGGGCGTCCTCAGGAAGCAAGAGGAGGAACGACTTGTCTTTATGTTTTCTTATATAGTGGTCTTATTTTCTATGTAAAACTAAGTTACATCTACATGCTGGTGGGCTGACAGCATGACAATTTATTATTTTGCTGATATAAAGAAAACTATTCTTGGCATTTTAGCGTGTAAGCACATCAAAGCATGACTATAATCAACCTAGAAGCATATATTGTTATGCGATATTGGGACATGTGGACATTCTGCTGTCGTGGGCATTTATCCTTACAGGTATTATTAAGCTGTTTTCTCAGCCATAAATATCTTATGACCACAGGCCGTGACTGGCAAGGAATGTGCCTTGCTAGTTTTAACATGGAATTGATTTTAAAATGGTGTCACCCTGGCTCTCCTAGGCTCCTGTTTCTCTAACATTACTCCCATGAAATCAGTCTTACAAATTAATTTTTCCTTTTGCCTCAGGCTCCATTATGGCTTGGCATGGCACTGTTACTGATCCTGTGTACAAAAATTTTTGATATTTTGTTCATCATGGTTTTTTGGCATTAATTTTGATTTATTAAAATATTATTTGATTATGGAGTTTTTGATCCCTGAGGCAAGTACCTCTCTCACCTCATTCCAGTCTAGTTCTGGCCTTCTAATAACCTCCCAGACAAGTTTTGCTTATAATTTTGTTTTGAGATGGAAGCCTGATATCAGAGAGACTGAAACTGTTAATAAGCCAATTGTACC
>NW_012115932.1:12558787-12560576 GCF_000951035.1 Colobus angolensis palliatus | reverse complement strand
AACTAGCTAACAAGGTCTACAGGGTTGAAACCACTGTCTTGATCTGATTTGCAGTGAATGCTAGCACTATGATTGACTTAAAGGACACATAGAACAAATCTGGGAACTTACTGTTATTCCCAGAGAAGACACTGGGACATTGGGCCCCAAAGGAATTTACCCATTTTAGAGGTTTAGGTTCTTGGAAAATTTTTCTTTCAGACTGGAAGAAGACAAGGAAATCTCATCAATTGAAGGAAATTCCTTATAAGGAAGCTTTATTCACACACGGGAGAGGATCAGATCCCATTGTAGTTCTGGGTAGTATTTAGCTATGTGCGGTGAACACTTTTGAGGGATGTGTGTGTAGCAAGGCAGGGTAATGGTTATACACTTTCTTCAACTAAACCAAGAAAGCTGTATCCTTGGGATTAGAAAGGGGATTATCAAGTTAGATGTGCAGTTCAGGGAGAAATAGGAAGGCCACAGGTGGGAAAACTCTAAATAGACTGTGAATTGAGATTATTTGAACAAACCAGATTACTTACGGACCTTGACGTGGATTATATCCCTGTGTCTTTGGTGCTCAGAAAATAATCCAGGGTGAGATCTGAATACAACTCCAACACTGTGTCATCATTCCTGGAAAATGGACCAATTCCCTTCCCTTGTCTTGGAAATAGCTGATCAAAAAAATGACACATTTAAAAAAAATTTTTTTTAATTCATTTTCTTTCCCGGTTTGTTGACACCTCTTACATTCACAGGCAACTGCTCAAGTGTATTGGGAAACACAGTTGTGTATTGTGCAGTTGACTGGCCTGATGGTGGTGGTGCTCTGGCTGGGATGGAATGCTGCTAGGGGGGCTAAGATGAAGACGAGTCAAAGAAATTGTCAGCTCACAGGTTATCGAGCAGCCAGTCCAGCAACTGTTTCCTGGCCACCTTTCCCACGGCTTCATCCAGTTGCCGTTCCTTGGCAAACTTCATGACCTCTTGAAGAAGACCTCCTACACTGTACCCCTTCTCTGCTGCTTTAGCTGAAACCTGAGGAAGCTGTGGGGAAAACAGAGCTAGTGTGAGCTGCATGATGCTTTTTAGAGGAAAGACCTGCTGGACAAAGTGAATTAACACCCTTCTACCAGCCAACCCCCTCAACCCCTAACCTCCTCACCCACTCCCACCACCTTCCCGCTCATGATTCTAGGATTAGGGTACAGCATGTCATAGATCCATGACTAGAGGCTGCTGACACATCTTTCCTTTTTCCTTGAACCTTCTCTAATGTCATAGATCAAAATGCCAAAGATACTTTATTTTTTGAGCTTCAAAAACACACTCTGAAATTAGTTGTGTTCATTAAATACTTTTCACCAGATGCTGGACCCTTCAGTTAGTCTGTGCTGATTGCTGGGTCAAGGTTTGGGGTTGCCATTCCCCCATCTCCCTAAAAAAGTGTGAGACTTGGAGTACGGAGGATTGTCTGGCCTTGGCTCCTGGACTGAAAATAAGTTGGTTAAGTATTTGATGTTTCTGGAATCCATCTAATGCAGGAAACCCAGCTGTCAGGTAGGGGTGTGTGTGTGAGAGAGAGAGACAGAGACAGAGAGAATGTGCATGTGTATGTGTATGAATGTATGAATGCTGGCCTCCATGGAATCTGAGGAGCAGGGCCAGGACTAGGGTCAGGCAAGTGAGGCAACTAGGGCATAAAATTTAAGGAGACAGGACTCTCAGGGCACTTGCAGGACCCATGAGTTTGGGGGAGGAGCATAGAGAAAATAGTAAGAGACAAGTTTCAAACTGTTTC
>NW_012115932.1:12549081-12554592 GCF_000951035.1 Colobus angolensis palliatus | reverse complement strand
CCTCTTCAGGACCACACACGCTGGAACTGGCTTCCCAGAGCTGTGCACTTTCAAGGTCTTCATGACAGAGACCATCATGTCAGATGCCACCTGATTTGCATAAACCATGAGCCCCTTGCTGATGGAATCTGCAAATTCTTTGCTCTCTCTCTGGGACATCTGTTTGTCTCCACTTTTGCTCTTGTTGGAAAATTCACTATATAGAAAGCTTTTCTGGCCACCTTCCCTGGACTCCTCCTCAGTGCCATGCATTTCTGCAGCGGTCAGTTCCACAGCTTCATGGGCCATTTCAGAGGCAATCCTGCTCACAGCAGTTTGGGGACTGATCCTCTCTTTGTTCCCAGGGGATGGATAGATTGAATGATGAAGGCATTTGCTTCTACCTTCCAACTTCTCCTTGATTTCCTTATGGGCCATCTGGATTGCCAGAGAAGATAGTCGGTTGACGTAGAAGGAAAGGTCATCTATAGAACATTCTCCATCAGGGGAAATCACTGCTCTCTGAGTGCTAGGAGGTTTGGCTGGAGTAGCTGAAGGACTTTCATTATTGTTGGTGTTTTTAGCTGCTGCTATTTCTAGGCGTAGGTTTTGAGGTCTGTTCATCAAATAATCTATGTTCACTTGATCAGCAGAGACGCTGTAGCAGTTCTCAGAGGATTCTGTGTGATATTCGCCCTCTGTGTCTTCTACTTTATGTTTACAGATAGAGGTTGAGGGGCTCAATGCATGTTGGAAACCCAAGGCATACTTCTGGAGATCACTGAGAAGCCAGTTGAGGACACTTACGGGATCAGAGGGAGCTTGTTTGAAAAGGCACACAGATCCCTCCGTCAAAAAAAAGAAGAAGACCTATCCATAAGAGTTTGGGTAGGCTATTTCTTTCCCTTATTTTACTTAGAAGATGTATCAGATTAGGGATTTGACCTTTTAGAGTTTGTATGGGAACATAACATCCAGTTATATCCATTAGTACACATTCGAGCAGAAGTGGCAGCAACAAAAGTTCAAAGTATATACATGTGTATACTTAACTATACACAAGTGTTATCAATATATGTCTGCCAACTCATATGAATATGTTATATCTCAATGGGTCAAAAATGTGTCAGTGTGTCTGTTCTGTGTGTATATATGCATGGAAATATAGCAGTTAACATGTGTGAACATCTCAACAGATGTGAGAATGTGCCATTCTGTATTGTTAGTGTGTGAAAATGCACCTCTGTGTGTGCATATGTGTGACTGTCTAAGCATGTGTAATAATGTGTTGACATCATTACCTATTGTATATGTCTACTGTATAGGCTGACATGTGCATGTTAGTATGCATATTTGTACATGTGTGAATGTCAAAATATGAGTGTCTATGTCCGTGTGTCTCTGAATATGTAAATGAGTCAATTTGAGTAATCTGCATATATGTGTGTATATAAATTCACTAGTATGTATCATGCAGCTATAAATGCATTTATATATGTTAAAGCATAAATTCATATATTAACACACACTCATTAATATAAGATACAATTTTAATATATTAATGTATATGTATGTTAAAATATGAGTATGTGTAAACAGGTGATTGTATAATGACTATGTATATTCATAAATTGGGTATCAATTTATGCTATATTTATATGTTATGTCAATGCTTGACCATGTGTATGTCAATGTTGTACATACCCTGGTATTTGAGTATGTGTGTGAGTAGGTGTGTTATTGCATTTGTTTCAACAGTGTATCAATGCATACAAACAAGTGCATTAGTAAATATGTGTCGCTTAGTGTAAGTTTGTGTGTATGTCAGCATGACTGTGTATGATCATATATGTCTTTGCATAGATATGTATATTTATAAGCGTGTATACCAATAACTGAGTCTGTATGGTCACTATGTTTTGATCAAGTCTTATGCATGTGATGTGTGTGAATGTATGTTCATGCATTGTGTAATATGGGTGTTTATGTGTGTTGTGCGTGGGCATGTCACTGCATCTGATGCTGTATGACTTTGTATATATTTGTATATGTGTGTCATTATTTATGATCAGATTAAGTTTGCTACATCAATGCTTGTGTGTGTCAATATCAAATGTAGCCAAGCATGTATTTATCATTGCTTGTATAAATTTTTTTGTAAATGTATATAAATGTATATGTTGATGTGTGTATCATTTTGTATAAATTTATATGTGTATATCTATGCGTGTGATTGTGTATGCCCATGTCCAGATATGTGTATATGTACTATATACACATATTCCACCCAACACTAACTGCCGAGCCCTCTGCTCCTTCTATTGCTTGATCTCCTCTCTTTTCACTGAATTTCCAGAAATGTGAGGTCATGATAAAGTCAACTCTTTGCAAACGAGCTTAAGTTACAATCAAGCAGATCTGCATTGTATGTAGGAAACATGGGCTGCTTTTCCAAAAATCAATGCCAGGTATAATTTATCCCTTTCTTAAGACTCCAAAATTGAGTTGGCTATACCCAAATAAACTGAAAACTCTTTGGATACTGTAATGTAAACTTGTTTTTCCTTCCTTAGGGGCCACTCCTTTCACTCCAAAGGAGTCTGGGGTCAGAAATAATGTTTTGGTTATAATATGAGCCTAGAGACACAGAACAAGAAACATTTAATTCCTGTGCATTAAAGTCAAATATCCAGTCCCATTACCAGCCACTCCAGGCTTGTAGGCATGAGAGGGTGACTTGTTGTATGCTCCAGTGCCCTCCCAAAGCCAGAACCCTAACAAATATAATTTTGGATACTTAAAACCAAAAGGAGTTTGTATGTCACAGTGGCATGCAAGTCTAATTTCTTCTAACTTTAAGCTACTCAACAGCCTAGGTAATCTCTTAGACAACAGGGTAAGGACGAGGCACTCAAATTCTTGCTGGTTACGGATTGTCTCTGCTCCATACCCCTCTTTCTTCCTTGCTGGATGCTGGGCAATGTGGGGCACACAGGTCCATTACCAACCAGCAAAGAACATTACAAATAATCTTGCGTGATTCTGATTGGACGGGTAGCTGGAAATCAGGAGAGGGCATTCTGATCCTCTGTGATTAGTGCCATTATTAAGTACCTGGGTGTTGAACTTACTGTGGTCTTGAACTTAGGCCTGTGTTCTCTAGAATGTCATAGTATTCAAATTGATGAGCCTGTTTGACAGTAGTTGTCTTACCATGTCTGATCCAGAGTCTGCAGACTCATCATTGAGCTCTGAGAATAGAAGTGGTGGAATCTCAGAGACTAAGTGTACCTTAGACTGGTCTTTCTTCTCAGTATCCTTGATCACGATAATCTCTTTTTCTTCCAGATTTCCCAGGTTTAAATTGCCTTCTGAGCTGGAACCAGCAGCATCCTACAGAATTAAATGGTGAGATTCTTAGAGAGTTGCTTTTGGAGATTTCTCCAAGCTGCCCCGCCTAGGCTATTACTTCAAATTGTGAATGTTATGACTTCTTTTATCCTTTTTCTTTCTGCAGGAGAGGTAGGCTTCTGAGGCTATCTAGTCTTTGAAGAATGAGATGACATTCCCTCCACAAACTACTACTCCCCACTCTGAAGATGCTCACAAAGCCAACAGTCTCAAGAACCATATTCATCACCCTTTGGATGGGTTTTTTTAATAAAAAATAAAAAACAACTTTTCTGACATGCTGTCTTCCATGTTTTATCTCTATCAACCCTACCAGCAACTTAAGTGGCTTCTAAAATGAGACTTGATATCAAGAGTGACAGTAAATTCAGAACCAGGGATCGTGGGCTCATGAGAATGCTGGCTATCCCCCTGAGTCCCCTCCACCCTTCCCTTCTCTCCCCAACATTTTCCATTCTTCATATTTCACTGATAACCCTTCTCAGCAGCTTCTGACCGATTCCGACTCTGAGCAGAGAATACGCACCTTGTAATCTTTATCTTCTACATTCAGGGTGGACGCATCAACAAAATCTATCTGCATCAAATTAGAAGGGTGAATTTAGAAAACCTCTAGAGAAAGGGGCATAATTTCTCTTTCTCGGAGATGATAATAGCACCTACCTCAGAGGGTTCTTGTGAGGATTAACTGAGACACTATATGGAAAGCATGTAAAAGCAGATTTCCTGGCACATAGCAAGTACCCAAAAAATGTTAATACTGTGATTATTGTTAGGCAGACAGAATCTTAGCATTAGTACATTTCTTAAAGGAGAATACCAACCTCCTGTCAGAGCGAGGCCCAAGGTACAATATCCACATGTATTAATTGAGAAAACAGAAGAGAAATGGCTTGCCCAACTGACAAAAACTTAAATGTGGAGCTTATATCAGAACTCAATTTTCCTGGCTTCCAGTTTAGGGCACTTGCTACTACACTAGTGTTTCTCAAAATTTATTTTATTATCATTAATATAGCATATTTTAAGTAGTATATGGATAAACATTTCTGCATTTAATATGCGAATTTTATTGCGCATTAGGGAGAATATATACTAGAACATCAAACCTGGGATATTATGGATAATATTTCTTAGCATGATTGCAGTTTTTAAAATGTAAGTCAATTTTTAAAACATTGTAAAAATACAAATTAATTAAATAATAATATGTATGGCATTTGAACATGATTGAAGACTGTGAAGTCCTATGAAATTACTCGAAGTTTGGGAAACAGACCATGAAGCATTTTGCCCTCCTGAGGGGTCCTAGGGTAACATTGTTAGCTAGGTAATATTATTATGACTTAAGAGGTCTTAACTAATAGGGGCTGGTTGCTAGGTAACCACCACTCCTCCCTCCCCTCAGGCTCCTCCCCAGCCTCCCCTCCCTAGGTCCTTTACATCACACCACACCCTGCCCCCCCTTGATTTTTATCTCCGTGTGATGTATGAGCACGCTGGCCCCTGACAGACCTTGTTGAGCTTGGTTGCTTGGAGAAGTCATGGGTATCATCGTCCATTAGTTTATCCTGGGTCCCAGGGATATCTATACCCACATGCCAATTTTTCCTACTCCTCGGCATGAGTCATTTTTTATCTTACCACTTTTCGGTCCTGATCTTGCTGTCCTGCTGGGTTGTAGAGATCTACCTTGCACACACCCCTGCGGCTGCGTAACCAGTCAATATCATCAGACATCTGGAAAGAGACAGAAAAGAAAGCTGAAATGCTTATATATGGTTTTTGGAAACCAGATCAGTTTGGATAAGAATCTCTGGAGGGGTTCTGAAATCCATTTTTGTGTTTCATACATAGGTTTAGGCTAGGGACTGGTGGGGCGAGCCGTGGGGGACACATTAAGATGTTTGAACTTGATGCTCAGGATCATTATCTTTTAGCAAAATCCATAGTCTCCTTTAATTTAGACTCCCCATATCAAGTATTTGGAATCATGAGAGTATGATGACCTGGGAATCAAATTTAAAAGGAAATCTAGTGACTTTGGGGATTACATTTAGTGATTTACTTCTACCCAACTCTACTAACTAAATCTCTCTGATCTCCACATTTCTTTACCCC
>NW_012115932.1:12545821-12548471 GCF_000951035.1 Colobus angolensis palliatus | reverse complement strand
TATACTCAGAACACACAGTTAAGAGCTCAGTAGACTTGTTTTGGTATCTGGGGCTTGAATTTGATTTCTTTTCAAATTTTAACCAGAGAAATCCTTTTTGCCAAGTATTAGAGGGCTATTGAATTCCCCTTCCCACCCTCCCCACTCCCACTCTCCCTTCTGCCCCTCCCCTCCCCTCTCTCCCCACTCCTCTCCCTTCTTCCCCTTCCCATCCCCTCTTTCTCTCCTTCCCCTTTCTCCCCATTCCCTCCTTCCCCCTCCCCTTCTCTTTCTGCCTTCGTCAGCTTCTTTTCCTTCCTTCCTTCCTTGTTTGATTTTCTTGGCTCACACCACATTGACATTTCTAAGATATGCTTGCATTGTCTCTAGTCTCTCTCCCTCAATCCCCCTCTCTCCCCACTCCTCTCCCTTCTTCCCCTTCCCATCCCCTCTTTCTCTCCTTCCCCTTTCTCCCCATTCCCTCCCCCTCCCTCCCCTTCTCTTTCTGCCTTCCTCCTTCTTTCCTTCTGCCTCTTCTCTATTCCCCCACAGCATGTTAATAATAGCTATTCTCTAATGGCTATCCTTTCACATGATAATACTACATTCCTGCTCTTTACCATCCCTGCCCGCAACCAAGATCTTTTTGAACTCTTCCTTCAGGAATCTCTGTGAAACCTTGAAAAAGTTACAGGAAAAGACTCCTACACACTCTGAAGAGGGAGTTTCTTTTTTTCCAAGAGCTAGATAGAGAACACTAGCCTAGTAAAAAAAGAGGTGGAGGCAGAGTCCCTCATGTGATTCAGAAACAGCGTAAGTCCAAGTCCAAAAGAACCGTGAAAAACAAAATTTATGAACTCATTACCTTGATGATGAAGTTCTTTTAGATGTTTGGCTGAAAACGTGACACCCAGAAGGGAGATGTGCCCCTTTAGATGGCACTGAGAAGTGCCAAGTTCTTGGGCACCTGCAGTTGGCTGCCACCGCTGCCAGCTGTTGGACCAGACTGAGGGGCCAGGCTTTCCTCTGCTGCCTCTGACCCTGGGGTGTGGCAACAGAGTTTGTTGGGTCACAATGCCTGAAACTGTCACAACCTAAGCAAAGGTGGGCATGTTGGCAAATTCAGTAAACTATTCCCATCAAAAGCACATCAGGCTGCCTGCTGTGGGACAAACTTTTTCTGGTATCTTTATGAGGGTACACACCATTTTTCTCACATTTTCTTCAGCTCACAGTCCATCAAGATAGCCCTTCTCTTTTCATTTCCTGCTAGACCTCCAGAACAATCTAATCATATCCCTGCTAGAGAATCAGAGTTATGTGCAAGAGATCTTTAGATTTATATAGAAACAGAGAAATGTTAATTAAAATCTTTTCTGGGTATCCCAAATAAAAGTATGAAAATAGAAACTTGGAGGCTGCCTTAGCAGCTTCTGTAGTTTCACATCACCATTAAGATGCCCCCCCCCAGCTAGTCAAAAAGAAGTTAGATGTCCCTACCATTGTAGTATCAGAGTAGGCTATCATGTAGGACCCTGGAATGATGTTTTCTTGTCGATTTGGATGCTGTGATGACTCTTCCAGTCTGCCTCAAGATACTGCTCTTTTCTTCAACTCTCCATGCCCTCCTACAGCCTCGACTGCCAGCTGGTACTAGAGTTACTTCTTCATGACATCACTGAGGGCTCTAAGGATTCTGTGTGCTCTAAGTGGTCTAGCAGGCTCTAACCTTCCCTATGAGAAATAAGTTGTCTAGAGAAAGGCTGATCTAGTTGAGACAGGGTCTCTTTTACAGACTTCTTAGGCTATGAAAAGACTTAAGCTCCATTTAATCTTTTCAATCTGGTCAGTGCTAGTTTGTTGGCTACAGTATGTATTAGAGGTTTATCCATCACACTTTGAGATGCCTTCATCTCATTTTACTGAGTTTAGCCCCAGTTTGGAAATATTATCCCACAACCAAATGGCTCTCACTGTGCCCAAGTCTCGTCTT
This sequence comes from Colobus angolensis palliatus, assembly GCF_000951035.1. Taxonomy (NCBI): domain Eukaryota; kingdom Metazoa; phylum Chordata; class Mammalia; order Primates; family Cercopithecidae; genus Colobus; species Colobus angolensis. Next base: position 12,546,499 of record NW_012115932.1, on the reverse strand, counting down.
TCCTCCACATCTCCACTTTAATACTGCCAGCATGTAAATAAATGTATCGGAATTAACAATCAGTTGAGATGATCCCCTAAAAGAGTTCCATATTCTTGGTTCTACCTCCATTTATTCTTTTTCCTGTTGCCCCTGAGATTGCCTCTTCTAACTCTGCTATATGATTTTGATCCTGTTAGCTCATGGTGTCAAAGAGAAACAGAGCCTGGAATTTGTTAGAGGTGGCAAGACAGATTTTATTCAGGCCACTGCGGTAGAGGAGAGAGACTTCTGATGAACAGATGTCAACTCCACTGAAACAAAAGGCAGGGTATGCTAAGGAAAAGTACCGAAGGACATTGAGTGGGGGTGAGCTTGGTCAATGTATTGGGGCATCTGTGTTTGCTAATGGGTGCTTATTAAAGTTAGGTTATCTACGTTCACAATGTCAGGTTTATAAAGAAAAACATAATTAAGAACTATAAAAAAAGAAATTAAATAAACAAAGTAAAATCAAAAAAAGAAAAGAAAGCTAAGCTCCTGCCTTCCCATAGAGACAGGGAGACATGGACCTTGTTTTTCTTGATCATTACATTACAAAGGGATGGCTTCCAGGTTGTTGAGAAAGACAGTCCTGGGTTGTAGAAGATACATCTTAAAAGAAGAGAGAAAGAATTTACAATTGTAAGTTTTCTAAAG
>NW_012115932.1:12545275-12545621 GCF_000951035.1 Colobus angolensis palliatus | reverse complement strand
CTGTATTGGGAGTCATATCATACTCTTCCCCTTGAATAATAATTACATTATCCCAGGTGTGTGCCTAGTCCCAGCGATATTGCCTGTCTCATCCTTCCCTCTCGAGCAGAAATTTGAAGCAATATCACTGGGTGCGTGTACACCTTTTGTCATGTGTAAAGTAATATCATCCTCTCCGCGGTGGATATCAGGAACAAGTCTATTAATTATTAATATTAATAAATATAATAAATATTAATACTAATAATCGATATTATTGATCACAATAAACTTCGTAAAAATTGTTAATGGAGTAAAATGTTAACGATTTGGAATGGTAATTAATATTAATATCACCATTAATAAT
>NW_012115932.1:12519220-12544391 GCF_000951035.1 Colobus angolensis palliatus | reverse complement strand
TAAACTGAAAAAAAAAAAAAAAGCTGGTTTCTGCTGGGCATATGGTCCTGAGGATGGCTCACTACACACACCTCAAGAGTGTCCTTTCTCTGGCCTCTGGCCTCTCCCTTTGACAGGCTACGCCCTCCCTCTCTATCTTATTTTCTTACTCCCTCCACTACCCCTTAAATAATGGAGCCACTTCCCAAGCTTCCTTTATTCCTTACTCTATTAACTCCCTTAGGGAAATGACATTCAAATCTACCATCCAAGCACCAACCTCAGCACCCTGCCCAAATGACATCATAACAACAACAATGAATGTTTATTAACAGATACCAGGTGCCCATGCTATGCCAGCCTTCCAACAGCCTTTGAAGCAGATAATTATTCAGATTTCATACATGTGAAAACTGAGACACTGACAACTTCAGGGATTAGCCCAAGGTCACATGAGCATGAAGAGGCTGCTCTTAAAGTCCAGACTCATGACCACTCTGGATTCTGGCAAGGTGATAAACAAGGGCTGCTGGCTCCTTCCCCTTCGTCCAATTCTGGAGAAATCATGAAGATGCCAGGAAGGTTCATGAATCTGAGGAAATGAAGTAAAAACTATTATCATCTCCTGGGCAGCCAGAAGATGGTTGGGTCCCAGTGTAGGATGGAAAACAGCTCAGAAATAAGAAAATAAGAGGGCAGGAAGGCACCAATTCAGGAACTGTCTGTAAGGGATTTTAGAGACATTCTTTTCCCTCCCCCATTTCCATGGTGGGGGGCATGGGATGGGGAGGAATTGCATGCCTATCAGGGCTTCAAGAGTAGATAACAGCAGGTATACACAGAATGCCTGGTTCTGGCCACTCCTCCTCATCCCCTTAGCCAAGGAGACAAGGAGATTTCAGCCAAAAAAATGACAGCTCTTAGAAACAGCAGTATCCAAGAGTAAAGCACAGCAAGGCTTCCCGAGGATAGGGAAATAAGCAGGCCTGGGTTCAGGGTGCAAGGCCAGAGATCACCCGAGGCCCACATCCTGCTGCACATACTCACATGCTCAACACTGCAGAACACAAGCCATGGCCCACCCTCCCCCGTCCCTGCATGCCCCTGGACACACATTACCAGACAGGTGAGACACCCAGGGGAAGGCTAGTGTGTCTGGGCTCACAAAGTAAAATAACATCTGAGTGGGAGAAACACTATTTAAAAAGTCAAAAGGATGGAAAATAAACAACGGAGACTGGGCCCAGTGGCTCATGCCTGTAATCAAAACACTTTGGGAGGCTGAGGTGGGAGGATCCCTCAAGCTCAAGAGTTTGCGACCAGCCTGGGCAACATAGCAAGACCATCTCTACAAAAAATTTAAACTAAGGCCGGACATGGTGGCTCACGCCTGTAATCCCAGCACTTTGGGAGGCCAAGGCAGGTGGAACACCTGAGGTCAGCAGTTCCAGACCCAGCCTGGCCAATATAGTAAAACCCGTCTCTACTACAAATACAAAAATTCACCAGGAGTGGTGGTGGGCACCTGTAATCCCAGCTACTCAGGAGGCTAAGGCATGAGAATCATTTGAACCTGAAAGACAGAAGTTGCAGTGAGCCGAGATTGCACCACTGCACTCCACCCTGGGTGATAGAGAGAGATTCCATCCCAAAAGAGAAAACAAATCTAAAAAATTAGTTGGGCATAGTGGTGGACACCTACAGTCCCAGCTACTCAGGAGGCTGAGGTGGGAAGACCACTTGAGCCTGGAAGGTTGAGGCTGCAGTGAGCTGTGATCATGCAACTGCACTCCAGCCTGGATGACAGAGCAAGACCTTGTCTTGGAAAAAAAAAGAAAGAAAAACATTAAAAATCGGTAAAGCACAGCTGATGGGTCACAGTTCAAAACAAGCACAATAAATATCTTCCAAGACAAACCAGGAGATCACAGTTTATAAAATGTTTCAAGAATAAATGTATATTGAAAAACAATGAGCAACAATGGGTCAAAATATACCTGTGAAAAAAACAGATGAAAAATATAATGGTGTTTAAAAAGGAACTTACTAGATTAAACAGCAGAATGAAGAAATCTAAAGAATGAATTAGTGAGATGGACGTTTGGGTCAAGAAAATCACCCAGAGAAAGTTGAAGATTAAAGAGTATGAAATGTATATGTAAAAAAAGAACTTAAGAAATAAGGAGGAGAGAAGTAGAAGTGTCAGCATGTAGACAGTAAAAAAAAAATCCTAGAAGGGAAACAGGTGTGGTGAATCACATCTATAATCCCAGCGCTTGGGGAAGCCAAGGTGGGAGGATGGCTCAAGGCCGGGAGTTCAAGACAAGCCTCGGCAACACAGTGAGATCCTGTCTTCGAAAAAAAATTAAAAAGCCTAGAAGGAGAAAAAAACTAAACATAGGTAAGAAAACATTTATTTATTTACTTATTTATTTTGAGGTAGGATCTCACTCTGTTGCCCAGGCTGGAATGCAGTGGCACAATCACAGCTCATTTGCAGGCTCGAACTCCTGGGCTCAAGCAATCCTCCCACCTCAGTCTCCTGAGTAGCTAGGACTACAGGTGCATGCTATCATACCCAGCTAATGTTGTTTATTTTTTGTAAAGATGAGGTCTCACTATGTTGTCCAGGCTGGTCACCAAACCCTGGCCTCAAGCAATCCTCCCTCCTTAGCCTCCCAAAGTGCTGGGATTACAGGTGTGAGCCACCACACCCAGCAGAAAACATTTAAAAAAACAATGACTGAAATTTGTTCCCACAATTAGAAAAAATGAAAGACTTTAGATTAAAAGATCTTATAGAGGGATAAACAGGTAAGAATAAACTCACTCTTAGTCACATTATATTAATATTTCAAAATATCAAAAGCAAAAAGAAAATGTAAACATTTCCAGAGAGAAAGAGCAGATCACCTCTTAAAACCAAACAACGGGATTTTGGAAAAAATTTATTCAAGTATTATACATATGGAAAGAGGGGAGGAGAGGGGGAGAGGGGGAGAGGGAGGGAGAGAGAGAGGGAGAAAGAGTAGAGAGAGACAGAGAGAGAAAGAGAGAGAATGAACCCATCATAAAGTACAGCTTGATTTTCACATTGTGAACACATCTGTGTAACTAACCCGCATGTCAAGAAAGAGAACATTACCATCACCCAACAAGTCCCCCTTGCCCCTTTCCAGTCACCGTTTCTCCCTGAAGAAAACCCTATTCTGACTTCTAACTCCGTGAGTCAGTTTTGTTCTGATTTTGAATTTTACATAAATAGAAGCACACTGTCTTTACTCTTTTGTATCAGGCTTCTGTTGCTCAACGTTCTGTGTATGAGATCCATCTATGTGGCAATAGTTCATTGATTCCCATTGATGTATACCAGTTTCTCAATCTCGGCACTGTTGATATTTGGGGCTATATAATTCTTTGTTGTAAGTGACTATGCTGTGTATTGCAGGGTATTTGGCCACATTTCCAGCCTTTGCCAACTGAATGCCAGTAGCAATCCTCTCCCTCCCAGGTAAGTTGTGATAATGAAAAAATATCTCCAGATATTGTCAAAAGTCTCCTGGGGAGGCAAAATCATCAGCAGTTAGAGCCACTGCTGTGTAGTATCTGGTTGTATAAATACATCAAAGTTTATTTATCTGTTATCTGTTTAAGTTGTTTTCAATTTGGGGTGATTGTGGGAAATACAAATTATGAGAAGAAACAATACTTTCAAAAGCTTTAAAGGAAAATAACATCAAACCCAAAATTTTAATCTACACAACAAGCCTCAGTTGTACCACCCAAAGATCCTCCATGAAAATACTGTTGTAGGTAGCATTCTAGCAAGAAAAGAAATAAATCCAGGGGAACACTGCAAGCCACACAGGAAGCAAAGGTGAGTAAATAGCACAGTAAAGTAAAGAACCTCCCCTTCTGGGCAGGCTATTGGATGTTGAAACAGGCTACACTGCCACTAACGGCAACTATTAAGACTTAAATAAGCTGGACACAGTGGCTCATGCCTGTAACCCCAGCACTTTGGGAGGCCAGGGTGGGAGGATCACTTTAGGCCAGGGGTTCAAGACCAGGCTGAGTAACATAGTGAGATCCCATCTCTATAAAATACATATATATGTATTATTTTTATATATAATATATACATATATGTATATATAATATATACATATACATGTTACATATACGTATATGTAACATGTATATACTATAGACACATATATGTTACATATATGTATATACTAGACACATATATGTTACATATATGTATATACTATAGACACACATATGTTACATATATGTATCTATAATATATACATATATGTGTATCATATATACATATATGTTACATATATGTGTATAATATACATATGTGTGTGTAATATATACATATATGTTACATATATGTGTATATCTAATATATACATATACACGTGTATATAATATATATGTTACATATATGTGTATATAATATACACACATATATATATATGTATTATTTAGAAAACAAAAGACCTAAGTAAATTTTTAAAATCACATTTTAAAGGTGTCAAAGGGTTGTGGAAACAGTAAGGACCAGATGGACTAAAAATCGCAGAGAAAAGAGAATAGTTCAGAGAATAATCAAATTGGCAACTGACATTTTCCCCTGGGGACAGTTGCCAAATCTGAGCATGGGCTGAAGACTGGATCAAAGCTTTCCATTAATGTGTAAGGCTTGAGTGACAAAATCAGGAACATGAAAAGCCTCAGACACACCTGATTTTCCTCATTAGACACTCTCTGAATCCTAAGGTTAGGGGTACATGAGGCTAAAGAGCTAAGCTCAAAGCTTTTGGGAGTCAACTAGAACCTAACGCAGATGCTAGGCCATAAAACAAGTTTTGACAAATGTAAAGGGATTGAAATCATACAAAGCATGTTCCCCAACCGCAATGAAATTAAAGTAGAAATCAATAACAGAAAGAAATGTGGGAATTCCTCAAATATTTGGAAAATAACCATGTTTCTAAATAATCTATAGGTCAAAGAGGAAATCACAAGACAAATTAGAAACATTTTGAACTGAATAAAAACAACAGTATATCAAAATTTATGGGATGCAGCTAAAGCAATGCTTAGAAGTATATATCTTTAAATACCAATATCAGAAAAGAAGTCCTCAAATAGGCTAAGCTTCTACTTCTTAATAAACTAGAAACAGACAACCCAATTTAAAAAGGTACAAAAAAATCTCTTTCCAAAACAGGATACCCAGATGTCTAATAAACAGATGAAATGGTATTTAACTTTGAAACTTTCTTTCTTTATTTTACTTATTGTAGAGACAGGGTCTTGCTATGTTGCCCAGGCTGGTCTTAAACTCCTGGCCTCAAGTGATCCTCCCTTCCAAAGTGCTGGGACTACAGGCATGAGCCACCATGACCAGCCAGTTTTGGAACTTTCAACCTTGCAGGAAAATGCAAACAAAAAACACAAGATACAAAATTCACCAGAAACAGAATGGTTAGACAAATACCACATGATCTTCCCTATCTGTAGAATCCTAAAAAGTCAGACTCATGCAAGCATAGAGTAGAACAGTGGTTACTGGGGGCTTGGAGGTGGAAGAAATGGGGAGATGTTGGTCAAAGGGTACAAACTTTCAATGATAAGTTGAATAAGTTCTGGGAATCTAATGTACAGCATGGTAACTACAGATAATAGTACTGTATTGTTTACTTGAAATTTGTTGAGAGAGTAGATCTTTAGTCCTCATCACACATATACTAAAAAAAAATGGTAACCATGGGTGGTCATGGATATGTTAATTTGATTGTGGTAATCATTTCACAATCTATATACCTATCAAATCATTGCATTGTATACCTTGAATATCTATAATTTTTACTTGTCAATTATACATTGTATGCCTTGAATATCTACAATTTTTATTTGCCAGTTATACCTTAATAAAGCTGGGGGTGGGAAAAGAATGAGAACAACTCAAATGAAAAGGATGGAGAAATATCACATGTAAGCGAGACTGTGGAGCAACTGGAACTTTTTTTTGAGACAAGGTCTTGCTCTATTGCTGAGGCTGGAGTGATTTTGGCTCACTGCAGCCTTGACCTCCTGGGCTCAAGGGATCCTCCCACCTCAGCCTCCTGAGTAGATGGGACTACAGGCACAGACCACTACACCCAGCTAATTTTCTTTTTTTTTTTTTTTTCTGGTAGAGACAGGGTCTCCCTATGTTGACCAGGCTGGTCTCGAACTCCTGGGCTCCAGCAATCCTGCTTCAGCCTCCCAAAATGCTGGGATTACAGGTGTGAGCAACCACGTCCAGCCGCAACTGAAACTCTTATGCATTGGAGATGGGGGTATAAAGTGGCACAACCACTTTGGAAACCTGTTTAGCAGTACTAACTAAAGCTGAAATATGTACACTTCATGAACTAGCAATTCTATTCCTAGTTATATACTCAACAGGAATGCCCACCTATGCTCACCAGAAGCCATGTACTAGAATGTTCATGGTAGCTCTATTCATGATGGCAAACCAAGCAGAAACTGGAAAATACCCAAATACTCATCAACAGTAAAATGAATTAGTAAATTTAGTGTGTCACATAATAAAATACTATACACAAATACTATACAAGAACAAACTACTACATACAACCACATAAATGAATCTCACAAACAAAAGGTTGAGCATAAGAAGACAGATACAATAATATACACTGTATGATTCCTTGTATATAAAGTACAAAAATTGGTGAGGCATATCTGTTTTTTTTTAGAAGTCAGCAATTGTAGTTTCCTTTATTGAGTATGAGTAGTCACTGGAAGTGGGCATAAGGGTAGCTTCTTGGGTGCTAGTAATGTTCTAGATTTTTATCATGCTCCTTTTGCATTCTGTTTTGAAAATTCATTAAGCTGTACCCTTATTATATGTTTGTTCGTTTTTCCTTTTTGAGAGAGGGTCTTCCTCTGTTGCCCAGGCTAGAGTATAGTGGTACAGTCACAGCTCACTGCAACCTTGAACTCCTGAGCTCAAGCTATCCTCCACCTCAGCCTCCCTAGTAGCGAGGACTATAGGCACATGCCACCATACCTCGCTAATTTTTTTAAATTTTTTATTGGTAGAGACAGGGTCTCACTATGTTGTCAAGGCTGATCTCAAACTCCTGGTCTCAAGCAGTGCTCCCACCTCAGCCTCCCAAAGTGCTGGAATTTCATGCATGAGGCACCATGCCCAGCCTTGCTCATATTTTTATATGTATATTATGTTTCAACTAAAAATGTTTTAAAATCATGTAGTAAGTGACTGAGACAGGATTCAAACCCAGTCAGGCAGATTTGAGAGCCCAAACCCTAAATCTTACATATAGAATTAGAATCAGGGTTACACCATTCTCTAACAGTTCAGGAAAAAAAGTTTTCTCTCTAAAGAAACAGAATCAACAGGATCTGTGTGTGTGAAAATATGTGCATGTGTGAAGAACGAGAGAGAGATTTTAAGTAATTGTCTCATGCAATCATGTGAGCTAGCAAATCTAAACTGTAGGACAAGTCAGCAGGCTAGACACCCAGGAAAGAACATATGCTGCAGTTCAAGTCCTAAGGTAGTCTGAAGTTGCAATTCCTCCTTCCTCAGGGAGCAACCACTATTTTTTTCCCTTTAGGCCTTCACCTGATTGGGTGAGGCCCACCCACATTATAGAAGGTAACCTGCTTGACTCAAAGTCAACCTGTGATATTGTGATATAATAAGAAATATATTTTTTGAGGCCAGGCGCGGTGGCTCAAGCCTGTAATCCCAGCACTTTGGGAGGCCGAGACGGGCAGATCACGAGGTTGGGAGATCGAGACCATCCCGGCGAACACGGTGAAACTCCGTCTCTACTAAAAAATACAAAAAATTAGCCGGGTGAGGTGGCGGGCGCCTGTAGTCCCAGCTACTCGGGAGGCTGAGGCAGGAGAATGGCGCGAACCCGGGAGGCGGAGCTTGCAGTGAGCTGAGATGCGGCCACTGCACTCCAGCCTGGGTGACAGGGCGAGACTCCGTTTCAAAAAAAAAAAAAAAAAAAGAAATATATTTTTTGGTCTTCATCCCCTGGCACAGAGCTGCTGAAACTCTGTGAAAGGTTAAAAGAGTGTCTTTTGTCATTTATCACAAATCCTTTTCAAACACACTTGAGTTTATGTTAATGAGGTGACTTTTGGAAAGCCCCTAAGGATGGAGGGGGACTGTTTGCCAAAGGAACCAACCATATGATTAGAGAGCCGGAAGTTCCAGGCCATTTTCTCTACCTCCCCACCTCCAGAAAGAGGAGAGGGCCTGGAGATTGAGCTTGATCACCAATGACCAATGACTTAATTAATCATGCCTTCATAAAACTGCTAAACTGAGCATGGTGGTGTGTACCTATAGTCCCACCTCCTTGGGAGGCTGAGGCAGGAGGATCGTATGAGCCCAGGAGTTTGAATCCAGCTTGTGCAACACAGTGGAACCCCATCTCAAAACAAAACAAAAAACAAAAACCCAAACTGAGGCTGGGTGCAGTGGTCATGCCTGTAATCCCAGCTTTTTGGGAGGTCGAGGCGGGTGGATCATTTGAGGTCAGGAATTTGAGACCAGTCTGAACAACATGGTAAAACCCTGTCTCTACTAAAAATACAAAAAAATTTTGCCAGGTGTGGTGTCATGCAACTGTAATCCCGGCTACTCAGGAGACAGAGGCAGGAGAATTGCTTGAAGCCGGAAGGCAGAGTGAGCCAAGATGGTGCCACTGCACTCCAGCCCATGCAACAGAGCAAGACTCAGTCTCAAAAACAAACAAACAAACAAACAAACAAACTCTAATCAAAGGATTCAGAGAACTTCTGGGTTGGTAAACACATCCACATGCTGGAAGGGTACTGGGAAGATGGCATGCCCTAAAACCCTGGGTATAAGCTCCTGCACTTGAAACCATTCCAGACAGCATTCTATGTACCTCCTCATCTGGCTATTCTATATTCTTGGTCACATCTTTTATAACAAATCGGTAAGCATTAAGTGTTTCTCTGAGCTCTGTGAGCCTTCATAGCAAATTATCAAAGCTGAGGAGGTGGCTGTGTAGACCCTCAATTTATAGCTAAATCAGACAGAAGTGTGGGTAACCTTGGGACACTTCAGATTGCAATTGGCATCTGAAGTGGGAGGCAATCTTGTGCTCTCAACCTTGGAGTCTGCACTAACTCTGAATAGTGTTATAATTGAGTTTTAGGATACCCCTTTGGTGTCTAAAGAGTTGCAGAATTGGTGTAGGAAAAACTCCCACACATCTGGTGTCAGAAGAGTTGAGTATAGCAAAGTTTGTGTTTCCTGTATACTATTGATTTAAATGTTAATCTAAAAATTATCTTCAATCTAGTAACTAGCCACTGCATATAAAAAAGAAAAAGAAAAATATAAAAAATGCCTTCAAAGTGGCATTTAGACTAGTTTTTTATAAAATATCTGGGTACTGTGGCTTAACCAAGTTGACACATAAAATTAACAATTACATTGGTGAGATGGATGCTTTCTGAAAAAAAAAAATCAATATCATTACAATCCCTAGCAATTCAAAACTAAAAATCTAGACAATACTATCATAGCTGGGCAAGCGACAGGGAGAGAGAAATGAAGTGGGGCCAAGAGAGAAAGAATAGGGAAGTGAATGCATGCTAACATAGTTGTCTTGTTCAGAAGGAAGATAGCGATAGGCTTGGTGGCTTATACCCATAATCCCAGCACTTTGGGAGGCCAAGGTAGGAGGACCGCTTGAGCCCAGGAGTTTAAGACCGGCCTGGGCAACACAGCAAAATGCTGTCTCTACAAAAAATAAAATAAAACAAACTGGTTGGGTGTGGTGTTGTGCACCTGTAGTTTTAGCTACTTGGTAGACTGAAGTGGGAGGATTGCTTAAGACTAGGAGTTGGAGGCTGCAGTGAGCTATGATTGCACCACTGCACTCCAGCCTGGGTAACTAACATAGCAAAACTCTGCCTCTAAAATTAGAAAAAGGAGGAGGAGGAGGAAGAAGAAAAAGAAGAAGAGGAGAAGATAGCAATACTGATAAGTTTTTCAAAAGTTAGACAAGACATGCACACACGTTTGTCTTAATTAGTTAAAAATAGGACAATACATTTCAAAACAGAACAAAATTCAATTTAATATAAGGCAGGAAAGGAAAAAATAAAAAATAAAGTTTAGTAAATGTGAAGTAATATAGAAATCAATCCATATATAATATTAATTTTAGTTTCAATCAAAGTAAACTCACTGCTTTGAGACAGACTATTGGATTTTTATTTTATTTTTTTGAGACAGGGTCCCACTCTGTTGCCCAGACTGGACTGCAGTGGCACCATCTTGGCTTTTCAGGCTCACGTGATCCTCCCACCTCAGCCTTCCAAGTAGCTGGGACCATAGGCACGTGTCACCACTCTCGGGTAATTTTTGTAGAGACAGGGTTATGCCATGTTGCCCAGGCTGGTCTCAAACTCCTGGGCTCAAGTGATCCTCCTACCTTGGCCTCCCAAAGTGCTGGGATTACAAGTATGAGCTACCATGCTTGGTCCTTTATTTTATTTTGTTTTGTTTATTTATTTATTTATTTATTTTAGACAGAGTCTTGCTCTGTTGCCCAGGCTGGAGTACAGTGGATCAATCTCAGTTCACTGCAACCTCTGCCTCCTGGGTTCAAGTGATTCTCATGTCTCAGTCTCCCAAGCAGCTGAGATTACAGGTGTGTGCCACCACGCCTGGCTAATTTTTGTATTTTAAGTAGAGATGGGTTTCACCATGTTGATCAGGCTGGTCTCAAACTCTTGACCTCAAATGGTCCACCTGCCTCAGCCTCCCAAAGCGCTAAGATTACAGGCGTAAGCCACTGCAGCCAGCCCACACCTGGCCTATTTTTAAAAAGATCTAGTAAGTATGTTTCCTATAAGTGATTGGTAAAATATACGTCTACAAATAGCTAAGGAAATTTGGGAAGAACAAAAGAGCAAGGAAGAGATGCTTACCTTACTAGATATGGTGGCATATTTTAAAATCACAATAATTAATCCAGTGTGGTGGTGTTTGCCAGGTGAGGTATCAGAGCTCTGGTATCAGAAAGTGATCGACTCACAGGTTAATAAGGATTTACTGACAGCGGTATAGGTTTGAAAAAGGGAAGTTGTATTAGAAAGAAAGAATACTACAGATGGGGTGCAGGGGGGTGCCTTAGCAAGAGAGAACTGAGCCCACCATGGTGAATTTTTCTTAACAGCATTTATGGACTTCAAAGCAGGAGATGAAGGGTAGTTTACCTGATAAATGATTACATTTGTAGACATTCTGATGCGTTAATGTCAGCAAGGGTTGCACAATGAGTTTTGCTTTGTTTTGTTTATTTATGCGTGCATTCCGAGATGTATAGAAATTCTAGTTACTTACAAATTTTAAGTTGAAAAGAGGCCTGGAACCAGGTGCTGACTTTAGATAATAGGGAAGCCTAATTACTTCTAAAATTCCTCAAATAAGGAGATATTTTGGTCTCTAAATGGCCTACCTGATGGCCACCAGGTGCTCTTTGCTCCCTTCGTTATACTTCCAAATTCCTCAGATAAGGAGTTTTTGTCTCCATGGCTGCTGTATGGTCACCAGGTGATTTTTGCTCTCCTCAGTGTTAAGAAATAAACCAATGGAACAAAACTGAGAGCTCAAAAATAGGTCCATGAGAATTTGTTATGTAATAACAAATAAAATGGAAAGATTTTCTTAGAGATTATGTTGGGAAAACCAGTTTACCTAGAAAAATAAGGTTGGATGCTCGCATACCCCCATATGCAATGGTGAATTACAGAAAAACTAAAGACATAAATGGGAAAGGTATAACTATACAATTAATAGAAAATAATATCTGCATGACCTGTGAGGAAGGACCTGATAAACCAATAAAAGCACATATCTTTTAGGAAAAAAAAAATCCTACATTTTGACTACATCAAACTTAGAGATTTTACAGGCAAAATATACAGATGACAAATTAGGAAAGATACTAGTAGCATTTAAAGTTGATAAGAAGTTGCTATCTGAAATACTCCAAAACTTTTTTGAAATCCCCAAGAAAAGAACTGGAGACCCAATAGAAAAATAAAAGCAAGTGGTATACCTAGACAATTTCCAAAAGAGGAAACTTGAGTGGCTAATAAGCAAAAAAGAAAAAACAGAAAGGAAAGAAAGAAAAAAAAGCCTACACTTACTGCAAACAATGAAATATAAACTAACATTAGATATATCCATCAGATTAGCAAAAATTTAGAAGTCAGAAAATACCAGTGTTGGCAAGGATATGTGGAAATGCCAACAAATCCTTTTGTACTACTGATGGGAGTGAAAATCAGTAGAGCTAAACCAGAAAGAAATCTGGCAGAAGTTTCACACTCATCAATTCTAACAGACACGTTTTTGGTGTGCCATGAACTGAGGATGGCCTGCAGATAACCTCATGTTCACTCCTCCAATGTCCAGTAAACCTTCAGTTCCTCATGATCTAAACAGAAGTTATCACTTTGCCCTACCTGCCCACTCCACCCCCACTCTGTTTCTCCTACTGAAGTCCCTGCTAGTGATAGTGACAGGAGGCAATCCTTGGTAGACAGCGATGGGTCCCTGGTAAAACCCCACCTTCAAACCAAAATCAGTTTAAAGCCTGAAAACCAAGCTGCTGCTTCAGGATGAAGTCTGGACCAGAGTGAGAACTTGCATTCCTATTTACTTGCTCTTTCCCAGTTGGTTCTTTCTGAATGGCTTTGAACCAATCAGATGTTGCCTTTTCTAATGCTACCTACAGCCCACACCTCCCCCATTGTGTGCCTATAAAAACCCCAAACTCAGCCACACTGGGACACAGAGAGACCACCCAACTTTGGATGGTAGACCATCCTCGTGTCCCCTCGCTGCTGAGAGCTGTTTTGTCACTCCATAAAAAACTCTTCACCTTGCTTACCCGTGGCTATCAGCATATCCTCATTCTTCTTGGATGCAGGACAAGAACTCAAGACCCTGCTGAAGTTCCTATGAAGAAGGCAGTAACATCATAGCCCATCAGCCACCCCATGCAACAGGAAGCAGTGCTGGAGCTGAACAAGCCTCTGGGCCGCTGACCAGAGCAGGGTGATGAGACTGACAGAGAGCTGTTAACACACTGCCATCCATTGGGCTATGGATGGTGGGATTGAAAGAGCTATCGTCACATCCCCTCTGGGGCCTCAGGGTCACAGACACCCCTGTTTGGGACCACCACGTTCCCCTTGTCTGGACACCAGAGTTCACCATGGGAGTCGCTTGCAACTTGCCTGGTCCAGCCACAGCCCCACATGGAGCCTGCTCCTGGAGCAGCTGGCCAGACCCCACACTCGCTCACTCACATACTTCCTCCCACCAGGGGCTGAGCATGCAGTCATTGCGACCACAAGATCCGCGCCAGAGTAGTCAGGGCCTCTCCTACCATGGGCCCGTACTCCAGCAAGGCTCATGAGGGGCATCACCAACCGGAAGTTTCCGGCCCTCAGAGTGACCAAGAAAAATCCTGCATCACTAGGTTAATGGTATCACCATGTCCCAGTGACCTAAGAAGGCAACTTGGGAGTCAGCGTGTAGTGCTCCCACTCCCTCCAGGTCACTCCTCAGTCAGTTACCCATTTGATGATTCCACCTCTGAAGGGTCATGCATCCCTCCACTTCATTTTATCCCTACTGCCACAAATTTAATGCAAGACCCAATTATTTCTCTTTTCAGTGACTCCAGTAGCCTCGATCTTGCATCTTCCCCTTCCCTCCCCTATTCATTCTGCGCTCCAGTTGCCAAGGTGATCTTTCTGAAATATAAATGGGTTCACATCACTCCCATGCTTAACAATATTCCAGCAGCTCATTAAAGGTCAAGTCCTTTAAATTCAGTACAGTATCTTTACCATCTGGTCTCTGCCTCTCTCTTCAATCTCATTGCTCTGTTCTCCCACATGCAACCTTTGATCCCAAACATTCACTCGTGGCACCATACTCTACTCTGCCCTGGAAGGTCCAAGGTTGGTCAGTTAAGAGAAAATTAGATTATTTAAGTAGTTAGAGTAGATTAGCATAATAAATATTTACCTTAAGCATTTTTGCAACTCTGGGTTTTACATCATTGCAGTCTTACCCCAAAGTTGCATGAGCAATATAAAAAACTTCTGTATACCTTTTACCCAGATTCACCTATTGTTTCTATTTAGCCCCATTTGCTTTGCTTTAAAATCCTGTTTTTTTATATCATCTGTCTCAACTCTTTGAAAATATGTTGGAGACATTATTCTCCTTCACTCCTAAATACATCAGGGTGAATTTCCTAAGAACAAGGATTATACATAATCATGTATATTTATCAAAATCAGGACATTTATCATTGATACGATACTATTTTTTATCTCATCTATAGCCCACATTCAAATTTTATCAGTTGTCCTAAAAATGTTCTTTAAAACTGTTCAGGATTACATATTACATCTACTTGTTATGCCTCTTTAGTGTCCTTTAATCAGCCCATTGTTGAAGTTATTGTTGAGATAAGGTTTCCCTTTCTTACCAGGCTGGAATGCAGTGTCACCATCATAGCTCACTGCAGCCTTGAACTCCTGGGCTCAAGAGATCCTCCCACCTCAGACTCCTGAGTAGCTGGGACTACAGACACGTGCCACCATGCCCAGCTAATTATTTTTTCATTTTTGGTAGAGACAGGGGTCTCACTATGTTGCGTAGGCTTGTCTCAAACTCCCAGTCTCAAACAATCCTTCCACCTCAGCCTCCCAAAGTGCTGGGATTACAGGCATGAGCTGCTGCGCCCAGCTCACTGCCTTCTTGACATTGATATTTTTTAATTGTGCAGGCCAGATATTTTGTAGAATGTCACTCAACTTGTGTTAATCTCATGTGGCCTTGTGATTAGGTTGAAGGTTTGCCTTTTTGGCAGAAGTACCAGTGAAATGATGTAGTGTGGTGCTCAGTGCACCCCATCAGGAAGTACATGATGTCAACTCCACCCAGTATTCATGATGTCAACTTTGATCACTTGCTTAAGGTGGTATCTGCCAGCTTTCTGCACTTTTACTATTTTAGTACTTTCTCTTTTTTTTTTTTTGAGACGGAGTCTCGCTCTGTCACCCAGGCTGGAGTGCAGTGGTCGGATCTCAGCTCACTGCAAGCTCTGCTTCCCGGGTTTATGCCATTCTCCTGCCTCAGCCTCCCGAGTAGCTGGGACTACAGGCGCCCGCCACCTCGCCCGGCTAGTTTTTTGTATTTTTTAGTAGAGACGGGGTTTCACCATGTTAGCCAGGATGGTCTCGATCTCCTGACCTCGTGATCCGCCCGTCTCGGCCTCCCAAAGTGCTGGGATTACAGGCTTGAGCCACCACGCCCAGCCCTTTCTCTTTACCTTAAACCACATTAATGTGTATTCACTCACCCATCTTTTCATTCAAGGCCAAGGCTTTTTTTCTTTTTTTAGTATGGGTCTGCTAACTGTATCTGCCAGTGTGTTTTCTATAGTGGTGTTGTTTTAGATTTTCAATTTTCCGATGACTTAAAGAAGAGCAAGAACTTAAAGCCACCTTCGAAGTAATCTTGAGTGCTGAATTATTCTAGAATTTCTATTTTCTCCATTTTTTACATAAGCAACTTGCCTTCATCAATTTCTTCCAATGTTTTCAGCTTTGTTTTCATGGTAACAACTCTCTTTTCATACTCATATTAATTGGTAGATATAACATTTAACTAATTGATATAATTACTACAACAAATGTAGAAGGTGTGGCCTAATCTAGCAAGGCAATTAAGTAGAAGTCAATTAACAGAGCTTTTGCTGTAAATTAAGCTTCCCAGAATTGAATGATTTTTCAAATTGAAAAATTCTACAAAGCATCAAGCAAAATAAATTTAAGACTCATCCCAAAGGTTCAGCATTGTGAAATATCTCTTTACTGGCTAAAGAAACAATCCTAAAAGAACCCAGAGAGAGAAAAAAATTCACATATAAAGGAAAGGGAGCCATAATTGCGACAGATTTTTCAACAGGCTTCAAAATTCTTATGAAAAATTATTTTCAATCAAGACCTCTCTGCAAAGCCAAGCTATCAATCAAGTGTGAGGGAAGTCCAGCCACCTACTTAGTTGTGCAAGGTCTCTCAAGCAATCTTTCTTATGAAAGCATGAAGAATGTATAAGGAGTGCAGGAACACAGTGGAAGAGAAAATAGAGGGCCAACACAGACATGTGGCAGGTATCAGCTGGTTAGATTCGAGAAGGAAGATGTAGGGAAGCAGAAGAGAGGTCTCTTAGGGGGTGTGGAGAGAGGGAGAAGCATAGAATTGATGATCTGATGTATTTGAACATTTATAAATCTTATTGATAGGCATTTGACAAATCTGTAGAAACACTGGGAACAAAAAGCAGTAAGTACTTTGAAAACTAAGCAAATGCCAAAAATTGAAGCACTTCATTAACGAGAAAGAAAAGCTAATTACAAAAGAAAAAAGAGGGCCACGTGCGGTCATTCACAACTGTAATCCTAACAACTCAGGAGGCTGAGGCTGGAGGATCACTTAAGCCCATGAGTTCAAGGCTGTGGTGAGCTATGATCACACCACTGCAAAAAAGTATTGTAACACACTTTTTGTCTGAATAAAGGGAATATTTATCTAGTTTGTGTAATGCAATCTCTATTGACTTAACAAAAATGATGTATACCTAGAATGTAAACTTTATGACAGCTGAGATCTTACCCTATTCCCTGCTGTATCCTAGTCTTGCAAAGGTCAGTATTGGGCATATTAGTTTTTTTCTTTAAATTATAGCATTTGAGCCCAGAATTTTCAACAAAAGGTAGCAGAGCTTTTCTTTAAGAGCTCTACTGTGAGAAGACATTAGACATTCTGGGGACATACAGAAAACTAGCTGGTGTGAAGCAGCCCACCGTTCTCCCTGGCTTTTCATCTGTATGAGAACCTGTTGCTCTTACAGATTGTCCCCAACATCAGTTTCCCCTCGTGGCTTCCCAGCCCTGAATATTCACAACTGGGTCACTTTGTACTCATGCTATGTCTGTTAGAATAATTCACTGGAGGCCGGGCACAGTGGCTCAGGCCTGTAATCCTATCACTTTGGGAGGCTGAGGCGGGCGGATCACAAGGTCAGGAGATCAAGACCATCCTGGCTAACATGGTGAAACCCTGTCTCTACTAAAAATACAAAAAATTAGCCGGGCGAGGTGGCGGGCACCTGTAGTCCCAGCTACTCGAGAGGCTGAGGCAGGAGAATGGCCTGAACCCAGGAGGCGGAGCTTGCAGTGAGCTGAGATCCGGCCACTGCACTCCAGCCTGGGAGACAGAGCGAGACTCCGTCTCAAAAAAAAAGAAAAAAAGAGAATAATTCACTGGACTTGAAGCGATTTCAGTCATCAGGAATGCTGTGAATGTCCTAGTGAAAATTTCTTGTTGTAAAGGCACACTTGTTTATGGCTTTAGCCTATCTCGACAAACAAGAAGAGCTTCTAAGGTTCTTGGGGCCCACAGTCTGCATCATTTGGTTCTCTAAGTTTTTATTTTCCATACAGCTATAGATCTCTAATTGCTTACAACATAGAAGATCCTTTACCCCAATTGTCTTTAACTTTTTGCTTCCTGATTACCGACATCAGAAACAAAACCCGCAGAATTTTTAGAAAACGTAAAATAGAAAAACAATCCTTCCTAGTAACCAGAGATGACACTCCTAAGCTTTTCCTTTGTCTAAGTGATTTTTTTTCTTCTCACGACTGAGATAGTAATATCTCAACATGACTAAGAAGCCACTGTAGATGTCCAGTCTATTAACCATATGAAATAGATATTTTTTCACTCATTAAAAAAACTCTTAGGGCCTGTAATCCCAGCACTTTGGGAGGCTGAGGCAAGCGGATCACTTGAAGTCAGGAGTTCAAGACCAGCCTGGCCAACATGGTGAAACCCCATCTCTACTAAAAATACAAAAATTAGCCAGGCATGGTGGCGGGCACCTGTAATCCCAGCTACTCGGGAGGCTGAAGCAGGAGAATTGCTGGGCAATAGAGTGAGACTTTGTCTAAAAAAAAAGAACCTCTTAAGAACAGTATGAAAGATTTTCAAAAATTATTCCCTTTAGGAGAGATGTATAGCTGATAGATAAACACCTTTTTATAAAAGTGGTAAAAGATTCCATATTTCTCTAAGAAGCCCTCTCACAGGGCATTTGCTTCACGTTTTGACTCTAGGAAAGTGCATGTGATATAGTGGGGTGCTGCTTATGATCTGGGACTCAGGCCATCTTCTATCCTAATCCCAGCATGCCTCTTACTAGCTAGTGACTCCAGTTTCCTTCTCTGTGACTCACTTTCCTTATCTGTAAAATAGGGATGGTTATATCTCCCTCATTTAAGAATATTAAAAGAAATATGGCATGTCAAGTGGTAGCCCCTTGCCTAGAAAAGAATAAGTGCTCAATAAGTACTAGCTGGTATCATCTTCCCTCTTTTCATCATCGTCAAAATTAAGGATTAGGAGAAGCAGACATTCCTAAGGACTGGTTACACCTCCTGCTGTTAAGATGGCAGTTCCAAGTCTCTTGTCTTTGTTTATTTCATCCTGCATATTTCTGTTCCAATTAATACATAGCTTCCTGGAATGCAGGAGGACTTTGCCTTCTAAAGTTAGCATTTAATGAATGCTCTCATTCACTGCGGGCCCTACCTTCCTGTCCTTGAGAAACTTAAAAGGCTAATTGCCAGCTTTGGCCTCAAGCCACATGTGAGTAGAGAGAGGCGTGGGCTAAATATGTAGTTGTAAAATGAGAAGAAGAAAGATAATTGGCATTATTTGAGTGCCAATTGTGAGCTATAACCTGGGCTAGATGCTTCACTCACCAAAATTCTGCAATACACGTATAAGACTCTTTCTTGGCAGATGAGAACACCTTGGCTCAGAGAAGGGAAGTAAGTTGTCCATAGTCACACAGCCAGAAAGTAGTAGAGTCAGAAATATAAGCCAGTTCTCTCTGACTTCAAGGTACTGGCTTCTTCCACTCAATCATGCTGCCTCCAGAATCCCCACTGCCCCCAGAAATTCAGATAACACTTCATTATCAATATCAGAATTCTCAGGCGGTAGAGGCAGGATTGCTTGAGCTAGGAGTTTGAGATCAGCCTGGGCTACATAGCAAGACCCTGTCTCATGAAAAATATGGCCGGATGTGGTGGCTCAGGCCTGTAATCCCAGCACTTTGGGAGGTTGAGGCGGGTGAATCATCTGAGGTCAGGAGTTCGAGACCAGCCTGGCCAATGTGGTGAAACCCGTCTCTACTAAAAATACAAAAATTAGCCAGGCTTGGTGAGTGCCTGTAGTCCCAGCTACTCAGGAGGCTTAGGCAGGAGAATAGCTTGAACCCAGGAGGAAGAGGTTGCAGTGAGCCAAGATAGCATCTGAGGTCAGGAGTTCGAGACCAGCCTGGCCAATGTGGTGAAACCCCGTCTCTACTAAAAATACAAAAATTAGCCAGGCTTGGTGAGTGCCTGTAGTCCCAGCTACTCAGGAGGCTTAGGCAGGAGAATAGCTTGAACCCAGGAGGAAGAGGTTGCAGTGAGCCAAGATAGCACCATTGCACTCCAGCCTGGGCAACAAGAACGAAACTCTGTCTCAAAAAAAATAATAATAATAATAATAATATAGTATTTACTCAGGAGTCACTAGATGCCTAGCATGATCCCTAAGTATATTTCATGTGTTATCTCATTTCATCCTCATATCAACTCTATGAAGTAGATGTAGCTCTCATCCACATTTAACAGAAGAGGGAACCAAGGCTCAGAGAAGTCGTCACTTGCCCAGGGTCATGCTGCTGCTAAGAATCATCACTGGGATTTCAACCCAGGCCTGCAGGAGCAGGCTCTGAACACTATACACTCTTCCTTCCCTGCTATCCCTGCCTCTCCTGCCTACCCAGAACATCTGGTTGAAAAGCATAAAATTGGTTCTTATATCCAAAGTTCTTCAGGTTTCATGTTGATTCTCTAATTCAGTCAATTATTACTGAAGATGTACTGAACATCCCAGGAATCGAGAGAAAAAAACACATTCCCTGTGGTGTCTGTGATTATCTAACTAAAGGACTGATCCCACAGGGCAAACCTGGCTCCACAGCCACATTTGCCAGACCTCCTCACTGTCCCCATGCCAAGAACCATCCCAGCATATCAGTGACGTGGTATCACAATGAATTAAAATGTCTTCAAACCTGAAAGCGTTTTCCAGAGAAATTGGGCCAAAGGCCAAACCTCTTCTTGGAGCTTCTGTACCCTGAGGCGGAAGATCTCCTTTTTCCTATGACAGATTTGAAGAAGAAAGGAACAATACAATCTGTGTTCCTTGGCAGGAGAGGGGGCCAAGGACTGCTTGACATTGGGAGACAGAAAAGGCAGGCTACCTTACCTCAAGTTGGGACCATCTCTGTGGCACCATTTGTGCTCCAGAGAGTCACAGGGAAACCAGGCTAAAACCAGATTCCTACTGAAGCCACATTCTGAAAAGCTAAGTTTTCACCAGTCTTATCTTGTTTCCTTCATTCCCCACCCCTTTTTTTTTTGCAAAAAAAAAAAAAAAAAAACCACTTTAACAACAATCCCCATCTCAGTCTTTGCTTTTAGGAAAACCAACCCAAGACGATTGGTACCAGGAGTGACTGAGAAGCAAACTCTGTGGTTAGGTCCCTCTCTGACAAGATGGCAGTAAGCACTCATTGTTGGCACTATTGAGAGTCCCTGGTGTGCCACAGTGCGTGGGGGGCTAAGACTTTCGCTCTTGGTGAACAGGGTCAGGTAATACTGGAAGGAACGCATGAGCTGATACGGCCTCTCTGGCATTTGAGAGGTCAGGGGCAGGGGGACTGTGAACAAATAGAGTGTGGAACTCAGTGGCTTGCTAAGCAGTGCTGGTTTGTTGAAGAGAAAAATGATGGACACATTGGACAACAACTTAAAGCAAAGTCTAAGAGTCAGCGGCCCACTTGGCAGCATTTAAGAAGACCCTCATCCCCTGCAGCTGGAGGGTGGGCACAGTTGAAGAACAAGCACAGGACTGCATTATAAGAGTGGCAGGACTTCAACAAATGCCAATTACCAGCAAAGCATGTGTCTTTTATACCAAACACAAGGCTCTAATACCGAAAGAGGAGGCCCTGAACCTAAGGAGGAGCTATTTAAAGGTATAAACTTAAGAACTTTGAATCTCCAGGTACTCCTGAACTCTTTGAAACTGCAGAAGTGTCCCTGTAACCCCTGCTGGATGATGAAACCCCCGCCTCCATGCATCTTACTGGAATACCATGCAGAGGCCTTAAATAGGGTAGGTGCCTTATAAAACAATGCTGCCCTCCCTCCGGATTGGCCCCAGCTCTTCTCCTAGACACCAAACTGATAACCCAGGTGAAAAGTGTCTGCCCGGATCAACACAGGAAACACTGGGCCTCCTCTGGAAAGAAAGGGATTATATATCAGACCTGACCAACATGTACAAGCCCAAACTTGCAGTGGAGGGGTGGGGTGGGAGTGACTGTGGAGGATTCTGGGGGATGCCTCAAGGGGGGTGAAATATTAACTGGGTAAGGTAGAGTTTGTCGATGTGCAGGGACTCTCTCCAGTGTCACAGGATCTAACACCCTGACAAGGGCCCCAGGGGATGTTTCAGATTTGCTGCCCAGATGACTCTTAAAAGATGGAAAAAGTAATGACCCACACTGAACAAAGTAGAGATGTCAGACCTACCACTGCAAAGTGGAGGGAAGGATGAAAAGGCTCAGAGAAATGGGCATGCTAGAATGGGCCTCCTGAATGAGACAGAAAAACCCACCAGCTGACCATGTCCCTGGGAAGGCCAGGAGGGCTCTTCATTGACTAAGGAGATAGGAAATGTGTGGGCAAGGAGCCAACAGTGTCATGAGAAGCTCAATGGTGGTTGTTTTCTGCAGGAGATGCCGTTACAGAACTCCAAGAATGGGTTTGCCTTTCCTTCCCACACTGTCTCAGCCAGTACAACCATCTAAGGGCTCATAGGCTGTCTGATCTACGCACATGGGGTCCTGAATAATATTGCTTAACAAGCAGACTTAAAGCAAAGCAGGTGCTATGGTGGGCCCATGAGGTCCTACTATGTGCCACACCATCCAGAAGCTGCCAGCCTGATGGAGTAATGGAATGGCCACTTGAAGGTGCAACTGAAACACCAGCTTAGAGATTTAAATGCTGTGTGTATGGGGCATGGTGTATACCTTAAAACAGTGGTATGGTATGGGGCATGGCATATACCTTAAAACATTGTATGGTATCATGTCCCCCACAAGCAGGAAATACGGGTCTTCAGACAAAGAATGACACCACTCTCAGGGATTCACTCGGGGAATTTATGCTTTCTGTTTTTGAAATTGTACTCTCTGCATGTCTAGAAGTCGTGTTTACACAGTGGGGAAATGTTTCCACCAAGGAGCACAGTAAGAGTCCCACTAAACTTCAAGTTACAGCTACCTGGTCGCTTTGGGTTCCTTGGGCCAGAGACAAGCAGACACAGAAAGGAATTGCCACATTGGCAGAGGTAAATGTCCCTGATGAGAAGGAAGAGGTAGGACTGCTGCTACATCACAGGAGCAGGAAGAAACATGCCTGGCCCTCAGGTGCTCCACGGCGTCTTGTGTGTGCCTATGCCCTGGTATAGCTGTGAATAGAAACAGCAACCATGGCCTGACAATGGCATGGTAACCAGGAACTCACACCCACCAGGAGAGCCACTCAGACCAGCAGATGTGCCAGTCAGAGGGGTGGGAAACCTCATATAGTGGTGAAGGAAAAAGATGATGAGTATCTGTGATGCCAGGGGAAACAACTGCAGAAATGAGTGCTGTGATTTCTCCCACTCACCCTTCCCGGGGTTTCCGGGAAGTGTGACCAACCAGGAATCCTGGGAAGGCATGGGGAAAATTCACGTGAGAAGCAAGTCGATTTTAATTGATGCAAGAAGTGGATTATAGTGTCTGCTTTTGGTGCCCAATTCAGATGCCCTTTCCTGGACCTGGGTACTTACTCCCAGCTTCTGTGTTAGCTGATAACACCTGATAACTGCTCCCTTCACTGGAGAATTGCCCTCAGCCAAGTAGGAGCCATCTCTCTAGGGAAGCTGTACCCTGCATAGCCTATAAGACCACAGTCAATGACTGCGGGGTCTGGAAGTACCAGAGGCCAGGCCCTTGCCTAGAGTAGAGACTAACACTGTGGTGTATGTTGCACTCAGTTTCCCCATGGGATCAGACCAAAGTTAGTCTTTGGGTGAGACAGCATTCTTGCTTAGCTTTTTCTCCCTGCCCTATCCCCTTGTCTCATCCCCGGGCAGGATTCACGAGCATCAGACCCATGCAGTCACATAGGGTCAGCTGTTCAGAAGGGCCCCGTGCTTCTGAGAGGAAGAAAAAGACACTCTTTTTTCCTCTTTTTTTTCTTGAAGGGGTCCCTCATTTTCATTTTGCTCTAGACCTCACAAATTAGGTAGTTGGTCCTGCTCCCTCCCCTCCCCCTTAGAGCACCGACCCAGTGCATCACTGGAACATGAGTCCCTGCGTCAGACTCTGCTTCTTAGGGAAGCTTAACTGGGTCCAACTTAATCAGGAAAGAAAAACTAGAATTCCCAAGGACAAAAATCACAAATGCAGCAAGAACCAGGACACTGGATCCTGCAGCAAGAGCAGCACCCAGCTGCCCTCACCCCAGCTCCTCTCTGAAACTACTTGTCAGTTGTCAGGAGTTGTCTCCTCAGTGCTTCCCTGACACCTCTGCCCATCCACTGCATAAGCAGGTGTGAAACACCTATAATAACAACTGTCATTTACAGAGCAGGGCCCACGCATCTGGCAAGTGCTTTACATGCCTTACGGCCAGTGCCTGGGTCCACCCTAAATGTGGGTAGCAGGGGCTCCATGTTACACAGAGGACACTCAACCTCACTGAGAGGAAGTTCCTTGCCCAGGGGCACTCATCTAGCAAATGACAACTCAGGATTAGACCCTCGGGCCTTTGCCACACTACCTGGCTTCTTTCTGCCCTATGCTACCACTGAAGCTGGAGGAGGGAACAACACACAGTCCTTACAAAGGGACCTTGTATTAGTGAAATATTGGCTTAGCTATACATATTCCAGGCTCAATGATATTGTCAAACATTTTTGCATTCCACCAGAAACTCCCAAAATAGAAAGGGAGCTCAAAGTCAGTCCAAATGTGCCCCTCCCAGTTTTGTCACATTTCTGGCTAGATCAGTCCAGCTCCCCTCAGACAGCTCTAGTAACCTCCCAGACTTGGAAATCCCATCTTTATTCCAGCAATTACTATTGGAAGTAACATCCTTAGAATCTGCTCCTTTTAACCTCCTCTTCTTGGTCTTTTTTTTTTTTTTTTTTTTTTTTTTGAGTCTTGCTCTGTCACCTAGGCTGGAGTGCAGTGGGGCAATCTCAGCTCACTGCAACCTCTGCCTCCAGGATTCAAGTTATTCCCTTGCCTCAGCCTCCTGAGTAGCTGGGACTACAGGCACCTGCCACCACACTTGGCGAGTTTTTGTATTTTTAGTAGAGACAGGGTTTTACCATGTTGGCTAGCCCGGTCTTAAACTCCTAACCTCAAGTGATCCACTCGCCTTGGCCTCCCAAAGTGCTAGAATTACAGGCGTGAGCCACTGTGCCCAGTTCCTTGGTCTACTTCTGCCTCCCTGGGAGCACACCTACCAGACTAGACAGGCTGCCCAGTGACAGTCCCTTTAGACAGGAAATCTCCTCTCCTTCAGGCCTAACACTGCTAGGCACCCTAAGAGTTCATGCTATGGCATGGCTTTCAGACCCCCTCCCATCTTGGCTGCCTCCTCCACACACTCCACTTTCAGAAAGTCAGATCTATGACTCAGAACTCTTTCAATTCCAAGTGTCATAAACCAAAATCAAACTGACTTAACAAACACAAAAGAATACCACCAACAAAACCCAGAGGAACTAGATTTACTGGCTCAGATAACTGAAAACAAGACGGAGGAATTCAAATGGTATTATGAGCATGGGTCTCTCA
>NW_012115932.1:12506932-12518420 GCF_000951035.1 Colobus angolensis palliatus | reverse complement strand
CCAGCTACTCCGGAGGCTGAGGCAGGAGAATGGCGTGAACCCGGGAGGCGGAGCTTGCAGTGAGCTGAGATCCGGCCACTGCACTCCAGCCCGGGCGGCAGGCAAAAAGAAAAGAGTCACACACTAGGCCAAGGGACCTGGATTCCTCCGACCCCCCAGAACCTTGGCAGGGCACCAGTCCCAAAGATACTTTCAGGGAAAGGGAATTGGGGACTGATGGGATTACCTAGAGGTGCTCAGGGGAACTGATGGAAAAGAAGGTGGTTCTAAGTGATCAATTTATGCAAGTCACTCTTCCAGATTGGCCTCACTTTATGTAATACAGATGTTTCTGTAAAGTCAGTATTTTTAAAACCCAAATAATAGTTTGAATGCACTGTGAAAATGATAACATAATAAATGGTAGCTAGTTTTTATTAAGTATCCTCTATTTGCAGGGATATTTTAGAACTCTGTGAACTAGGTATTATTATCCCCATTTCACAGATAAGAATACTGAGTCTCAGAAGCTGCCCAAGGTTCCAAAGACATTAAGTGGTAAAGTAAGGATTTGAAACCAGGTCTGTCCACCTCTGAAGCCCCATTGTGTTTTTTTTATTGCACACTCTAAAGTAAAGGAATCCCACAGCAATGATTTTTAATAACATTCTTAATAATCCCTCAAAATGTCTATCTTGTACATACAAGTTTTATATGCAAATTTGTTTATAGTGGAGTGCATCTGTGGGTGCAGAATACTCACGGTGAATGAGAATAATCAGTGCCAAATGTCTTCCAACGCTGAGGTTACAGCCATATATGACTTTGTTTCATTTCCTCAAATGTGCTCTGTGCTGTACCGTGCCTTCTACTTGCAGTTTAGCGGGCAGGTCAAGAGCATTAGCTCCGAAGTCAGACTGCAAGATCCAGCTCTAGTTAGACCTTGAACTAGTGATGAACTTGAAAAAGTGGCTCATCAGTTCAGGCCCTTAATTGTCCCTTCTATAAATTTAGTACAATAGGACCTCCCTCATAGGATTTTTTTTTTTTTTTTAATGACCAAACAAAATAGTCTAAGTGAACTCTCAGTACCATACCTGGCACTTGGTAAGTGTTCAATGAATGTTCCCATAATATTATAACCTATGTGAAGGCAGAGAGGACGTTTGCCTTTTTTTCACCATTGTAACTCTAGAACCTATGGTAGTGACTTGCACATTGAAGGCACTTAATGGACATCTGTTGAATGAATAGTTTATTTAGGCTAGCTCGTACAATCCTTAATACGAACCTAGGATGTAGGGGTAGACAATAAGCACAATTTTTTAAAATATAAAATAATTATAGGTAGCGCTAGGCAGTAAAAGCAGAGGAGAAAGAGAGTGACAGGAAAACAGGAGAAGATGTACTGTAAGTGGCCAAGAGCTGAATCAAGGTAGGGACAAAGATAGGTGAGGGTCTAACATGGAGTGTTATGAAAGGAATGTTTGTGTCCCCACAAACTTCATGTGCTGAAGCCCTAACTCCCAGCGTGGCTGTATTTGGAGATGGGGCCTCTAAAAAAAGTAATTAAGGTTAAATGAGGTCACAAGAATGGGTCCCTGATTCAACAGGACCAGCGTCTGCATACGAAGAAACACTAGAATGTCCCATCACTTCACCTTCCTCTCCGTACAAGCCAAGAGAAGAGGCCTCAGAGTGAATCCTACTCCGCCAGCACCTGATCTTGGACCTTCAGCCTCCAGAAACTGAGATATAAGTTGGTGTCATTTAAGCCACCCAGTCTGTGCTATTTTGTTATGGCATCCCGACCAGACTAAGATAGGGTATGTTCTAGGAAAAGGGAACATCAAGTGCAAAGGCCCTGAAGAAGCTTGGTGTTCAAGAAATAGCAAGATGGTCAATAAATGAACAAAGGAGAAAATGGTAAAATAGAGTGTCAAAGAACAATGCCAGTACTACCCCACAGGGTCTGACTGTAGACTAATGCTGAAAAAATGTCCCAACCTCAGATGAAATCATTATTACCACTATAATCTTTATTTATTTATTTATTTATTTATTTTGATACAGAGTCTCGCTCCATCACCCAGGCTGGAGTGCAGTGGCATGATCTCAGCTCACTGCAACCCCTGCCTCCCACGTCAAATGATTCTCCTGCCTCAGCCTCCTGAGTATCTAGGATTACAGGCATGCACCACCACCCCTGGCTAACTTTTATATTTTTAGTAAAGATGGGGTGTCCCCACGTTGGCCAGGCTGGTCTTGAACTCCTGACCTCAGGTGATTCACCTGCCTCAGCCTCCCAAAGTGCTGGGATAATAGGCATGAGCCACCACCCGGCCGTAATCTTTAACATAAACATTTTTTTCCTCAATTTTATATAAAGTGTAAATAAAGACCTTTTTTTCTTTTTTTTTAAGAAAACTAAGATATTTTTATAGTCATATAACACAATCTATGGGTCAATTATGTGCTTATCAAGCCAATTCAGTTTCTACCAAAATCAGATTGCTCTGCCCATGGCTCCTGTATTGTGAAATTCTGGAACAGCCTCCGGAAACAGAACCCCTTCCCCCTCTCCCTCAGGCAATAACCAGTGTGTTGCAGCTAAGAGCCACCAAAGCCATGACCCTCAATCCCCAGCTGGGGCCCATGTGAAAGGCACAGGGGAAAGGCTCGGTTTTCTCTGCCCTATCAGATCTGGCCAAGCCTGTTGTTTTTTACACCAGGGTTGATCAACAGTCCCACTCTGCTGAAATCACTGGAGGTAGTTAAGAGGGCAGGACTGGGCTTGGCCTCAGAGATGGAAGGAGGGAGGAGGCTATGCAGATTTTCCTTTCTGCAATGCTAGCTCTACAAAATTGGCATTGGTATCTATTTTCCTCCTCATGTCAGTTGGTTTAGGAGGCAAAAATCTAGGGAAAAGGAATCATATGTGAGGAGAATAAAATCACCTGGTGACCACTGAACAGGCCCCGAGACAAAAACTCCTAACCCGAGGAATTTAAAAGGCAGCAAAGACCACCTGGTGACTATCAAACAGGCCATCTGAAGGCAAAATTCCTTACCTGGGGAAAATTAGAAGTAATTAGACTTCTCTAGTATCCTAAGCAAGCATCCGGTTCCAGATTTCTTTCCCGCCAAAAAAAACTTACAAGTAAAACTAGAATTTCTATGCATCTCTGGAATGCCATGCTGAAACTCATTGGGCAGCCCTTGCTGACATTAGGCACCAAAATGTCTACAAATGTAATCATTTATCATGACATATGTGGCTAATATGGTCCAAATTACCCTTAAGCTCCCACTTTAAGGTCCATAAATACCCCTAAGGAAAAATCACTGAGGTGCCTCGTTGCACCCTTCTGCAGCATTCTTTCTAATAAACCTTCCTTTTTCAAGCATATACTGTGGTTGGTAAATTCTTTTTACCAACCCACGAGTTGACTACTTCTCAATGCTGGGGCTCTGACACCTCGCCCTGCAATACGAATTGGGAAGTGAAGTGCAAAGGTGGATGTTGGGGTCTGCAGCTTTAGGCATAAATGTCTGGCATTTTCTCTAAAGCAGTGGTTTGCAACTGGGAGCAATTTTGCCTTCCACCCCAGGGCACATTTGGCAATATGTGGAGACATTTTTGTTTATCATAACTTGTGCTGGGGGGTAGAGCTACTAGCACCTGGTGGGTAGAAGACAAGGATGCCACTAAATGTCCTGCAATGCACAGGACAGGCCCTAAAACAAAGAACTACTCTGCCCAAGATGCCAACCCTGATTTAAGAGAACAGGAACAGGAAATAAAACTCAAACATGTAAGGGCTTTCCATGTGCCACATGATCTACACACACATACACACACACACACATATGCATAATTTAATCTTCATCCCAACTCCACAAAGTGATGCCCATTTGTCCCAGACGGGAAAATGAAATTCTCAATTCAGTGGGAATTTCACCCAGCTAGTAACTGACAGAGGAGGAATTTGAATTTGGCTTTGGGTGATTGTCATTAGACTGTAAGCTCCATGAGGACAGGGACCTTGTCCATTTTGTTCACCTCTATGTGTCCAGTGCCTAGTGTAAGTTATTACTTAACTGAAGTTCAATAAAGACTTTCTTGAATTAATAATAGATTAATAAATGAGTGTATGACTTAATGGCCCTGAAGTCCATGCTTGTTCCTCCCCACCACTCCTTGAGAATAATGAAGATCCTCAAAATGTCCTTCTAGGGCTCCATGGAAGGCAATATGTTGCATGCCAGGAACAGAAACCTCCTCAGGCTAACTCAGGTCAAAATGGGAGTTTATGGCAGGAATGCAGAGGTATGATAGAAACCAAACACAGCCAGGACTTACGGCCTTACAAAGCCACCAGGAATCAGAGTGCCCTGTGGTCTCTGTTATCGCTGCATCTCAGTTTTCTGTCCTAACAGATGATTTCCTGTGGGTAGCCATCTTATGCATGGCTGAGTATAACAAATGCAGCCCTATTTTAACTCTAAAAGTCCACATGGCCTCTCAGCATAGCTCCCCTTATTAACCAGGTTAGTCTGTCAATATCTGTTACAAATTTCCAGAGGAAAAATTCAACTAGTTAGCATGGGCTAACCTTCAAGATGATGCTGGCCCCAGCCAGACAACTGCAACTTCACGGGAGACCCTGAGTGAGAACTGGTTAAACAACCTTGCCAAGCCTGAGGACCAGAAGCAATAAGAATCAAATTACTGGGAGGAGGGGGGAGGGATAGCATTTGGAGATATACCTAATGTAAGTGACGAGTTAATGGGTGCAGCACACCAACATGGCACATGTATACATATGTAACAAACCTGCATATTGTGCACATGTACCCTAGAACATGAAGTATGTATAAAAAAGAAAGAATCAAATTACTGTTGTTATTTTAAGGAGCTAAGGTTGGGGTGATTTGTGACATGGCAACAGATAACTGGAACCCGATATTAATTGATATTAGAAGTGAGTTGCTACTATAACAGAAACCTAAATATGTAGCATCATCCTTGTGCTTTAGCAGCAGGTAGAAGCTGAGGGACCTTGATGATCATGTTAGTAAAGCCTAATGGGTCTTTACAGACACCTTACAGGCAAGTGAGGGAAATGCTACTGGAAAGAGAGGAAAAGGGACCCTCAGAGATGGTGGAAGGTAGAGGCATGGTTGTCAGTTGTGATGTAGGAAAGCAGGAAATGTACCTAACAAATATGATGATCTAGCCAAGCTGTCTATAGTACCAGGCAAATGAGAAAAAGCAACTTATGAGAGTCAGAGGATGAGAAAGAGAAAAGAAAGCAGCTTAAAAAATGAAACTGTTTGGATTTCAAGCAAAATTTAGAAGGCATAAAAAAGAGGCCGGGTAAGATGGCTCAAGCACTTTGGGAGGCTGAGGTGGGCAGATCTCTTGAGCCCAGGAGTTTGAGACCAGCCTGGGCCACGTGACTATATCTGGTCTCCATAAAAAATACAAAAAAAATTAGCCAGGCGAGGCAGCACGTGTGTATGGTTCCAGCTACTTGGGAGGCTGAGGTGGTAGGACTGCCTGAGCCCAGGGAGATGGAGGTTAGAGTAAGCTGTGATTACACTCCAGCCTGGGTGACGGAGTGAGACCCTGTCTCAAAAAAAAAAAAAAAAGCCCAGATTTTTGGGGTTTGAAAATGAAATTGCTTCTCACTCCCAGCCTCTCCAGAGGGCAAACTATTCTCAAATTAAGAAATAGCTTCCCAGCAAAGGGTGGGCAGAGCATCTCTTGTTAAAAGTACAGAAAGGTTTAACTCAATAACCCTTTCAAACCAACAAAATCCTTCTGAGAAGCTTAAGGGGTGCTTACTGTTTCTCTTTATTAAACAATTGGATTTCTAAGAATATTAAGGGCATTGTCCCACAGCAGCCTCAAAACGAATCTAAGGCAGAAAGGACTCATATGAGCCAAAAAGGTGTGAGGTCATGGCTTTTTTCCCAATGGAGGAAACCCCAGGAAGAATCATAAAAAATTCTCAAAGTGTTTTAGAAGCTGCTTGGACTAAAAGGGAAGGAGACAGTACAAGGTGAAGAGAGAGCTTTGGATCTCAAAACTTCTATGAGCAGAAAGGAGGCTGAGAAAACCACCCAGGGGGAAATACAGGTTACATTTTAGAAAAAGGAAGATTAAATTCAGAAAGTGGAACCAAGAACCCAGAAGGCAGAGCCATAGAGAATCACTGAGTAGAACTGGACCGTGATCAAGGAACCAGCAACATGTGCCTGACTGGATTTCATAACTGCCACAAACCAGCAACTGCTGTGCACCTCCTGTTTTCTCTCTCTCTCTCTTTTTTTTGTTTTTTGTTTTTTTGAGGCAGAGTCTCACTCTCACCCTGTTTCCCAGGCTGGAGTATAGTGGCACGATCTTAGCTCACTACAACCTCCACCTCCCAGGTTCTAATGATTCTTGTGCCTCAGCCTCCCAAGTAGCTGGGATTACAGACATGTGCCACCATGCCTGGCTAATTTTCTTGCATTTTTAGTAGACACAGGGTTTTGCCATGTTTCCCATGCTGGTCTTGAGCTCCTGAGCTCAGGTGATCCACCCGCCTCAGTCTCCCAAAGTGATGGGATTACAGATGTGAGCTATTTTCTCCTTTTTGAATGCAAATGTTCTTTTTTTTTTCTTTTTTTTTTTTTTTTTGTTTTAAGGGAGCATGGCTTCTGGGGAAGACCTAAAGTGCAAGCTCTCTTCACTGGAAATGTTTACTGCAATTTTCTGATGTTTATCCCACCATTGTACATTGGATTTGGATGACAACCTGTTGTCTTAGTTCACAGGACTTCAGATCAAGAAGAATCATTCTTTAAGGGCTATGACTAAGGAGTCACACTCAAGATACCTCACCCATACCTAGAAGTGATATAAGACACAAGTTCCTGGACTTTGAGCCTGAACCTGATGGCATGAGATGTTTGAGACTGAATGTCATGAAGACATTAGAAAAAATATTGAAAATAAACAGATGTTTGGGAATGTCCCAAGATAGGACAATGGCAGTTTATAGGAGAAATATAAAATGTGTGGTCAGAGACAGACTGTAGCAGTTTTAAAATATGACCTCCAGATTCCATTCCAAGATGGCCAAATAGAAACAGCTCCGGTCTACAGATCCCAGCGTGATCGATGGAGAAGACAGGTGATTTCTGCATTTCCAACTGAGGTATCTGATTCATCTCACTGGGACTGGTTGGAGAGTAGGTGCAGCCCATGGAGGGTGACCGGAAGTAGAGCGGGGCATTGCCTCACCCAGGAAGCACAAGGGGTCATGGGATTTCCCTTTCCTAGCCAAGGGAAGTCATGACAGCCAGTACCTCGAAAACAGAAAACTCCTGGCCAAATGGTGCACTTTTCCAATGGTCTTAGCAAACGGCACACCAGGAGATTATATCCCATGCCTGGCTCAGCGGATCCAATGCCCACAGAGCCTTGCTCACTGCTAGCGCAGCAGTCTGAGATCACCCTGAGAGGCAGCAGCCTCGCATCTGCCATTGCTGAGGCTTGAGTAGGTAAACAAAGCAGCCAGGAAAATCGAACTGGGTGGAGCCCATCACAGCTCAGTGAGGCCTGTTGCCTTTGTAGACTCCCCCTCTGGGGACAGGGCATAGCTGAACAAAAGGCAGCAGATACTTCTGCAGACTTAAATCTCCCTATCTGACAGCTCTGAAGAGAGCAGTGATTCTTCCAGCATGGTATTTGAGCTCAGAGAACAGACATACTGCCTCCTCAAGTGGGTCCCTGACCCCCATGTAGCCTAACACTTCCCAGTAGGGGCCGACTGACACCTCAGACAGCCGGGTGCCTTTCAGGGACGAAGCTTCAGGCAGCAATATTTGCTGTTCGGCAGCCTCCACTAGTGATGCCCAGGCAAACAGGGTCTGGAGTGAACCTCCAACAAACTCCAACAGACCTGCAGCTGAGGGACCTGACTGTTAGAAGGAAAACTAACAAACAGGAATAGCATCAACATCAACAAAAAGGACTTCCACACCAAAACCCCATCTGTAGGTCACCAACATCAAAGACCAAACGTAGATAAAACCACAAAGATGGGGAGAAACCAGAGCAAAAAAGCTGAAAATTCTAAAAACCAGAGCACCTCTTCTCCTCCAAAAAATCATAGTTCCTCGCCAGCAACGCAAAAAAGCTGGACGGAAAATGACTTGGACGAGCTGACAGAAGTAGGCTTCCGAAGGTCATTAATAACAAACTTCTCCAAGCTAAAGAAAGATGTTCGAACCCATTGCAAGGAAGCTAAAAACCTTGAAAAAAGATTAGATGAATGGCTAACTAGAAAAAACAGTGTAGAGAAGACCTTAAATGACCTGATGGAGCTGAAAACCATGGCACGAGAACTACATGACATATGCACAAGCTTCAGTACCTGATTCAATCAGGTGGAAGAAAGGGTATCAGTGATTGAAGATTAATGAAATAAAGTGAGAAGTTTAGAGAAAAAAGAGTAAAAAGAAATGAACAAAGCCTCCAAGAAATATGGGACTATATGAAACGACCAAATCTATGTTTGACTGGTGTACCTGAAAGTGACAGGGAGAATGGAACCAAGTTGGAAAACACTCTTCAGGGTATTATCCAGGAGAACATCCCAAACCTAGCAAGGCAGGCCAACATTCAAATTCAGGAAATACAGAGAATGCCACAAAGATACTCCTCGAGAAGAGCAACCCCAAGACACATAATTGTCAGATTCACCAAGGTTGAAACGAAGGAAAAAATGTTAAGGGCAGCCAGAGAGAAAGGTCTGGTTACCCACAAAGGGCAGCCCATCAGACTAGCAGTGGATCTGTTGGCAGAAACTCTACAAGCCAGAAGAGAGTAGGGGCCAATATTCAATATTCTTAAATAAAAGAATTTTCAACCCAGAATTTCATATCCGGCCAAACTAAGCTTCATAAGTGAAGGAGAAATAAAATCCTTTACAGACAAGCAAATGCTGAGAGATTTTGTCACAGGCCTGCCTTACAAGAGCTCCTGAAGGAAGCACTAAACATGGAAAGGAACAACTGGTGTCAGCCACTGCAAAAACATGCCAAATTGTAAAGACCATCGATGCTAGGAAGAAACTGCATCAACTAATGGGCAAAATAACCAGCTAACGTCATAATGACAGGATCAAATTCACACATAACAGTATTAACCTTAAATGTAAATGGGCTAAATGCCCCAATTAAAAGACACAGACTGGCAAATTGGATAAAGAGTCAAGACCCATCAGTGTGCTGTGTTCAGGAGACCCATCTCACCTGCAGAGACACACATAGGTTCAAAATAAAGGGATGGAAGAAGATCTACCAAGCAAATGGAAAGCAAAAAAAAGCAGAGGTTGCAATCCTAGTCTCTGATAAAACAGACTTTAAATCAACAAATATCAAAAGAGACAAAGAAGGCCATTACATAATGGTAAAGGGATCAATTCAATAAGAAGAGCTAACTATCCTAAATACATATGCACCCAATACAGGAGCACCCAGATTCACAAAGCAAGTCCTTAGAGACCTACAAAGAGACTTAGACTCCCACACAATAATAATGGGAGACTTTAACACCCCACTGTCAATGTTAGACAGATCGACGAGACAGAAGGTTAAGAAGGATATCAGGACTTGAACTCAGCTCTGCATCAAGCAGACCTAACAGACATCTACATAACTCTCCACCCCAAATCAACAGAATATACATTTTCTCAGCACCACATCACAATTATTCCAAAATTGACCACATAGTTGGAAGTAAAGCACTCTTCAGCAAATGTGAAAGAACAGAAATCATAAGAAACAGTCTCTCGGACCACACTGCAATCAAATTAGAACTCAGGATTAAAAAACGCACTCAAAACTGTACAACTCTGTACAAACTGAACAACCTGCTCCTGAATGACTACTAGGCGAATAACAAAATGAAGGCAGAAATAAAGATGTTCTTTGAAACCAATGAGAACAAAGACACAACATACCAGAATCTCTGGGATATATTTAAAGCAGTGTGTAGAGGGAAATTTATACCACTAAGTGCCCACAAGAGAAAGCAGGAAAGATCTAAAATTGACACCCTAACATCACAATTAAAAGAACTAGAGAAGCAAGAGCAAACACATTCAAAAGCTAGCAGAAGGCAAGAAATAACTAAGATTAGAGCAGAACTGAAGGAGATAGAGACACAAAAAGCCCTTCAAAAAATCAATGAATCCAGGAGCTGTTTTTTTTTTAAAGATCAACAAAATTGATAGACCACTAGCAAGACTAATAAAGAAGAAAAGAGAGAAGAATCAAATAGATGCAATAAAAAATGGCAAAGGGGATATCACCACTGATCCCACAGAAATACAAACTACCACCAGAGAATACTATAAACATCTCTACACAAATAAACTAGAAAATCCAGAAGAAACGGATAAATTCCTGGACACATACACCCTCCCAAGACTAAACCAGGAAGAAGCTGAATCTCTGAATAGACCAATAACAGGCTCTGAAATTGAGGAAATAATTAATAGCCTACCAACCAAACAAAAGTCCAGGACCAGACGGATTCACAGCCGAATTCTACCAGAGGTACAAAGAGGAGCTGGTACCATTCCTTCTGAAACTCTTCCAATCAATAGAAAAAGAGGGAATCCTCCCTAACTCATTTTATGAGGCCAGTATCATCCTGGTACCAAAGCCTGGAAGAGACACCACAACAAAAAAAGAATTTTAGAACAATATCCCTGATGAATATCAATGCAAAAATCCTCAATAGAATACTGACAAACCGAATCCAGCAGTGCATCAGAAAACTTATCTACCACGATCAAGTCACCTTTATCCCTGGGATGCAAGGCTGGTTCAATATACGCAAATCAAAAAACATAATCCAACACATCAACAAAAACAAAGACAAAAACCACATGATTATCTCAGTAGATGCAGAAAAGGCCTTTGACAAAATTCAACAGCCCTTCATGCTAAAAACTTTCAATAAACCAGGTATTGATGGAATGTATCTCAAAATAATAAGAGCTATTTATGACCAACCCACAGCCAATATCATACTGAATGGGCAAAAACTGGAAGCATTCCCTTTGAAAACTGGCACAAGACAGGGATGCCCCCTTTACCACTCCTATTCAACATAGTGTTGGAAGTTCTGGCCAGGGCAATCAGGCAAGAGAAAGAAATAAAGGGTATTCAATCAGGAAATGAGGAAGTCAAATTGTCCCCGTTTGCAGATAACATGATTGTATATTTAGAAAACCCTATCATCTCAGCCCAAAATCTCCTTAAGCTGATAAGCAACTTCAGTGAAGTTTTAAGATACAAAATAAACGTGCAAAAATCATAAGTATTCCTAAACACCAATAACAGACAGAGAGTCAAATCATGAGTGAACTCCCATTCACAATTGCTACAAAGAGAATAAAATATCTAGGAATCCAACTTACAAGGGATGTGAAGGACCTCTTCA
>NW_012115932.1:12497723-12505502 GCF_000951035.1 Colobus angolensis palliatus | reverse complement strand
TAAATCATGCTACTATAAAGACACATGCACATGTATGTTTATTGTGGCACTATTCACAATAGCAAAGACTTGGAATCAACCCAAATGTCCATCAATGACAGACTGGATTAAGAAAATGTGACACATATACACCATGGAATACTATGCAACCATAAAACAGGATGAGTTTATGTCCTTTGTAGGGACATGCAGGAAGCTGGAAACCATCATTCTCAGCAAACTGTCACAAGAACAGAAAACCAAACACTGCATGTTCTCACTCATAGGTGGGAATTGAACAATGAGAACACTTGGACACAGGGTGGGGAACACCACACACCGGGACCTGTCATGGGGTCGGGGTCAGGGGAGGGATAGCATTAGGAGATATACCTAATGTAAATGATGAGTTAATGGGTGCAGCACACCAACATGGCACATGTATACATATGTAACAAACCTGCACATTGGGCACATGTATCCTAGAACTGAAAGTATAATAAAAAAATATTTTAAATGTATCTCAAATCATAAGGAATCTACTAGCAGAAATAAAAACATTCTGTGTGACAAGGAAAAACAATTAGAAAATGCATGTAAATTCCTTAACTCAGTGCCTGGTACATAGTAAGTGCTCAACATACAGCTGTCTTCATTGTTACTTGGTCATTGATATTGGTTGAGCTGGTGTTGAGTGGCATGGCCTCAAATAATGAATAGGACTTCTAGGTAAGAGTACTAAGAATTCTATTAGGCAGGCTGGGCAAGTGCCAGTTTGCCTTGTGCAACAGGCTCTGTGACTGGATAACTCTGGAAGCAGAAATTCCAAACAGAGTCTAGCTATTTGATTGGTTCCAGATAGAAATCACTCCAGTTCAGCTGCTATTGGAAACTTACTCATCTGCTAACCTTGAGAATCAGTGGGTGTGAAGGTAAACAGGCAAAAAGTCAACAAGGTAAAAGAGACAGACTTCTGTACCATGAGCAAGATCAGCCTTGCACACAAAGTCTCAACTTCTCTAGAGTGGACATAGAATCTAGCTTGATTTTACACTAGCTAGTCATTTTTGCCAGTTAAATGTGAATTAAAAATTGACTTACACAAAAACTGAAAGTTTGTGCTGAAGAACATCCAAAGCAAAAGGTGGTAAGGCTCCTGCCACATGGAAGCTTGTTATCTAGTAAATGCGATGAATTCACACATTCTTGAGCTTATTCTGTTATTCCACCACCAGAATGCCTTCCATTAGCTGGTCTCTTTGCCTCCTGTCCCACCTAAGCTGTTATCTTTACCACAGCCAGAGTAGAGTTCCTAAAATACAGTTCTAATCCTGACATTCCCCTGCTTTTAAATCTTTGGTGGGTCCCTTTTCCTTGAACAAAGTCCAAACTGTTTAACATAGTTCACAAGAAACTTTATGATCTGGCTTGAAACCTCCCAGTGGCTTTGAATTGCTTTTGGAATAGAATCCACACTCTTCCTTGTGTCCTACTAGGGAATTCAGGCAGCTGAAGGAGTTTGCTTAAGTGGTAGAGCCCACTCTGACTGACTGATTCCAAAGCCCATGTTCTAGACCAGAGCTGCTCATAGCAGCCTTACAGTAAACTATTTGTTAATGGTCCAAGCCTAGGGCAGTGACAACCTGTCAAAATGTAAATCAATGCAATGCTACCTTCATGGAGAAAGTCTTGCTGTGAAGAAAATAGCAGCTGAACTTAAAACAGTATGATTAGTTATGCAGTTGACTTACCTCCTGCTCCATATCTCGTTGGAAGCCAAAAGCAGTTTGGGGATCAGCAACCATCCGTGTACCACACTTTGAATAGCATTGCTGCAATCTGACCCCCACACTGTACAGTAAGTCCTCACTTAACATTGTCAATAAAATCTTGGAAACAGTGACTTTAGGAAAAAAGATGTATAAGGAAATCAATTTGGCCATAGGCTAATTGATACAAACGAGTTAAATTCCTATGTCATATTTCTGGTAACAAAATCATCACTAAACTTCTGCATAAAGACTCAAAACACTTCTAAAAGTTAAACACTGAAACAAATGTGAGCTATACAGACATTCAGGAAACATTAATAAAAAGAGATAAGAGAATTATTTACCCAATTAATCCAGTTCAAGGTCCTGGGTGGCTGGGGCCTATCCTGGCAGCTCAGGGCACAAGGCGGGCATCAGCTGCGGACAGGACATCATCCCATTGCAGAGCGCACTCACACACACTCACCCACATTCACTCACACTGGGACCTCTCAGACACACCAATTAACCTCAGGTGTGCATCTTTGAGATGGTGTCCTAGTGGGAGGAAGCCGGAGTACCTGGAGAAAATCCATACAGACATGGGGAGAATGTGCTGACTCCACACAGACAGTGGCCCCAGATGGGAAGAGATTTTTTTTTTTTCTCATCAACATAATGAAACGGGGTTGAAGGAAACTATGTTATTTGAAGACGTGCTGTTTTCTTACTCTTCTTATTCCTTAGCTGAGGTCTTCATATGAAACACCTGGCCCCTTCTTTCCTGCCTTCTATGGACTTCTGCACAGGAACTGCCAGATAATCTGTATCATAGATGAAGAAGGGGTTTTAAAAAGTATATCCTACTTTTCAAAGCCAGGAAGAAAATCTTTTTTGGAATTACCCTCAGTTTGGGAATTTTCACAAGGCTCTAAGTTCCAGAAAGCTATTCTTGCTGGCTAGTTGGCTAAGCTTTCAGTAAAAGCCCTGATTTCCACAGCAGAACTGTGCAAACTATTCTTATACACACTGGCCTCACAGCCTAAGGCTGTGGCAGCCTCAAAAATCCTGCCATGCAGAATTCTATGATCCTGTCCTTACGTGCTCTTAGTCCTTCCGTATACTGCTGAGGAGCCCCCTAATCAGTCTTCCTCCATTCTCCATCACCATGTGCTTTCTACCAGCTTTTTCACTTTTAGCCTCACTGAATAGCCCCACCACACACACACACACACACCATGCTAAGATCTTTAGTGGTAGCAGCTGTTAGGAAAGGTTTGCTCATTCATTCTTTTGTTTATTCAAATTTTCGGTCAGAACTGTCTCTGTACCAGGAACTGTGTTAAGAGTTAAGGACACAATGGTAAACAATAAAAAAGACAGCCATGCCCTCTGGAAGTTTCCTGAGCTGAGTGAGGAAGTCAGACTAAATGACATCATGATGAATGCTATAAATAAAAGTATTAAAGTTCTATGAGGGCCGGGCACAGTGGCTCACACCTGTAATCCCAGCACTTTGAGAGGCCGAGGCGGGCAAATCAATTGAGGCCAGGAGTTTGAGACTAGCCTGGCCAAGATGGCGAAACCCCGTCTCTAGTAAAAATTACAAAATTAGCTGGGTGTGGTGGTACACGCCTGTAATCCCAGATATTCAGGAGGCTGAAGCCCAAGAATCGCTTGAACCCGGGAGGCAGAAGTTGCAGTGAGCCGAGATCGCACCACAGCCTGGACAACACAGCAAGACTGTCTCAAAACAAACAAACAAACAAATAAATAAATAAATAAATAACTTATCTGAGAAAGTAAAGCAGGCACTTATCTGACAAAGTAATCTAATCTGTTTGCGGGTAGAAGTGATACTTACATTGAGACTTAAATGTCATCATGAATTTTTGTCTAATAGTCAACATCAAGCCCACTCTTTTGTTCCCAATGCCAAGTACTGAGTTAAACACTTTAAATACATGAAGTGATTTCATCTTCACAAGGTCTCCATGGCAAAGGAGTCATTTTTACCCCCATTTTATAGATGAGGAAAACTGAGAAGCAAAGTTACCACTCCAAAGTTGCACAACCAATCAGGGATTGGGACCTAATTCTGCCTGATTACAATGCCTAGTTTTTAACTACTCTACTATAACCTGGTGGAAGCCTTGATAAATACACTAGAAGGCATCCCAGGCCCAGGAAGAGGGCCACCTGTAATTAGAGCTGCCCCTGATTAAACATCATGTGAGGAAGTACATGATGGCTCCTAGGCCACACTGTCCAGTCTCACCCTTCTAAAATAACTGTGACTCATTCCTACGAGAGGTGCTAAACTGCTTGTGTTGTCATTAATTATTTGTTTGTAGAAGTTTCTACAAGAATAAGACTTTCCAGGTTGCATCTGAAGGACCTGGGCCAACACCCATCCAATTTAATTATTTGTAAGTCCCCATTTGGGGGCAGATCCCCTGCTAGGCTTGGGGACACTGAACAGAATAAGTCACAGTCCTAGCCTTCAAAGAGCTTATCTGGCAGTGAAAGAGACAGGCAAGTAAACAGATCACTGTATTATTTTGCAGCGAGTGAGAAAACTAGAAGCACATACAGGGACCAGAAGTAGCATAGAAGAGAGGAAGCTTTTCTGGAGGAGGGGATTTCTAGGTTGGGTTTTAAAGTAGAAATATGCATTCAATGAAACTCAAAAAGAGAGTCTTCCACTTGTTAAAGGGGTGAGGACATCAGGCAGCAGCAAGCATTTAGTTTGCTAGAAGCTGCTTTTGTCTGATTGGAACATACAATGAAGGGTGAGTAGAGGCATGAGATGCAGCTAAAGAGATACACAGAGGCCAATCATGACTGGTCTTATACCCTAGGCTCAGGAGCTGGGATTTTTATCTTGAAGACAACATGTCAGCAAAAGACACGGTCCTAAGCCCTGAAAACGATACATTCTGGTTTGCTATTGAGAAAACTCTCTCTGGCATGGGTAAAGAGGGTTGGTCAGATAAAGCCAGGCAAGAAGCAAGAAGAGTCTTTTTTTATTTTTTAGAGACAGAGTCTTGCTATGTTGCCCCATCTGGTCTCGAACTCCTGGCCTCAACTGATCTTCCTGCCTCAGCTGCCTCAGCCTCTCGAGTCATTGGGATTACAGGTGTGAGCCATCATACCTGCCAGGAAGGGTCTTTTTTGTTTGTTTGTTTGTTTGAGATGGAGTCTGGCTCTG
The DNA here is from genome assembly GCF_000951035.1 of Colobus angolensis palliatus. NCBI lineage: Eukaryota > Metazoa > Chordata > Mammalia > Primates > Cercopithecidae > Colobus > Colobus angolensis. The sequence continues at coordinate 12,500,561 of NW_012115932.1, read as the reverse complement.
TCGCCCAGGCTTGAGTGCAGTGGTGCAATGTCATCTCACTGCAGCCTCTGCCTCCTGGGTTCAAGCTTTCTCCTGCCTCAGCCTCCTGAGTAGCTGGAATTACAGGTGCGTGCCACCATGCCTGGCTAATTTTTGTATTTTTAGTAGAGACAGGGTTTCACCACGTAGGCCAGGCTGGTCTTGAACTCCTGACCTCAAATGATCCACCAGCCTCGGCCTCCCAAAGTGCTGGATTACAGGTGTAAGCCACCATGACCACCAGAAAGGGTCTTTAAGAGTATAAATGAGAGACGCAGAGGCTGGTGCTCAGTTGAGAGCAGTGAGGTTGGACAGAAAGGAAGAGACAGGAAGGTAATAGCAGGAGGACTCAGTATGACTCCTAACTTTCTGTGCTGGGCAAGTGGGTGGTGGCTGGAACCAGCAGCTGAAACAGGGCTTTTAGGGAAATGAAGAGGGAATGGGAGAATGATGAGACTGGGCTTTTGAGGTGGAGGTGCCAGGAGGCAGGGATTGTCAGGCAGAGGAGAACTCCAGGGAGAGACTCTCCACTGCTCCCTAGGGAATGCCTGGTAGGACGCATTCCTAGGCAGAGCAGAAGTCTGTGACACCCACGCTGCAGGCCTCTGAGATGAAAATCACCAACTGCTGAAACCAGCTGACTCCTATGGCAAAACATGCCTGGCATCCCCAACCTGAGGTGAGGAGTGGCTGAGAGAATCAACCACTTATTTACTCTCCAGGCTTCCCTTCTTAGTAAATGACACAACTACCTGTCTCCTCCAAAGCGCAAGCCCAAATCCTAAAACCTACCCTTCCTGCCTCCTTTTCCCCATACCCATCCATCTAATTTAACTAATCTTCAACAACCATTCCATCTCAGTCTTGATCATTCTTGGTCCCCTTATCTTGCTATACCATCTTCATAGCATTTATATGATGTAAAATGATATTATACTGCTGCCTACTTGTTTACTACCTATGTTGCCTCTGGAGCGTAGGCTCCAGGAGGGCAGGGGTCTTGTCCCATTCATCTCCATATCCCTAATCTCTGGAACAGTGCTTGGTGCATTGTCAGAGCTCAACAAACGTGAATCAAATGAAGTTCATTTTTTTTTAACCTTCTGCAAACCTTTTTCAGCTTTACTAATATTCATCCTTCACTAATACCTGACATAACACAAATTCTCACTTTTGTATTTTTCTCTTTCTTTCTTTTTTTTTTTTTTTAAGAAATGGCATCTCACTACGTTGCCCAGGCTGGACTCAAACCCTTGGGCTCAAATGATCCCCCTGCCTTGACCTTCTCTGAGTAGCTGGGACTACAGGCACATGCCACCACACCCAACTATTAAATGAAATTATTGATCCAACACTTCTCCCTATCTCTGCTGCTCCCATAATAATTCAAGCCCCTCTACAATTCTTGGAGTGCTCCAGGAACCCCTCAGACTTGGTGACTGACTCTTTGTGGGTTGAGAAGGATGGGAGTCTGTTAGTCTTTTCATTTCCAAGTCATATCTCCTCTCCCATCCACTCATTCTCCACAAAGCAGCCAAAATAATCCTCTAAATTCATGGACAAGTCACTCCTTGCTTAAAATTTTCAGGTGGCCCTCAAGGGCCAGCAAGCTCAACTCTTTGATTAATCTCCTATCACTTTACACCTCACTCTCTACTCCTTACACATTGCTGCTTCTGTTCCTCCAAAAAAAGCTGCCTTCAGGACCAGTCATACCTCTGTCGGGCACACTCTTCCCCAGCAATTTGCATGGGTCCCAGCTTAAACGCCACTTCCTGAGACAAGCCTCCCTGGCCCATACAATCTAAAATAAAGCCCCCATCCCCAACCAATCTTCCACAGCCCCAGGCACTCTTTAGCACATCAACCTGATTATTTCCTTCACATCACTTATTATAGCCTATTCTTGTTTATTGATTTGTTAACTTAAATATTGTTTCTCTCTTTTTCATCTCTCTCCACCCCCAGCAGGTACTTCACTGCCTGGAAGATAGTTACAGCTTAATTAGTATTTTTGAATTAAATTGTGCTTCCACTATCATGATAGTGGTGGTGGTGATGATGATGATGATGATGACGACGACGACAAGGATGATGACTGAGGATGCTAATATTCATTATGATCTCCCCTAGCTTATTTGAGTTTGTGGATCCAATGACTGACTGAAGTATGTTCTCGACTATTTAATTAGAGACAGCATCCATTGTTAAAAGGTTCATCTGGGCTTTGAAGGATGTGTAGGGTGTGTGTGTGTGTGTGTGCGTGTGTGTGTGTGTATTCACACCAGGAGACCTATAGTCATCATTAGGTACAACTCACCACCTGTCTCTGTGGATACCCGCTCAGTAAAGGCAAAATGAAGACGTGTCAGGTCTCCTCTATCATTTTGCATGATGGGTTGGATTTATTGTGTTTCCTAGACAATAAATATTGAGACAAGAAGACAGTCTTTTGGCCCCTTTAGATGCTTTCCCAGCTCCCACATTCACTCTGCCAGGAATGGGTTTTGAGGACATGCTAGAAAAGAGAGAAAATGCAATTAACCAGATGGTGCTAGGAGGAGGGACTGGGGCTGAAAGTCAACGGGGGCTGCAGAAGGAAGAGTGGCCACAAACTAAAACAAGATGACCTGTCAGTTTCAATCACACTGGTGCAAACTTTAGGAAACACATGGCTGAACACATTTCACATTGGTTCTGAAAAGGGAACGGGTTCTTAGTGAAACTCAGAAAGTAGAGATGAAAGAAATCTCTGGGCCAGGCACCATGGCTCACGCCTGTAATCCCAGCACTTTGGGAGGCCAAGGCGGGTGGATCACC
>NW_012115932.1:12486517-12496918 GCF_000951035.1 Colobus angolensis palliatus | reverse complement strand
AAATTTGAAGCCCAGAGAGAAAAAGGACTTTCCCAGGGTCACAAAGCAATTCTATGGCTATCTGAGACGGGAATTCTCACTATTCAAACTTCAGTGATTTTCTGGCATAACAGACTGAAGAGTAGTCTCATATTTGAACAAACAGCAAATAGATGACTAACTCTAGTAATATCGCAGGTGTATAGCCTAACTTTTAAGCTAAGTCATCCATGTGTACACTCATCTGTGTGGCCACAGAAACTAGCAAGAGCCTGTGCCCAAAATTTACCCAAATTTTTATGGCTTCTGATTTCTAGCTCTTCTTCCTTTCAGACCATGACCAGCCTATCACAAGGCATACATATCACTTCCCCTTTGACTCCCAAGCTGATACCATCAAAGAGAAGCCAGAAACAACCAAAAGATATATGTTGTCAGAGAACTTGGTGTGCCCATAAGATTTATAGAAGCAGCAGGCAAATCATATTAAATAGTGAGTATTCTTTGAAGCCATGTCAGATCAGAAATCATGACTCTCATCCAGTAAAATTGTGGAAAACAGGACCATTTTAGAATATCTAGGGTTCTGTGTGGGACAGAGTAATAACGGGAAATAAAAGAAGAGCAGGTTAAATATGTCATTCAGGATTCTGACTTGCCATGTCATATTCTTAGTAGCTCAGAAAGATGTTTCTATAAAAATAAATAAATAAAGGCCAGGCAAAGTGGCTCATGCCTGTAACCCCAACACTTTGGGAGGTCAAGGTGGGAGGATGGCTTGAAGCCAAGAGTTTGAGAGCAGCCTGGGCAACAAAGTGAGAACCCATCTCTACAAAAAATTTAAAAATAAAAAAATTAGCTGGGTGTTTTGGTGCCTGCCTATGGTCCCAGCTACTCAGGAGGCTGAGGCAGGAGGGTCCCTTGAGCCCAGGAGTTGGAGACTGCAGTGAGCTATGATCATGCCACTACACTTCAGTTTGGGTGACAGAGTGAGATCTCGCCACTACACTTCAGCTCAGGCGACAGAGTGGGACCTTGTCTCTAAAAAAAAAAAATTTCTGAACAACAAACATAAAATCTGGAATCAAAATAGTAAATCAAACATAAAATCTAGAACCAAAATCTGGTCTGATCGGTGCCATGTGGTTCCTTATCTTTTACTTAATTAGACCTATGGTCTGATCCCAAATAATTACCTTAGGCAAAATGTCTAAATACATAAGCTTTCTTCCTTTACTTTACAATAAGAATAACAATAACAATCCAAGGTCAAGGCAGGCTGATCACCTGAGATCAGGAGTTCGAGACCAGCCTGGCCAACATGGCAAAACCACATCTCTGCTAAAAGTACAAAAATTAGCCAGGCATGGTGGCATGCACTGGTAATCCCAGCTACTCAGGAGGCTGAGGTATGAGAATCACTTGAACCCAGTGTTTCACGCGTCCATGTGAAGAGACCATCAAATAGGCTTTGTGTGAGCAACATGGCTGTTTATTTCACGTGGGTGCAGGCGGGCTGAGTCTGAAAAGAGAGTCAGCAAAGGGTGGTGGATTATCATTAGTCCTTATAGCTTTTGGGATAGGCGGTGGAGTTAAGAGCAATGTTTTGAGGCAGGGGGTGGATCTCACAAAGTACATTCTCAAGGGTGGTGAGAATTATAAAGAACCTTCTTAAGGGTGGGGGAGATTACAAAGTACTTTGGTCAGTTAGCGTGGGGCAGAAACAAATCACAATGGTGGAGTGTCAGTTAAGGCTATTTTCACTTCTGTGGATCTTCAGTTGCTTCAGGCCATCTGGATGTATACTTGCAGGTCACTGGGAATATGATGGCTTAGCTTGAGCTCAGAGGCCTGACACCCAGGAGGCAGAGGTTGCAGTGAGCCAGGATGACGCCACTGCACTCCAGCCTGGGGTACAGAGTGAGACTCCATTTCAAAAAAAAAAAAAGAATAACAATCCAAATAATAAACATAATCATCACTTACTGATCACTACATATATGCCAGACAATATGTTACATATGTCATAGTCCATTTTCTGTTGCTTTTAACAGAACACTTGAAACTGGGTACGCTATGTTGCTGGGGCTGGTCTGAAACTTCTGGGCTCCCAAAATGATGGGATTACAGGCATGAGCCATCATGTCTGGTCTCACCACGTTACCTAGGCTGGCCTCAAACCCCTGGGCTCAAGCGATCCGCCTGTCTTTGACTCTCATAGTGCTAGAATTACAGGTGTGAGCCACTGCACCTGGCCTGAGCCTCTTTTAATAAAGTCACTAGTCCAGTGATAATCCATTAATCCGTTAACCCCTTAAACCATCAATCCATGAATAATTAATGCATTCATGAGGGGAGGGTCCTCACGATCCAATCATCTCTTAAAAGCCCCATTTCTCAATACTGAATTCAGACCACGTAAGAATACAAACATTAAGACCGCGATGTTACCTTATTTGCATTTTTCACTTAATCCCCATCTCAAACCTGTGAAATGTAGGCATTATTATTTTCTTTCTTTCTTTTTTTTTTTGAGACGGAGTCTCGCTCTGTCGCCCAGGCTGGAGTGCAGTGGCCGGATCTCAGCTCACTGCAAACTCTGCCTCCCAGGTTTATGCCATTCTCCTGCCTCAGCCTCCTGAGTAGCTGGGACTACAGGCGCCACCTCGCCTGGCTAGTTTTTTGTATTTTTTAGTAGAGACGGGGTTTCTCACCGTGTTAACCAGGATGGTCTCGATCTCCTGACCTCGTGATCCGCCCGTCTCGGCTTCCCAAAGTGCTGGGATTACAGGCTTGAGCCACCGCGCCCGGCCGGCATTATTATTTTCAACGAGAATCAGAGAGAGGGCCAGGTACAGTGCAAAACCTTGGGAGGCTGAGGCAGAGGATTGCTTGAAGCCAGACAGCAGGTCAGGACCAACCTGGGCAGCAAAGTGAAACCCCATACGGAAAATAAAAAACTTAGTTGGACATGGTAACACATGCCTACAGTCCCAGCTACTCAGCAGGCTGAGACTACAGTGTAGCCACTGCCCTACCCACAGAGTGCTGTTTGAGGTTACAGTGAGCTTTGTTCATGCCACTGCACTCCAACCTGGGAAGCAGAGTGAGATGGCCTCTTAAAAAAATAAATAAAAAGAAATTTTTTAAGTAATTAGAGAGATGAAGTAATTTGCCCAATTTGTTAACAAGTAATAGAACCAATATTTGAATTTGTGTGAATTCTTCTTCACCTTTTAAATTTTTTATTTTATTTTGGAGATGGGTCTTACTATGTCACCCAGCCTGGAGTACAGTTGTTACCAGAAAGGGATCCCGATCCAGATTCCAAGAGAAGGGTCTTCGATCTCGTGCAAGAAAGAATTTGGGGAGAGTCCAGAAAGTAAAATGAAAGCAAGTTTAAGAAGGTAAAGGAATAAAAAAAATGGCTGCTCCATAGGCAGAGCAGCAGCATGGCTGCTCAGCTGCTTATACTTACTGTTACTTCTTGATTATATGCTAAACAAGGGGTGGGTTATTCATCAGTTTTCCAGGAAAGGGGTGAACAATTCCCGGAACTGAGGGTTCCTCCCCTTTTTAGACATATAGGGTAACTTCCATGTTGCCATGGCATTTGTAAACTGTCATGGCGCTGGCAGGAGTGTCTTTTAGCATGCTAACGCATTATAATTAGCATATAACCAGCAGTGAAGACGACCAGAGGTCCCTTTCATTGCTATCTTGATTTTGGTGGGATTTGGCCAGGTTCTTTACTGCCTGCTGTTTTATCAGCAAGGTCTTTGTGACCTATATCTTGTGCCAACCTCCTGTCTCATCCTGCAACTAAGAATGCCTTAACCTCCTGGGAATGCAGCCCAGTAGATCTCCGCCTTATTTTATTCAGTCCCTGTTCAAGTTGGAGTCGCGCTCTGATAAATGTCTCTGACACAGTTGATATTCACAAACTCTATCACATACAGCCTCGAATTCCTGGGCTTCCCACCTTAGTCTCCCAAGTAGCTGGGACTGCAGACACACACCACTGTGCCCAGCAAGTTTCTTTTAGTTTTTAATCATTGTATTTCAAAAAGTAGTTGGGAGGATTAAATTTTAATTTTACTTGTAAAAGTAAGGCACTTTGCAAAGTGTCAGCTCTCAGTATGTACTCAATAAATGGTAGTTTGTGTCCTCTCCTGTCCTCCTTCACATCCTTTGGCTTATCTGCAAGGAAGAGTAAAGCTCTTTGGCAAGCGGGCTTCTTTGACTGGAATGCCCAATCCTCTATTGCCAACCCTCTATCCATCTATTGTAAAAACCACAGAATTCCTGGCCATCTAACTGGGCAACAAAAGTGAAGGCCAAGAGAAGATACCCAATGCCATCTTCTCCCATTCCAGCTGGAGGACTAAGGCTCTAGGAGGCAGGAAAGGGTGTCCTGGCTTTACTGTGAGAACTGGAGCATCTAAATTTTCTTCTCTGGGAGTCGGTTTTCCCTTTAGAAAGAGGGAGCTGGGCAGGAGGGCCCCAGAGGAATATGGATCGGTGGCAAAAAGAATGCTCAGCAAGTAATTGAACTTCTCAGATCGTGCCCCATCTTCAATATGAGTGACAATAAAATGAATAATTGCACGTGGTTCACAAGGACCCTGAATTGAAGTAAATCACAAAAAGTGCTTAGCAGAGTCCCATGGACATAAAGCGTTCAATAGATGTTACCTCTATGCCTGCTATTGTCATCATTCCGACCCTAACATTCAAGGAGTCTCTATTAAGCAAGAGGATTCCTTTGTGAATGACTTTAATTCGCCAATGTACTCAAGGGTCTATCTAAAGCACGGCTCTACAGCCCTGATTCTAGCGCTTTCCATGGCCAGACGACCAGCTTTCCTGCCTCAAAGGGAAGTCTGAGAATGGTCAAACAGCCATGACAATCCCCGCGAACAGTTCATTCCCTCTTCTCTTTCCACGACCTGCTGATGTCTGAACCCGATTTCCCCAGCCCGCCCATCTCAGTCACCATTGGTCGCCTCCTCGCTGGCGTGACTAAGACCCGGCCCTCTTCTCGCTGGGACCACTCTGAGGCGATCTGCGGAAGCTGAGGGGCCTCGGAGGAGGGGCCGGGATGCATCCTGGGCTTTGTAGTCCACCTGCACAACTACAGTTAGAGAGCGGGGCCTCACGACCTGGAGAACTACAATCCCCAGCAGCCAGGCGGAAGTGGAGCGAGGGGGGCTCGCATCACGTGGGCGTTCGGCCTGGGCGGGCTATTTCTCAGTGCGGCGGCGGCTGCGGCGGCGGCTCCCGGGACCGGGGCCTTTTGTTTGGAGCGGCTGCGGGGAGGCCCCGGAGCGGCGAGGCCGGCGGCCTTCCCCAGCTTGCTCGGTCCCGGTCGCCCCTCGCGGGGGTGGGGGCCGCCCCCTGGGCCAGGCATCTGCTCAGGCGCCGCCGCCCCGCCCTAGGCCGGCCCCGCCCGGCCTGAGGGGAGGAACCGGCCGGGCCTCGCCGCGAGGCCCAGCCACCTCCGGAGTCGCAGTCTCTGCTCTCAGTGCTCCGGGTCGGAGGCCGTCCCTCGCCCCTCGGGCCGACGCCATGAAGATCAAAGATGCCAAGAAACCCTGTAAGATAGGGGCTGGGGTCTGCCGGGTTGGGAGGGCATCCTTGGGCCCCGTCTGAGAGCCCCTTGGCTGGGCGGCCTGCTTCCAACCGGTTGCTCCTCGCCGGCGCCTAGTCCGAGATGGGGGCGGAGGGACCATTTCAGCCACGAGTTCGAGGCTTCCGTCCTCCCCATCCCCCCCCATTCATGCATGGTGAATGCCTGCCGCCCCCTAGCCTTTCCTCCCACTTTCTCTTCGAGATCTGGGAGGTGCTAGAGGGAATTTCTGATTCGGATTTTGTCAAACTAGACTAATCTCCTCTCCCAGCTCCCCCTGAATTCAGGTTGAAAAGAGGCGGTCGCGGCTGTCAGGTTGCGGTCGCGACTGTCAGGTTGCGCTGGCGGCTTTTAGCACCTGTTTTTACGGATTTCCGGGCTTCCTGCTGGTGTCCTTGAAATGCCGGTGGTTTCCTGGGAGTTGTCACTGTTGTTACAGTTGGAGCTTTCTAACGTACGTGCATGCAGTCTGCCAGCGTGTAATTGCTTTGGCTTGTTTTTGTTTGGAATATCGACTAGTTCATGTTTGTTTTAGAAAACGCAGATAAACAAAAAGGATAAAGTCACCCGTATTCCCGGCACCCGGAGCGAACCACTGTTAATATTATGGTGAATACCCGTAGAGACCTTTCTATGTATGTACTTAAAAAAAAATTCTTACTATGCTTTTAGAAAGGTCGACTTTCATTTGCTTCCTTTTATGTTTAGTCTTTTAAAACCCTTTTGTTCCAGTAATTGACTTATTTAATCACTCAGCCATTGTGATTGTCATTCCAAGTATTGCCTCCCAGAAGGACTAGGAATGTGGGGATTCATGCTCATCGTCTTGATGCTTTTGCTGTTTTTACAGTGTTTCATGTGATCTCTTAACTGTTAAGAAATCCTCAACTATAAAACAGGGCGCTGACACCTTCCCTGCCCATCCGTCAGGGTTCCTGTAAAACTCACCTGAGAGGCAACAAGCCAAAACACTGTGAAAACTTACAAATTCCTATTTAACTGTAAGGTAATTTGGTCTTAACTTTACAGGTGAGGAAATTGAACTTAGCCCCAGAGTAACTTTTCCCAGGATATACCCAGCCATGTGCTATGAGGTTCATAACTCTAAATGGACTGACTTACAATACAGCGTTCTTTGTCCTGCACCCATAGGGCATTGTCTAAGTACTTTATCTGGTAGTTTCATCTGTTAATTAAAATTTTTAAAAAATTATTTATGATAACAATAGATCTTGTCATAGTTGTTCAAAAAGTCTATAAAATAGTGGTAATATAGAGAGACTTCGAATTTACATTTGCTGAGTTAAACCAATGCATCTTGAACAGGTGCAGTAATTAGAACACTTGGACATTTTCCCTTATGCATACGTTTTCTCTGCTTCTCTTAGAATTTCCATTTGATGAACAGTGTATGACCAACTCAAATTCTGACTCTTCTGGTGGTGATTATTTTCTTTTGTCATGATAGTGATTTGATTGCTTAGATTTGAACAAACTAATAATCAGGTATAAGTACCACCCCCTTCAAAGGTGTTTTAGAAAAGATTATAAAGATTATTATGAGAAGTTCATAAAATAGGGCCAGGCATGGTGACTGACACCTGAAATCCCAGCACTTTGGGAGGCCGAGGCAGAGGAATCGCTGGGGGCTAGAAGTTCGAGACCAACCTGGGCACTTAGCGAGACTTTGTCTCTACAAAAAATGTATATGTATAAAAGATTAGCTGGGCATGGTGGCACATGCCTGTAGTCCCAGCTAAAGTCTTAAAAATACATATTAGCTTTGAGAAATAAGAGAATACCCCCTTTTTTTCCCCAAATAAGTTGATTACTACAACATTGTGTTACGTTGTGAGACCACTAATCTTAAAATTTAATCATGCTGAAAATCTGGCCACTTACTATGATGTAGAAGCCTAACATTTTTATATGCAAAAGGTGACTTTCCTGTCTATTGTTTGTAGTAAAAGTAAGGAACATCACGTTTTGTGTGTGGGAAAGGTGTTTCAACCATGAACTGTCCCGGATAATAAAAAATAAGGCCGGGCACGGTGACTTAGGCCTGTAATCCCAGCACTTTGGGAGGCCGAAGTGGGTGCATCACGAGGTCAGGAGTTCGAGACCAGCCTGACCAACATGGTGAAACCCCATCTCTACTGAAAATAGAAACATTAGCCGGGCCTGGTGGCATGCGCCTGTAGTCCCAGCTGTTTGGGAGGCTGAGGCAGGAGAATTGCTGGAACCCAGGAGGCAGAGATTACAGAGAGCCGAGATCACGCCATTGCACTCCAGCCTGGGCGACAGAGTGAGGCTCCATCTCAAAAAATAATAATAATATTATTATTTTAACTTTAAATCACTCAGGTTAACAAAAGATATATTTGTTTTGTTTTTGAATACCTGTATGGGTTTTTTGGGCATAATTACAACATTTATTGATCACATAGTATTTGTATGGCATTTTCTTTATATGCATTGCATCATTTAACTGCATACTAGAAGAAGCTGTATATTGTATTGGCTAAACAAGTGACCTTGGCTTCACATGTGTTCTTATATTATTCACCTAAGTGTTAGAAAATATTGCTTCTAAATACATTATCAGTATCTTAACAGGTTATATACCGAATGCATATATTAACCAGAAAAATTTAAGTTTTTATTATTTAAAAAAAATAAAAACCAGAAAAAAAAATTTAATCATCCTCTAAATTGTGTAACTGGAAGATTAGCATTTGAAATTATGTGTTAATTCAACCCCAGGCGAAGGAAGGGGAAAGTCAATCCTGTGTTACTCTCTTCCCTGCCTGACATGATTTCTTAGGGTACAGGTTTTTAAGATTGTGTTTGGGTTACCTGTATAGCATGTAGCTGGATTAACAAAGTGATAGTAAAAGGTGATACATATGTTTAAGTGTGATGTGATGTAGGTTTTGAGTTTGTTCTTTGTTACCCCAAGTGGTAAGGTACTTGAAGTTTTTGTTAAGACCAGAGAAAATGGTATAGCATATATTTGTAGTTTGTGTCTGTGTCATTTGATTGGTCCGTTTGTAAACTCAGTTGTAATATAAGAGTCATCACTCTCAGTAGATAGTTGGGGTAGTAGTTTCTAATATAGCTCCCTTTAGAAATAACTAATTTACTAAAGAAAAAAACACCTGAAGCTGTCCTAAGGAATCATAATCCTGAAGGTGTGAAGATGATTATTTTCTTAGTCTATTTCATAACAAAAACCATTTTTTTGGAATGATTATTGAGAATAGTGAAATGTCTTATTCAGGAAGTTGAAGCGTTATCTAGAATATACCAGTGTACATGCTCACTTTAGAATTTTGTTCTTTAAAATACCCTATGTTTCGAGCATTCTTCACGTTGGTTTCCCTTTATGCCTAAAGAACAATTAAGTCCTGATTTAGTTTAGTGTCTCTCCACACCCCCATTTTTATTTTTTTTTTTCTTTTGAGATGAGGTCTCACTCTGTCACCCAGGCTGGTGTGCAGTGAGTGCAGTGGCGCGATCTCAGCTCACTGCAACTTTGGCATCCCAGGCTCAAGCAATCCTCCCCCCTCAGCCTCCCCAGTAGCTAGAACTACAGGTACTCGCCACCATGCCCAGCTAATTTTTTTGTGTTTTTGGCAGAGATGGGGTTTTGCCATGTTGCCCTTGCCAGGCTGATCTTGAACTCCTGAGCTCAAGCGACCCTCTTGCTGGGATTGCAGGCATGAGCCACATTCCTGGCCAGGATCCCTTTAGTCTGAAATCTGCATGGTACCGGTAGCAATTAAATAGTTCTTTTAGTGATTGTTCCCTGTTTCCTTAGCAAACACTTAGTAGGATACCAAGTTTATCACACCTTGTTAGAAATTAACAGTCTGCTCTTGTGGCTAGATAGCTTCTGCTGTTTAGTATTTTAAAAGGTGATTGGACAAGATTTCTCCTTTTGTACATATAATGCGTCTAGCAAGAAATAGCACTTCAGGCCGGGCGAAGTGGCTCAAGCCTGTAATCCCAGCACTTTGGGAGGCCGAGACGGGTGGATCACGAGGTCAGGAGATCGAGACCATCCTGGCTAACACGGTGAAACCCCGTCTCTACTACAAAATACAAAAAACTAGCCGGGCAACGTGGCGGGCGCCTGTAGTCCCAGCTACTCCGGAGGCTGAGGCAGGAGAATGGCGTGAACCTGGGAGGCGGAGCTTGCGGTGAGCTGAGATCCGGCCACTGCACTCCAGCCTGGGTGATAGCGAGACTCCGTCTCAAAAAAAAAAGAAATAGCACTTCATCCTTGTAGTTTGAGATATTTTTGCTACATATGGGGAACTAATGTCAACTCTCATGAGACCACTTGAGACATAGAATAAGAGCTATTATTTTGTTAAAGGCAGAATGAACAGATCATGAGAGATTCTAATAATTCTCACTATCTGGGACTGTATATTGGCCACCATCAAAGTGCTTACATTTGTGTAATGTGTGCTTTGTTTTGCTTTTTAAATGTGTATTTTGATTCTTTTTTTTTTTTCCACCTTAGCAAGGAATGTTTTAGTCTGAAAAAAATATATATCTATATGTTTAGGTTATATGCTGTAAGTAGGCTGCTTATGCACTGGTGACCTACTTTTCAAGGGTCTCTTGGCCAGAAGCAACAAAGCTATAAATATGTAGATACTTGCTTGATTTCTTAGAAAACTGATGTTTTTCTCCTTTTTGTGAGATGGAGTCTCGCTTTTGTTGCCCAGGCTGGTCTCGAACTCCCGACCTCAGGTGATCCGCCCACCTCGGCCTCCCATAGT
>NW_012115932.1:12482528-12486003 GCF_000951035.1 Colobus angolensis palliatus | reverse complement strand
CTGGTTCAAACGATTTTCCTGCCTCAGCCACCTAAGTAGCTGGAACTACAGGCGTGCGCCACCAGCCCAGCCAATTTTTGTATTTTTAGTAGAGATGAGGTTTCGCCATGTTGGCCAGGCTGGTCTCGAACTCCCAACCTCAGGTGATCCGCCCACCTCGGCCTCCCATAGTGTTAGGATTCCAGGTGTGAGCTACCGCGCCCGGCCGGGAAACTGGTGTTTTTCTTACCTCATGGAACTATTAGGTAGACCTGTGGTTGTACTTAATATCTGTATATTTTCTCATATTTTCATTGCAAATAAGTAAAATTTGAGCTTCATGCCCTCCCCTTATTTTGGTGACAATATGTCAATTGTAAGTATTTCGTAGATACACTGGAAAATATATGTTGGTAATCAGACCACTTACTAAATGATAGGAATGTATCATAATTGAGAATTTATGTCTCTTCTGTTCGTGCCTTTTTTTTTTTTTTTTGGCCTTGCTGAGGTTCTGCATCTCGTGCTTTTTAATAGTGATTATTTCTGGCATAAAGAAATTACTTTCTGAAGTCTGTTGAAAGGATTTCAGTGTAAAAGGTGGCCATTACCAGCCACACCAGGTTTTCTTTTTTCTTAATTGAAGTTACAGCAGGGCTGAGTTCTCTTTCAGTCCCTACTTTGTTGATTTAAGGAGAAAATTGTCATAACTGATACATGCTAGAAATAATAGAAGGAGACTGCAATTTTCTGGTTTGCATATTATGGTTACTACGAAGTCATCATCTGCAGGATAGCCTCTCTAGTTTACCTGTCTTTAAAAACAGCACTTAAGGAATGAACACATTTCTAGTAGACTAGATGTGAAATGAGTCTTGGGCTTTTTGCATTGTTGACTTTTTAAAAAACCTACCTCTTCTGGCAGTAACTTAAGATAATAGTATCGTTTTTCCAATTTAATTTACAATATTTGATAAAACATTGTGTTTCTCTAGTCTAATACAGTAATAAGTGGGTCACAAGTTTGAAATTTAATAATTTGTTTATGAGTTCATACTTATGCCTTGTGTACAGATTTTATAGTATTCTGAAGTATTTAATAGAGTTTAAAAACACATGAGGGTCAGGTTCATGCCTGTAATCCCAGCACTTTGGGAGGCCAAAGTGGGTGGATCACAAGGTCAGGAGATCGAGACCATCCTGGCTAACACGGTGAAACCTCATCTCCACTAAAAAATACAAAAAATTAGCCAGGCGTGGTGGCAGGCACCTCTAGTCCCAGCTACTCAGGAGACTGAGGCAGGAGAATGGCATGAACCCAGGAGGCGGAGGTTGCAGTGAGCCAGATCACACCACTGCACTCCAGCCTGGGTGACAGAGCAAGACTCCATCTCAAAAAAAAAAAAAAAACAAAAAGCAAAAAACCACACGAGAGATTTAGCATGTGTAATAAGATAAAATATAGATTTGTTTAGGAAGTTTTACCTTTTGTTTAAAGTTTTTTTTTTTTCTTTTCAGTATATCATAATGTTCAGTGAAGTTTTCTTTTGGTTGTTTTCATGCAAAAAAACATGCCTGAAAACCCTTTTAAAGAAGCAGTGGAAGGATTTTGTTTTTCGTCATTTAATGATTTATTATACCTAGATAGCCATTTTCTTTCTTTGTGAAAATGTCAGTAAACATGAACATTTTCATGTACTTCAGACTTTAAAAAGAGGATATCAGTCACTTATAAATGAGCCTTTTTACTGCCAGTTCTGTGTGTGTGTGTGTTTGTGTGTGTGTGTGTGTGTGTGTAAAATACAGATTTATTATCCCTCATCTGAAATGCCTGAAACCTGAAGTGTTTAGTGTTTCAGATTTCAATTACGTTTGGGTTTTGGAATGTTTGCATTATACTTACAGGTTGAGCATCCGTAATCTGAAATTTGAAATATTCTGTTGAGCATTTCCTTGGAAGCCTTATGTCAGTGCTCAAAAGGTTTCAGATTTTTGATTTCAGATTTTTGGATTAAGGATATTCAACCTTTACGGATATTTTGTCACCTTTTATGTGTTTGTCTTTAATGCTTCACTGTATGTGTTACTGAGTAGCCAAAGTATGTATTTTGGAATTGATTTTGATATACCTTTGGAGTCAGAATCTTTGGTACCTATTCATAGATTTAGAAAAGTAGATAATTTATTTCTCTAATATTTAGTCTATAAACTTGAACTCTTTTCCTGGATGTTAAAGTTCCTTTGAAACTTAATTCATGGTTTTGTATAATAATTCAAAGTTCTTTGTGTAAGTGTTAATTGAGATTTTTGCTTTCGAGAATGACAGTATTCAGATATTTATAAACCTGGGAGCAGAGACTTTTGGATGAAAATAAAAATGGCATGAACTTTAAACTTGGTGATGTATTAGCTTTGTAGTTTGCTCCCTGAGTAACATTTTTATATTTGCATGTCTGTTTTAACACGTGTTTATTTGACACAAAGTACAGAAAGAAAACCTGCAGATATTTTCTAAAAATATATTTTGAATTTTGAAAAATAAAGATTTTTAGCTTAATCTCACCTTGTATAAATTTTTTTATCCTAGAATGTACTTGATGTGGCAATAGTGATTTCCACCCCTGCCCCACAAAATCTTCTAGAGTCAACCGTCAGTCAAATAGGAGAATTCATTTTGGCTATTTAATATCAGAAGGATGCCTTTGTTTTATCTAATGCCCATTGAAAAGTGTCCTCATAACATGTTGTTTAAACAGACTGGGACTTTTTTTTTTTTTTTTTTGAGATGGAGTTTCGCTCTGTCGCCCAGGGTAGAGTTCAGTGGCGCAATCTCGGCTCACTGCAACACCTGCCTGCCTGGTTCAAACGATTTTCCTGCCTCAGCCACCTAAGTAGCTGGAACTACAGGCGTGCGCCACCAGCCCAGCCAATTTTTGTATTTTTAGTAGAGACAGGGTTTTACCATGTTAGCCAGGCTGGTCTCAAACTCCTGAACTCAAGTGATCCACCCACCTTGGCCTCCCAAAGTGCTGTGATTACAGGCGTGAGCCCCACGCCTGGCCAGATTGGGACATTTCTGAAGGAATCTCTGGTTTATGGGATAAAGAGACCTGCTCCTATTGTTTTAAGTGTGTTTGTCCAGGCAAACACCTGTGTGAATTTACCCTGTGTTAGTATCACTGCTACCATTCATTTCAAGCATGTGTTACTTAAGATGGCCTTCGTTAGCCGGGCACGGTGGCTCACGCCTGTAATCCCAGCACTGTGGGACACCAAGGTCAGGAGATCACAAGGTCAGGAGATCAACCCCTTCCAGCCTCACAAACCCATTCTATTCTATCGTCATTTCATAACCTCTTCCATGTAGGTTACAAGTCGCTAGCCCGACTCTTAGAACCTCTCATTTCCTTTCCATTGTGGAAATCTATCCTTAAGGAAATCACTTCTCAGTGTTCCATCTGCTGTTCTACTACTCCTCAGCGATTGTTCAGGTCCC
>NW_012115932.1:12480260-12482478 GCF_000951035.1 Colobus angolensis palliatus | reverse complement strand
TTTTTTTTTTTTTTTGAGATGGAGTTTCGCTCTGTCGCCCAGGGTAGAGTTCAGTGGCGCAATCTCGGCTCACTGCAACACCTGCCTGCCTGGTTCAAACGATTTTCCTGCCTCAGCCACCTAAGTAGCTGGAACTACAGGCGTGCGCCACCAGCCCAGCCAATTTTTGTATTTTTAGTAGAGACAGGGTTTTACCATGTTAGCCAGGCTGGTCTCAAACTCCTGAACTCAAGTGATCCACCCACCTTGGCCTCCCAAAGTGCTGTGATTACAGGCGTGAGCCCCACGCCTGGCCAGATTGGGACATTTCTGAAGGAATCTCTGGTTTATGGGATAAAGAGACCTGCTCCTATTGTTTTAAGTGTGTTTGTCCAGGCAAACACCTGTGTGAATTTACCCTGTGTTAGTATCACTGCTACCATTCATTTCAAGCATGTGTTACTTAAGATGGCCTTCGTTAGCCGGGCACGGTGGCTCACGCCTGTAATCCCAGCACTGTGGGACACCAAGGTCAGGAGATCACAAGGTCAGGAGATCAACCCCTTCCAGCCTCACAAACCCATTCTATTCTATCGTCATTTCATAACCTCTTCCATGTAGGTTACAAGTCGCTAGCCCGACTCTTAGAACCTCTCATTTCCTTTCCATTGTGGAAATCTATCCTTAAGGAAATCACTTCTCAGTGTTCCATCTGCTGTTCTACTACTCCTCAGCGATTGTTCAGGTCCCCTTCCTTCCTAACACATCAAACTCCGGGATTTGTCCCTGCCCAGGACTGGCAAATCGACTTTCCTGACTTTACTTTAGTCAGGAAACTAAAGTACCTCTTGGTCTGGGTAGACACTTTCACTGGATGGGTAGAGGCCTTTCCCACAGGGTCTGAGAAGGCCACCGTGGTCATTTCTTCCCTTTTGTCAGGCAGAATTCCTCGGTTTGACCTTTCAACCTCTATAGAGTCTGATAACGGACCGGCCTTTATTAGTCAAATCACCCAAGCAGTTTCTCAGGCTCTTGGTATTCTGTGTAGCTTTCATACCCCTTACGGTCCTCAGTCTTCAGGAAAGGTAGAATGGACTAATGGTCTTTTAAAAACACTCCTCACCAAGCTCAGCCTCCAACTTAAAAAGGAGGACCCTGTCAAGGATAGAGCCCAAAAACTTGCCAACCAAGCAAGTCATTACGCTGAACCCCCTTGGACACTCTCTAATTGGATGTCCTGGGTCCTCCCAAATCTTAGTCCTTTAATATGTTTTTCTCCTTGTCTTATTCGGACCTTGTGTCTTATGTTTAGTTTCTCAGTTCATCCAAAACTGTATCCAGGCCATCACCAACCATTCTATATGACAAATGCTCCTTCTAACAACCCCACAATATCACTCCTTACCACAAAATCTTTCTTCAGTTGAATCTCTCCCACTGTAGGTTCCCACGCCACTCCTAATCCTGCTCGAAGCAGCCCTGAGAAACAGCGCCCATTATCTCTCCATACCACCCCCAAAATTTTTCGCCGCTCCAAAACTTCACTATTTTGTTTTGCTTTTCTTATTAATATAAGAAGACAGGAATATCAGGCCTCTGAGCCCAAGCTAAGCCATCATATCCCCTGTGACCTGCACATCCACATGGCCTGAAGCAACTGAAGATCCACAAAAGAAGTGAAAGTAGCCTTAACTGATGACATTCCAC
Organism: Colobus angolensis palliatus; assembly: GCF_000951035.1. NCBI lineage: Eukaryota > Metazoa > Chordata > Mammalia > Primates > Cercopithecidae > Colobus > Colobus angolensis. The sequence goes on along the minus strand of NW_012115932.1, from coordinate 12,480,792 downwards.
CATTGTGATTTGTTTCTGCCCCACCCTAACTGATCAATGTGGTTTGTAATCTTCCCAACCCTTAAGAAGGTTCTTTATAATCTCCCCCACCCTTAAGAAGGTTCTTTTTAATTCTCCCCACCCTTGAGAATGTGCTTTGTGAGATCCACCCCCTGCCCACAGAACATTGCTCCTAACTCCACGGCCTATCCCAAAGCCTATAAGAACTAATGATAATCCCACCACCCTTTGCTGACTCTTTTCGGACTCAGCCCACCTGCACCCAGGTGAAATAGACAGCCATGTTGCTCTCTCTCACACACACACACACAAAATAAGGTCAGGAGATCAAGATCATCCTAGCTAACATGGTGAAACCCCTTCTCTACTAAAAATAAAAAAAGTTGAGTGTGGCAGTGCGCGCCTGTAGTCCTAGCTACTTGGGAGGCTGAGGCGGGAGAATTGCATGAACCCAGGAGGCGGAGGCTGCAGTGAGCTGAGATCATGCCACTGCACTCCAGTCAGGGCGACAGAGCAAGACTCCATCTCAAAA
>NW_012115932.1:12469564-12479496 GCF_000951035.1 Colobus angolensis palliatus | reverse complement strand
TGCAGTGAGCTGAGATCCGGCCACTGCACTCCAGTCAGGGCGACAGAGCAAGACTCCATCTCAAAAAAAAAAAAAAAAAGGTGGCCTTTCTTGCTAGTCACTAGACAAAACAGAAAATTTAGTCACTTTCTTCTGCTTATGTTGCTTAGTTATTTATACCTGTTTATAGGTGACATGATGAAAGTATTGTGTTTGGGCTCAACGTTGACCCTGGCTTCCCAGATTACGGTCCAATGTCATTTTACTTTTTTAAAAAACTTTTCCTACACTGGGAAGTACCTTTCCAGAATACAGAATACTGTTTCTTAAGATTATCTGTAATGTAGCTCCAGATCTGTAATTTGAGTTTCAAATATAAAGATGAACGAACTGTTTCTCCAAAAGAAGATAATGAGGATTACTCCTTCCTCATATTCAAACTTATATACTAATTTTAGTAAATGTGTAAATTATAAAATGGAGAAATGTATAGACTTCTTTCTCATTGAATTATATGTTCCTGGTCTTGTAATGGCACACACATATCAAGTAAAATGAGTAAGAAAGTAGAGTTCTACAAATAATTTATGACAACTTTTACATAAAAACTGCTAAATATATTTTGTTGCCAGACATTTTAATCCATGTATCTTGAGTATTAAACTCTTTTTGAGTCTCTGTCATAATAGTTAAGATCCCAGAGAATAGAAAAATATATTTTTAGGATGGAATCTTGTCACTGTCACTTAACAGTTTGACCTCAGGCAAGTTTGTAATTGCTTTGCCTCTTTGTCTAAGTGATACACTTAATAGAGCAATCTCATAGTGGAGGTATTGAGGATTAAATGAGCCTATATCTGACAGATACTGAGCACTCAGTAAATGTTAGCTGTAATTCTATGGAGAACTGAATCAGTTGTGTTTTAAACTAATTCTAAAAATTTGAATTTTGTAATTCTTAATATTATAATACTGACTTTCCTTCCAGCCTTGGGAACAATTGTAAAATACTCTTTTGTATCTGTAGAGGATTATGGCCAATAAATATAAGGAAATCACGTTGTGAAACTGAATGTCATAGCCTGAAGGAATCAGGTGACCAAAGCCAGTGATTTTCAAATGCCCTTTAGATCTGACTATAGTATAATCTTCCGAATATATACAGTATATAATTTTTAATGGCATCCCATATCTCACTCTTCAAGATTATTGTCCAGTGCCTCTGAGGTAAGAGGTGAGGAATCTGTTTTTAAATGATACGATTTTTGTAAATGGTCTATACCATTTTTTTCAAGAGAGTGTTAACTTAAGATGGCCTCTATTGCTGGCCTTACTTTACAGGCACATCTTAAGCAGCTCATTTATATCATCCTGTACACTGCCAAAGTAGAAAGTTTGTTTGCTTTCTAATTTGAAGGTAGACTGTGCCACTGTCTTACTTAGAACATCAGTAGTGTTCCCATTGTCTAAGAGGTTCAAGTCTAAGCTCTTTAGCTAAGTGTGCAAAGCCCTCTGTTTCCTCAGACTTCCCCCTTTTTCTAGTACCTTAACTGTATTGACTATATGCCTCTTAATGTGTTTTATTTATATTCCCCTGCTACATTGAGCACTCCTTCAGGGCAGGTATTTTTTTTTTTTTTGAGACGGAGTCTCGCTCTGTCTCCCTGGCTGGAGTGCAGTGGCGCGATCTCGGCTCACTACAAGCTCCGCCTCCCGGGTTCCCGCCATTCTCCTGCCTCAGCCTCCCGAGTAGCTGGGACTACAGGCACCCGCCACCGCGCCCAGCTAATTTTTTGTATTTTTAGTAGAGACGGGGTTTCACCGTGGTCTCGATCTCCTGACCTTGTGATCCGCCCGCCTCGGCCTCCCAAAGTGCTGGGATTACAGGCCTGAGCCACCGCGCCCGGCCCAGGGCAGGTATTTTATCTTATTCATTTGCATTCCTGTTTCCTGGTGTAGAGGAGATAATGATTATTTACCTAAGGGAATTGCTTTTTGAGTTTGTTTATGACAGGATCTCACTCTGTTACCTAATCTGTAGTGTAGTGGTACAAACGTGGCTCACTGAAGCCTCAGCCTCCCGTAACTGGGACTACAGGTGCATGCTGCCATGCCCAGCTAATTTTTAAATTTTTTGCAGAGATAGGATCTTGTTATATTGCCAAGGCTGGTTTCAAACTCCTGTCCTCAAGCAATGCCCCCCACCTCAGCCTCCCAAAGTATTGGGATTTCAGGCATAAGCACCATACCTGGCAGGAATTGCTTTTTAAGGAGATGCTTTTCTCCTGGGTTACTTGAAGTGATTATAGGCCAGTTTTATTGTATTAAAATGTTTATAGAAACAAAGATTTTTATGCCCTTAGTGATGACCTATTGATTGGGAAAAAAAAAATGATCTGAATTTTTTCTCATCCCTGGAGCACATGGTAAGTATGTAGTAAATGAAAACGAGTGCCTACCAGGCCAGGAATTAAAAGATCCTGGGTCAACTCTAAGCACCCTATACGTTTTTAGAAAATATGTTAATAAAATTTTGAAGGGAAAAAGGTGAGTTCCACATGGAACATGTGTCTTACCCAATACGTATTATTGCCTGAATGCATGACTCAGAGTAAATGAAGTTTGTGACTAATTAACTAGTTTCTAATTTGTGTTTCTAAAATGGATATATATATATATATTTTTTTTTTCTTCCTCCCATAGCTTTCCCATGGTTTGGCATGGACATTGGGGGAACTCTAGTAAAGCTCTCATACTTTGAACCTATTGATATCACAGCAGAGGAAGAACAAGAAGAAGTTGAGAGTTTAAAAAGTATTCGGAAATATTTGACTTCTAATGTAGCATATGGATCCACCGGCATTCGGGATGTACACCTTGAACTGAAGGATTTAACACTTTTTGGCCGAAGAGGAAACTTGCACTTTATCAGGTTTCCAACCCAGGACCTGCCTACTTTTATCCAAATGGGAAGAGATAAAAACTTCTCAACATTGCAAACGGTGCTATGTGCTACAGGAGGTGGTGCTTACAAGTTTGAAAAAGATTTTCGCACAGTAGGTATCTTTTACTCAAAACTGAAAATTGATAACGTGTTTGTTTTTAAATATGAGAGTAGGTTTCCATCTAGCATGTTTCTTAATTCTCCCTGCACATGCAGTGGGAAATATGTATCCGTGATTGCCTTTCACTTAGGGTGTTTTAAACACTTTTTTGGATAACTAAAAATTGCCCAGATTTAGCCATGTTGTTGCACATAATATTTGGTAAAACTTGTTTAGGACTATGCTACAAAGCTACAATAAAAAGGGAATTTGGGGATTTTAATGAATTTGGCAGTGGACAAAGCCAGATATAAATGAAACTTGAATTATTTTCACTATTGTCCTACATTTACATGGTTTTTGGAATATTGCTTATTCAAATAATATTAATCTTCCAGAGCCATCTCCTTCCCAAACCCTAAGTTTGGAAACCGGTGTCTTTTGGTTAGTATGATAGACACCTGAATGAAAATCTGTTACCCTTTTTTTTCTGTTTTTACACTGTCAATCCTGCCATGTTCCTGTGTCAGATGGGGTAGTTTGAATGGATATGGCAGGAGAACTATGAGTATTGGTTTGAGTTATGTGCTGTTAGCAGTTTGCCATCTTCTAGTCTTTTCCATTAGAATGAGAGTTCAAAGAGTGGTTTGCCAGGCTTCTAGTCTTTTCTATTAGAATAAAGAGTGGCTCTATTTAGGAATACCACTGAAATTTGTTTTTCTTGAAAATGTAAATGTGAATAATTTAATTTCTCAAAATCATAAGAAAATACTGTTAATGGAATATAAAGGCTGACGTGGAAGGATCACTTGAGGCTAGGAGTTTGAGACCAGCCTGGGCAACATAGTGGGACCTTGTCTCTACAAAAAATAAAAAATTTAGCTTGGACCAGGCACGGTGGCTCACACCTGTAATCCCAGCACTTTGGGAGGCTGAGGAGGGCTGATCACTTGAGGTCAGGAGTTCAAGGCCAGCCTGGCCAACAGGGTGAAACCCCAGTCTTTACTAAAAAAAAAAAAAAAAAAAAAAAAAAAAAAATAGCTGGGCATGGGGCACACATGTGTAATCGCAGCTACCCAGGAGGGCGAGGCAGGAGAATCGCTTGAACCCAGGAGGCAGAGATGCAGTAAGCTGATCTCACACCTTTGCACTCCAGCCTGGGTGACAGAGGGAGACCATCTAAAAAAAAAAAAAAAAAATAGCTTGGCATAGTGGCCTGTGCTTGTAGTCCCAGCCACTCAAGAGGCTGAAGTGGGAGGATTGCTTGAGCTCTTGAGATTGAGGCTGCAGTGAGCTGTGATTGAGCCATTGCACTCCAGTCTGGGTGACAATGAGACCCTGTCTCAAAAGGAATATAAATAACTTAAATGTCTCATAGAAGCGAGACCCTTATAATTTGAGATAACGATCTATAGTACTGTATGAAAAGAGGTGCCTTGGGAACACAGAGGAGTAACAACAACTAGAGAGTTGAAGAGGTTCCCAGAGGAGCTGATATCTAAGCTACAATGTTTTACCACAAATGTCTTATAATACACTTTTTACTAACCTGAAATGATGAATTTAATAATTTCAAACTAGTACTCAAACTATAATATAAAGACAGGAGATTAAGGTATCAGTGATTAATCAGAAATTAACCTGTCAGTGGGTAGATGAACAAACAGTATGATCATTCCAGAGGACATCATGAAGTAGTTATATGCTTGCACCTACGCATAGACTGATCATGAATACCAAAGCTACACATGCCAGATTGATATGGTATGTTCTGTTGGAAAATCAGATACCATAAATGGCATTGCTGTTGTTGACATGACCCTCCAACATGCTAAACAAACACTTGGTAAAATTCCAAACAGTAAGAAGTATAGTATTCCCTTGCTTTATATGGTGGTTCATTTCCTAGCAAATCTAGTATATATTTAAAACTATGTGGGCTGGGTGTAGTGGCTCACGCCTGTAATCCCAGCACTTTGAGAAACCAAGGTGGGCAGATCACCTGAGATCAGGAGCTGGAGACCAGCCTGGCCAATATGGTGAAACCTCATCTCTACTAAAAATACAAAAATTAGCCAGGCATGGTGGCAGGCACCTGTAATCCCAGCTACTCGAGAGGCTGAGGCGTAGAATCGCTTGGACCCGCGAGGTGGAGGTTACAGTGAGCCGAGATCATGCCACTGTACTCCAGCCTGAGTGACAGAGCTAGACTCCATCTCAAAAATAAATAAATAAATAAATCCATGGGACAAATACTTTTGTATTTATATACACTGACAGATAGGTAAAATAACTTTGTTCTTCTCTAGCCTCAGGTAATTATAAATAATTTTCCTACTGCCACTATAAAAACGACTGGCAGAACACTCAAAGATAATGCATAGATGGGATAATTCTTTGGTTTGCAGAAATGTCCCACCTATTAAAGATGTATGACATCGCAAGTCCCTGCCCACTAAATGTCAGTTTGGTCCTTCCTTCCTCCCCATCATTTAGAAAGCTAGCAGTGAGGTGATACCACCCTCACTGAGGACCAGTGGACTAGGTGAAATCTCTGAAGAGATTTTGACATGAAACAAAATGAAAATGTGGGGGTCATAGATTATTTTTAATTTTTGTAAAGTAATACAGGAAAATCATTTAGTTGAGTGTTTTTGAATGTCATCCTTTTTTGTTTTGTTGTTGTTGTTGTTTAACAGATTGGAAACCTCCACCTGCACAAACTGGATGAACTTGACTGCCTTGTAAAGGGCTTGCTGTATATAGACTCTGTCAGTTTCAATGGACAAGCCGAGTGCTATTATTTTGCTAATGCCTCAGAACCTGAGCGATGCCAAAAGATGCCTTTTAACCTGGATGATCCCTATCCACTGCTTGTAGTGAACATTGGCTCAGGAGTCAGTATTTTAGCAGTCCATTCCAAAGACAACTATAAACGAGTGACTGGGACAAGGTAGTGACCTTTTTGGTTGTATTGCTGCATTCACATTGTTTTATACACAGAAGTTATGAAATCAGTATAATAATGCCATTTTCACCAGTAAAAGAGCATGTTTTTGCACAACAGCAAAAATTTGTGTGTGTGTGTGTGTGTGTGTGAAAGAGGGTGCCATGTTTCCCAGGCTGGTCTCAAACTTCTGAGCTCAAGCAATCTGCCTGTCTCAGCCTCCCAAAGTGCTGGGATTACAGGCATGAGCCACCGCTCCCAGCCAACAGATAGTGTATTTTTATAGGATGTATATGTCAAGACTCAAACTGAAATTATTAAATGTTTATTAGTCAGCATCAGTTGGGATCAAAATTTCTGTAATAGTAAAAGTGAATTTTTATCTAGAATGAGTCTGGTAACGTTTTTTTCTAGAATTTAACCGAAGAGCATTTACTTGGAAGCAACAGTGTTCTATTGATTTTAAAACTTTACTATGTTTATATTTTGTTCTTTTTTCCAAAGCATTTGCTTCTTTACCTATTTTTTAACTTTTTAATAGATATTAATATATGTAAACCTTTAGCTTGCAACGTGCTGAATAGATGAGCATTTAAACTGCAGTATTGGGGAACATTGTACTTTATTCTTATAGGATGAATTAATGTGATTTCTTTTTGTGATAACATTAATGTTCCCAAATAGCCCACATACTTTTCTGTAATACCTGAAATACGAATGAGAAATAAGATTTAAAACTCATGATTCTTTTATGTATTTTATCAACTTTTACAGAGAGGTGAAGATTCCTGTTTAAGGAAGAAAGATTTTGGGATACTTTAGACTGATTTGTGGAAAAACTCATTTTAATTTTAAAGTAGTAATTCTGTTTAAATTATACTTATATTTAATTAGTACTTTATTTTTATAGTGGTTAAAAGTTCACCTCTGTTGTAATTCTCTATGCCAAAGAATCACACACTACTATTACCTTCTTTGGTTAACTCTAAAAGAAGTTCAGTCTGTTAACTACATCCAACAGTGATTCAGGGGTAGAACTTGCTGGAAATTTAGGTGAGACTAGGGAGCAAAGGTTTAGAGTTTAGGAATTAGATATGATTTCATTCTGTGAGCATATCCAAAAGAATAATAGAAGCAAATAAATTTCTGTAATTGACATGTTGGCCAGCTGGACATAAATTTACTCATTGTATTTATGTGTAGGTCATGTTAAATGTTAATGTATCACATTGAATTGATTTCATCCATGTCAGACCAAGTAAATAAGCCTTTCCCAAAATCATTTCTTGGAAACCATTTAAAATTACAAAGCTGGACATGGTAGTTCATGCCTGTAATTCTCACAGTTTGGGAGGCCAAAGTGGAGGATTGCTTGAGCCCAGGAGTTCAAGGATGCAGTAAGCTATGATCATGGTCACTGCACTCCAGCCTGAGGGGACAGAGTGAGACCCTGTCTCAAAAGAAAAATTACAGATTTTCTCTTTGTAATTAATATGGTACTGATTTTTAACATTTATTCCTTTTTAATGCACATACAAAAAGAGTGTAAGGTATCAGCTGAAGACTTTGGGAGATATTTAAGAGGTCTTTCCTCTTACTTCCACCAAGTGATTTTTTTTTCCTTTGGTTTATTCTTTGATCTAACAAGTTTGGTTTTACTAAACAATTTTTGTTGCCTTCGTTATGTTATTTCAGCACTTAGCGTTAGTCATAGGTTTTTTCCTGTGTGTTTATTGAATACATGAATGATCCACCCTTTTACTTTAGAGAAAGAATACAATGTATAAATGCAACTTAGCAAGTTTCTTTATTTTCTTTAGCCTTGGAGGGGGTACCTTTCTGGGTTTATGCAGTTTATTGACTGGCTGTGAAAGTTTTGAAGAGGCTCTTGAAATGGCATCCAAAGGTGATAGCACACAAGCTGACAAGCTGGTCCGTGATATTTATGGAGGAGATTATGAAAGATTTGGTTTGCCAGGTTGGGCCGTAGCATCTAGGTAAGTTTAACATTTGTGTTATTTAAGTTATGGAACTTAAGTAATTCAAGTTGCTTATGTTTTTGGAAAGCAGTATAACAGAAAGTTGTAAGGGTGCTTTCTCTTACCCATTTTAGGTTCCAAGTTTTGAACATTGATGTCATTTAAAAATTAAGTATACATTAAGAAGTCTACCCTGAGTGCACCTTGTGGGAAACTTTTCTTTTTTAATTTTTGAGTGTCCTTCCAGTGTTTCTCGATGCACGTACAAATACATATTCTTACTTTTCTCCCTATATACAAAAGGTAATTTACCATTACATGGCATAGTATATATACTCTAAAGTATCCATATAGCCTAGAAATCTTTACATGTTGTTGTCGTTCTGTTATACATGTGTAGGATAAATTCCCAAAAGTTGGATTGCAAATGCATTTTTGAGATATTGTTAACTATGCAAAGGAGCGGTGCTGTTTTTCACTCTCACCAGCAGTAAATGAAAGTGCCTGTTTCACCAGTAGAGTGCTGACTTTTGCATTTCTCCATCTGGTGGAGAAATGGTATCTTAATGTTATTTTATTTCATTTTATTTTCTTTTATTTTAGGCAGAGTTTCACTCTTGTCCCCCAGGCTGGAGTGCGATGGCACCATCTTGGCTCACTGCAACCTCTGCCTCCCAGGTTCAAGTGATTCTCCTGCCTCAGCCTCCCGAAGTAGCTGGGATTACAGGCTCCCGCCCCCATGCCCAGCTAATTTTTTTGTATTTTTAGTTGAGACGGGGTTTCACCATGTTGGCCAGGCTGGTCTTGAACTCCTGACCTCAGGTAATCCACCCGCCTCGGCCTTCCAAAGTGCTGGGATTACAGGCCTGAGCCACTGCGCCTGGCCCTTAATGTAATTTTAATTTACATTTCTCCTACCAACACTGGGGTTAAGAGCCTTGCATATTTTATTTTCTGTGAGTTGTTGTTCATGTTCTACTTTTCTGCTCGATTGTTATACAGTTGAATTTATCAGTCTTTTCTTTTATGGCTTCTGGATATTGATTCATAGTAAGTAAGTCTTCTACATTCCAAATACATAAAGGAATAAACCCTTGTTTTCTTCTAATATGTTAATGGTGGTATTTTTATACTTAAATCTTTGATTTACTTATAGTTTATCTTAGGGTATTTTGTAAGTTACAGATCATGCTTTCATATTTCAGGTTTTTTTTTTTTTTTTTTTCCAGAAGGCCCTAATGTCTAATAATCCATCTTTATTTCACTGATTTGAGATGGCTTTTTTACATATGCTGGCTTTTCATTCTGTTGATGTACCAGCATTATACTTTCAGCTTTATAGAGGCATAAAAAGTATGTTTTAATCTCTAGAAGGGCTAGTTTCACTTCTTTGCTTGATATTCTGTATGAATTTGGCAAGCATTTTCTCTATTACAAAAAGTTTTTTTGGAATCTCAGTAAGTTTACATATTAACTTGAACAGATGATATCTTTATAGTAAGTCTTGCTGTTGAAGAACTTAGCTTGTCTGTTTAAGGCTACTTTTGTGCCTTTCACACATTTAAAAAGGCCTCTCCAAATATGTCCATACATGGCTTTTTAAGTTGATTCCCAAATATTTTAAATTTACTCTTCTGTTATTTATCAGTCTTGTCTCTCATTATGCTTCCTAACCATTGTTGCTTGTGCGCCCCAAGTTCTTTGTCAGGGAGTCCAGTGTCCTTTGATAGTGGACTTTGTCTCACTCTTCAGTAATATCTCTTGCCTCTCCCTCACATAGACGCTTCACTCTGACCAAACATCTTGTGATTTCATAGATGTTTTCATTTCTCATTTCTGTGTGCCTTTAACCTTTAGTTGCCTCTGCCTAAGATTTTCCTTCTTGGCCTGGTGCGGTGGCTCAAGCCTGTAATCCCAGCACTTTGGGAGGCTGAGACGGGCGGATCACGAGGTCAGGAGATCGAGACCATCCTGGCTAACACG
>NW_012115932.1:12462978-12469425 GCF_000951035.1 Colobus angolensis palliatus | reverse complement strand
AAAAAAAAAAACATTTTCCTTCTCTTTTTCTCTGGCTTTTTCTGGTCCCTTTGCTTTGAAAAGCCCTGCCTCATACCTTCTTAAACTTTTTTCTCTTACCACTTAATAAAAGATACTTTTTTCTTTGTATTTCCGAGGTTAGCCTTTGTTTGTTTTTTTCCCTGTTACTGTTAGCGCTTCTCTTGCTGTCTTTGTATCTAGGCCTGCATTGTCCATTATGGTAGCCTCTAGTCACATCAGGCACTTGGCATTTGAGTGCCACATGTTGAAATGACGATATTTGGATATATTGGCTTAAATGAAATGTACAATTAAAATTAATATCACGTTTATTTTTACCTTTTTAATGTGGCTAATAGAACATATATGAAATTATATATTACTCATATTTTATTTCTGTTGGACAGTGCTGCACTAGACTAATTCTCTGTTTGAGGGACTATCTGTATCTCCAGCATAAAGCTTGGTATGTCATAAATGTTTCTTGTGACTGAATGAAAAAGAATTTGAAGTTAAAGCTGTGAGATACTTTTGGAAACATTTTGTAATTTTGACTTTGTTAATTTGTTTTGAATCAGGTTTAAAAGTGAAGATATTTTGGTAATCTTTGCTTTCTTATAGTAACTCTGCTTTTTTTTTGAGATGTCATTTTAACCTTAATTCTTTGAAAGGTATTACTTTACTCTTGCATAGATTTTTTTGTTAGATTGTTTTGATCTTATCCCTATGCGTTTCTACTTTTTGGTCCTAATTTTATAAAAATATCCAAGTTATAGATATATCTGTTAATATGTAAAATGTTGCTTGTTTTCAGCAGATTTGACTTTATTTTTCATTTTTCTGCAGTTTTGGGAATATGATTTATAAAGAGAAGCGAGAATCTGTTAGTAAAGAAGATCTGGCAAGAGCTACTTTAGTTACTATCACCAATAACATTGGTTCTGTGGCACGAATGTGTGCTGTTAATGAGGTAAAAAAAAAAACAAAAAAACCCGCAAAACTCATATTATCAAAAATGTGAATTGGAGTCCTATATACACCTAGCAGGGCTTCTTCACTTTCCCTAAGGAGGCCTCTGGGATTGAGATGTAGCCCATTAAACGCCAAGATTCATTAGGTATATATGTTATGAACCCAATTGCTATATTACCTTTAAAGAAAATAGCAGATAATTCAAATTGAAATAGGAGAAATTTATTCAGAATTTTTTTTCAGAAAAACACAACCTAAATTCCTTGAGGATGTAAAAGAAAATTCTAAGCATAAGATATTTTGAGGTAACTACTTTGTGAAAGCATTTTTTTTAGTCTTACTATTGCATTTGGAAGGCAGCTGTGCTCACCACTATACCACTAGTGCTTCATGTTGCATTTGGTTAGTGAAATTCTTGGAAGTTTTCTTACTGCCCTCGGCTTCTTTACAGTGCTGCCTTGTTGCATATGGATCAAGCAGCATTGTACAGGGCTATGAAGGCATTGAGACCTGTTCTTCATGATATTTGAGTGGTGTTTATTGTTCCAAGAAAAGTGTGAAAAGCATATACTGTTAGATTGACCATATAGTTGGGATTCTTTGTTTGGAAGAGAATATATATATTTAATTCTAGCTTCCTTATATAATAATAGATATTATTTGCCCATTTAATTTTTATAAATATTGAATACTTTAAATGGATTGGGAAATATGCTTTTTGAAGGAACCTTTCATTTGTTCATTCATTCATTTATTCATTGAGTAAATATTTATTGATTACCAGATGCCACACATTGTTCTGGGTATTTGGAATATATTAACGAAGAAAACAAAGATCTGGCTTTGTGGAGCTTGCATTCATTCTAGTGACATATTAAGTAAATTGTTTAGTGTGTATTAGGTGATGAATGCTATTTTTTTAAAAAGAAACCATCAAACAGGATAAAGAGGATTGGGAATAGGGCAGAGAGTGGTAGAGGACAAATTGCCAAGTAATTGAGTGGTTAAAGGAAAGCTTTCTTGAAAATGTGATTCTTAGGCAGAGATTTGAAGGAGGTGAGGGGGAAACTGTGCACGTAGACATTTTGGGGAGAAAGCTTCCAGCAGAGAGAACAACTATGCAAATCCTCTGAATTATTCTGTATTTAAATCCAGAACTTGATCTCATCAGTTTTTTAATAACTTGAGAAACTTAAGTGTTAGTTGGTTGATGGAGTTACTAGTAGGACATGTTGGGAGCTGACAACAATTTGAAGCCTTTATTCTTAGCCCTTTATGTCTAAATTTCCACTGACCAATTGAGTTAACAATGATTTAGGCCATGGTTTATAGTATCCCAACTTATGTACAAAGATTTCTACTCAAAAGTCAGTATATTGTGAAAGTCGAAATAAGTTTTCTGGTGATTCAAACACCAGTTCCCCTAAGATTTCCTAATCATAGAGATATCTAAGAAACCAAATTAGTGTGGAATCTTTGCTGAGAGAGAATGATTTGATTAATCAGGCAGGGGATGGAGAAAGAATGCTAGAATCCTAGAGGAATGCACGTGCCAGTGCCCCAGTCAGTATTACTCTCCAATTCTATAGAATCCAGAGTTGCATGTAATTGTTCAACATGCATTGCAATATATGGGACAAGTTTGCTACTTATTCTAAATTTATAGTACTTACCATGTTTTGATTTTTTTTTTAATCACATCAATAATGTGCAATATATGGGCCAAGTTTGCTACTTATCGTAAATGCATTTTATAGTACTTACCATGTTTTGATTTTTTTTTTTTAAATCACATCAATAATGTGTCTCCAAATGACTTTGTAAGGGGGCTATTTATTGGCCATTTTCAAAAACAAGTCTCACCTGAAATCATCTGCTAGGGTCTTTCTAGAACCTTTTTTTAAAAGTAGACTTTATTTTTTAGATCAGTTTTAGTTTCACATAAAATTAAGTGGAAAGCTCAGTGAGTTCCCATGTACCACCTTCCATATACACACAGCCCTCCTCCATCCTCAGCATCCCACAGTAGAGTGATCATGTGTTACAGTCAATCACCCTGTGCACACATCATCATCACCCAAAGTCCATAGTTTAGGGTTCTTGGTGTTATACGTTTTGTGGATTTTGGATGATGTGTGCAGAACTAATTTTTAAATACTCAGGATTATAGAGCTATATGCCAGGAATGTAGTAGGTATTATACTGATAAAGGGTAGTTGTTGTTTACATCTTTAAATAAATATTTTGAAACCTTTTATATTGTAAAATCTGTTAATTATTTTTACAAGTTTTTTCTTTGTTCTTTTCTTTTAGAAAATAAACAGAGTTGTCTTTGTTGGAAACTTTTTACGTGTAAATACCCTCTCAATGAAACTTCTGGCGTATGCACTGGATTATTGGTCAAAAGGTCAACTAAAAGCATTGTTTCTAGAACATGAGGTATGGTAGGAAAATGTTTTTTGTGAATTTTAATAGCATGTTTTTTAAGAGACAGGGTCTTGCTCCGTCACTCCGGCTTGAGGTCAATGGCACGATGATGGCTTACTGCAGCCTTTTCCTCCTAGGCTCAGTAATCCTCCCACCTCAGCCTCCCAAGTAGCTGGGACCACACGTGTGCACCACTATGCCCAGCTAATTTATTTTTATTAATATTTTTTATAGCCCAGGCTGCAAAACCAGCCTGTTTCAGACCAGCCTGTTGCCCAGGCTGGTCTGGAACTCCTGGCCTCAAGCAATCCTTTAGAGGTGTGAGCCACCGTGCCCAGCCTTAGGTAGAATATTGGTTCCTTCACTTCAGTTTCAGTTGTGGGGAAGAGAATTGGAATAACCTGCTAGGCACCCCCAAATTTTTTGGTATTCATTTACTACATGCAGTTAAATTCTGATCTGAGCAATTATCAGTCCACATAATGTTTTGGATTAACTTAACTTGAATCATTTTGTGATCAAAGTCAAATGGCTGTATCATTACAAATTAGTAACACAGATTCAAATTATTCTGCTCTTAAAAGCTTCCGTGTCTCATTGTCACTGCTCACACACTACAAATCAGAATGATGTGCCCTTGCTTGTGCAGTTCCACATGGCATGCCGTGTGAGTGTCAGGCACAGCCAGAGGAAGCTAGTTTGTTTATTAAGTAAAGGGGAGAGGGTGCAGAATTGCTATTACAGTCCTGGAAGCTTTAGTGTCTAAAGGCCACACTTTTAGAATACATATTTCAGTGTGAGCCTATAGTCCCAACTAAAGAGGCTGAGATGGGAGGACCACTTGAGCCCAGGAATTCAAGGCCAGCCTATGCAAAATAGTGAGACCATGTCTCTAAAAATAATAATAATAAATAAAAATACGTATTTCAAAGCTGTGTAGATATCAAGAATACAGGTTCAGAAAATTTTTTATAATAGCTGACAACGCAGAAGTTGGTAGGTTTCCAGATATTATTAAACAGATAGATTGTGCATAGTTGTGTGTTCTCAAGTGGTTAATATTATATGCTAATTTAAAAGCTGCACTACATAACAGTTATTTTTCAATTATACAGGGATACTTTGGAGCAGTTGGTGCACTTCTTGGGCTGCCAAATTTCAGCTAAAGCATCAGGTCTCTCTCTCTGCTAATAAATGTCATCCAAGAGGAACTAAAACCAGAGGCATTATTAATGCATTGTTTGTCACTGGGAACCAAAGGATAGAAGAGTAGCATAAGCTGCTGAATGTTGCCATATTAAAGGAGAGAATTTGGTAACGTGAAGTATTTCTCATTGAAATGCTTTCCCTTTTGTATATAGCCAGTGTTAAATCCTTAAATGCAATAAAGCCTCTGATTATGGAGCTTCCTCTTAAAAAGATTTTTTAATTTTATGTAGCCAACATTGCAGTACTGTATGCTCAAACACAAATCTTAAGGTCTCGGAAATGTTTAGCTTATGAAAATAATCGACTCTGAATATTTGTTACAAGTCTGTTTTATGTTTTGATTCCTAGTGAGCAGAAAATAACATACCCTGTATCCAAAATTATTGAAATGGCAATCAAAGATGATCATTTTAGAAATGTTAGATGTGATTTTAGAAATGTTAAGGCAATACTACTAATTATTGTAGGTTTTTTTTTTTTTTAACATATCACCCAAAGCATGTATGTGATCTTTCCCCATAAGTATCTTTTCTCAAATGCCATAATTAACTGAAATACTATTATTAAATTTTCATGAGAATTCTGAAATGAATCCTGGGAAATACACGTTTGGTGATGTTGCACTTTCTGTATTTTACAGGAATTAGTACACATTGAAATGTTTAACATTTTAAGATTGGAGGCTTAATTACTGGGAATCGGTCCAATGAAGTCCTGGGACTATTGTAATGGAATATGATTTGAGTCCACTGTGCTCTTTTTTGTTTGTTTGTTTTGATCATATGTACATTAGGAGCTTTTATTTTAAAACAACCACAGTAACATTAATAATAGAAAAATCATATGGAAATATTCACAATCTAGTCACTGAAAAATGGGAAAACCTCTACCATGCCTTATTATCACCCTTTGCTGTTTGAGGAGCCAGAAATAGAGGTGCAGTTAGAGAAAAGTCACCTTTTCCAACAAAACCCACTCCATTGCCATGTGGATTTTTATCCAAAGGCTCAACCACCAGAGGGAATGGTGAGAACTGATAACTAAAATACTGTTACTGGCAAGGGTTTGAAATGTGTAAGAACCTAGGAGGGAAAGGAAGATTGAGCAGCATAGGAAAAGGGGAAGAGAGGCTGTCACCAAGGTCTAATCTCCATTTATAAAAATAGTGCAAAACCAGGAGTTGATTATAGAAGTGCCCATGATCCATGGCAGGAATAAATCCCTCCACCTCCTCTAACTCTATGAAAACTCTAGAGTTGGAGCAAGTCTTTCATTTGCTTCTTATCCCCTTAAAATAATGCCTTCCACTCCCCCACAGCCCCCATCAAAGGAGCCCCCGCAAGACGCCACCATGCTCTGATCTCACTCTTTCCTATTCCCCTTGCCTGAATCTGGAGTGGGGTTGAGCCCTCTGCCCTCATCCTTAAGATTTAGGAAGTTCTTTCCCCAGCTGTCTAACTTGGAAAGGTAGATGAGTCTGAATTTTGAAGTTCCGAATGCAAATTCCACTCAGCAGACGCAGTGTTACTTATGTACATAGGAATAGTGGGATGAGTTTTAATAGATTCTATCCAAAAGGGTTTTTTTCCTCTTACTTCCTCTATGTGGGAAGATGTGTCTTGGGCAACTTGATCAGTATCAATGGAAAAATGATAGGCACTACAATGAAATGGCAGGATGCCAATATGAGATCTTTCAGGAATAATAAGATATACAGTTTGTTTGTATAAAATAAACTAGCTCAAATAAGAAAGTTTTTCAAGGACACTGATAGTGTTCATTTGTAAGAGGTAGTTCTAGAACCACGCTGTCCAGTACAGCAGCTACTACCCATATGTA
>NW_012115932.1:12456923-12462583 GCF_000951035.1 Colobus angolensis palliatus | reverse complement strand
GTGTTAGCCAGGATGGTCTCGATCTCCTGACCTCGTGATCCTCCCGTCTTGGCCTCCCAAAGTGCTGGGATTACAGGCTTGAGCCACTGCACCCGGCCTATCTCCTAATTTTTTGTATTGATTACATGTTGAAATGTTAACATTGGAAATGTTGGGTTAAAGAAAAATATACAATTAAAATGAATCTTAGCCGGGCGTGGTGGCTCACACCTGTAGTCCCAGCACTTTGAGAGGCCAAGATGGGTGGGTCACCTGAAGTCAGGAGTTTGAGACCAGCCTGGCCAGCATGGCAAAACCCTGTTTCTACTAAAAATACAAAAATTAGCCAGGTATGGTGTACACCTGTAGTCCCAGCTACTCGGAAGGCTGAGGCAGAAGAATTGCTTGAACCCAGGAGGCGGAGGCTGCAGTGAGCTGAGATTGTGCCACTGCACTCCAGCCTGGGCGACAGAATGAGATTCTTATCTCAAAAAAAAAAAAAAAAAGGAATCGTCTGTTTCCAGTTTTTTTTAATGTGCTTACTAGAAAAGATAAAATCACACATGGTTCACGTTTTATTTCTACTAAGACAGCACTGTTAAGAACATAGAGCTTTGAGGCATTGTGGTATTAGAACCAAATCTATTTACCACAGTAAGCTTACAGGGAGTTACTTGAGATCTTAATAAAAAATTAAAATCTTTGTCAGCCTTCATTATGATTTTGTGTTCTTATTATTCCCGTAATTCTAGATTACATATGGGAAAAGCAAAGAGCCACAGTGGTGAGATGGTTGCTCACTTTACGTGCACTTTAGCAGGTAATTTCAGTTTGAAAAGACAAAATATATGAACCATAGTTCCACATTAACCAAAGTACAGTGATGAAATAACTTAGACTCTGACCATTCTGTTTTTCCTTCAAGATTGCCCTAAATTTATAGATGCTAATAACAGTATTTGCCACAGGTATAAAACTTGTAGTTACTATCATTCAATTAAGATTCTTATCTGTACAGATATACAAATCAGAAACTTTTAAAATAAATTGAACTAATGGAACTTTGGCTCAAATATTTAGTCACTGCAATGGAAACATTAAAGCAAGGAATACGAAGTCATTGTAGGGTTTTAAAATGGCTGCTGACTGACATGAATTCAAAGTTTCAGTCTAAATTCTAAAAACTTACCTTTACATGCTTTTCCTCCTAAATAACCACTCTTATCATTCATAAATTCATGTCTTTAGGTGAAGAAAACTGAATTTTAAGTACTTGAGGCCGGGTGCAGTGGCTCATGCCTATAATCAAATATAAGAACTTGAGTGTAAAATATGAAAACTACATGGGGAAATGTCTTTATCATGCATCTCTAAGTCTACTGAAAACTCTGTTAAGTAAAACTGTGGTCTGTAAAAAAAACAAAAACAAAAAAACCCATAGTGATACTTACCTTGTGTAATGTAAACAATTTTTTAAGCTCTTTAAACAAAGTACATCTAGATTTACTGGTAATGTATAGAAGTCAGTTTTATCCCCAAGTATTTCTACTTCCTAAACCATTAATTAGCAAGAGACTCAAACAACTTCACTAAACTGTTGGACCTCCAGTGTTAACTTGCCGACATAAAAATCTGAAAAACTTTGTAATCACTATCAAAAATACAAAAGAGAGAATAAATTTCCAGGTAAAAGGATTTACAAATTTTGGAACTATTATGCTTTTGTTTACTAAACATTGATCCTTGTAGTAATTCTGCAGTATTGCCTCAGACTCCCATAAAGTTTCAAAACAGCTCATCTATTAGATTCCTGTAACATTTATTTCGGATAAACGTGGTTTTGTTGCTGTTATTCATAATAGAATAAAATATTTAGCTTTGATGGTTCAGATGTAATAAAAAGAAATAACTAAGTTTGGGCCTGAGATAAATGTGGTAAAGCAAGAACACAGAGATGCTGTAATGATGCGTGAGTTTTAGAGCATTACCGAGGACCTGAAAACTTGCTGCCAAGGACACTTTGAAGGTTTTGTTGACTGGAAGAAGTGTCTCTGGAATCCCACTCCTAGCTCTTTTCTTGAATATTTGAAAAGAATTAGATAAGGGCCATGGGGACCCAGGTCACCCCACCTCTTCTATTCAGTTTGGCTACAACATTGGAGTCATCAGTGCTCCTGAGACAATCATATAGGACTTTATCAATTACACTTTGAAAGAGAGGTTAGAAGACTCTCCCTCTGAGGTGTTGCTCGTGTCCCTCGGCCCTTGTCTGTGGCCATCTTCCCCAATGGTGATATGATTGACTCCTTTCTGTTGCACTCTTTGTCAACCACTTTGGCAGGTGCAATTCAATGCTTATCATCAATTTGTTGGCTATCAATGGTTGCCTTACGGGATTCTGCAACAAAGCTGAGTTGGTTGAAATGCTGATCCTGGGCCACTTGGTTACTGGCTTGTAATGCGGACTCTGCACAGGTTTTGTGCCCGTGTACATTGGAGAGATCTCGCCTACTGCCCTTTGGGGTACCTTTAGTGCTCTCACCCAGCTGGGCATCATTATTGGTATTCTGGAGATCCAGATCTTTGGTCTGGAGTTCATCTTGGGGTCTGAAGAGCTATGCTCAGTGATACTGGGCTTTACCATCCTTCCAGCTGTCCTATAAAGTGTAGCCCTTCCATTTTGCCCTGAAAGTCATAAGTTTTTGCTCATTAACAGAAAGGAAGAGTACTAATGAGATCCTTCGGCAATTGTAGGGGACTCAGGATGTGTCCCAGGACATCCAGGAGATAAGAGTGCTAGGATGGTACAAGAAAAGCAAGTCACTACACTGGCGCTCTTTAGAATACCCAGCTACCGACAACCCACTGTCATTTCCATCATGTTCCAGCTCTCTCAGTAGCTGTCTGGAATCAATGTTGTCTTCTCTTTCTCAATGAGAATCTTCAAGGATTTGCAGGTGTTGAGAAACCAATCTAGAGATTAGTGCAGGAGTGGTTAATATCTTCTTGACTGTAGTCTCTCTTTCTGGTTGAAAGGGCAGGAAGGACTTTACATATGATAGGTCTTGGAGGGTGGTGTTTTGTTCTGTCCTCATAATTGTTTGTTATTAAAGAATGAGTATGGTGGGATGAGCTTTGTAGTGGGGCTATCTTGGTCTTTGTGGCCTTCTCTGGAGTTGGACCAGGCCCCATTCCCTGGTATACTGTGGCCACACTCTTCAGTTTGCAATAGCAGTGGCTGGTTGCTCCAACTGGACCTCCAGCTTTCTAGTTGGATTGCTCTTCCTGAACAATTATTATCTAGTTTAAGTGTGTTGTTGCTTTAGGGTCATGGCATGCTTATGTATGTCTATTACCATCTGACCATGATACTATGCCAAGTTCTCTTAGGGGACCTGAATCTTTCCAGTAGATCACATTTGAGATAGTATGAGTCCACTGGGCACACAGTTCCCAACAATCCAAACATACATACTTCACTGAAGCAGATCTAATAATTCCATTGACTTCATTTCTAAAATTGGACTTTGAGCAGCCAATTTCTAAGGATTAAAAAGAAACTTTAATGCATTGTAGACCTCTGTACCCAGAAAATCTTTGTAACTTTTGGGCTTAATTTTCATTCCTAAAAATCTGGTAACTTTTTCAAATGCAAGGAGCATTGTCAGTTTGCTGTGAGACTAGGGCTAGGCAAAGAACACAAGATAGAGAATCTCCCATCACCACCACCCTGCCCCTGCGAGAAGATTGCCTTTTAATTAGAGACTTTTAAAACTAGTACTTTTTAAGTTCTACGCTCATCTTTTCCAAAGACTAAGTCTATTAGTAAACTTGCCATGTAATTTGACATGGCAGTTCCTTGCTCAACTACTCTGAATAAGTTGGAAATTAGGTGGTATCCTAGTTTGGGTAAAGTCAGTGCTACTGCCTGTAATACACTTGGTAATTGAAAGCCCTTCAAGTGGTTCAGATTATTTGCCAAATATTAGACTCTATAAAAACTTCTGAGATTTTTTTTGCTTTTTTGTTTTTTTTACCTTTGAGTGTACATGTGATTGCTATAATGTGAATACCAGTTCCTGAAAGACTGTTTCTGTAAGCAGAATAATGTAGCACAAAGTGAAAAGATTTTCCTCTTATTCCAGCAGTATTCTTGCCTTCAAAGAGTAGTCTCTTACATATTGCCTTGATTTTTAAGGTTGCATTTTTGGATGAAAAGCTTAACTGGATAGTAATTTCCATATGTTCTTTATAACCACGCTGTATATTATAAGCAAAATTTTTTCATATTTCATTGTATCTTTTTCTGTTGAGCACTTTATGCATTTTAGTCTATTGCATTTGAGAATGTAGTTTAGAAATTCTTTCACTTTTTAAAGCCACGTGAAAACTGATAGAGGATAATGAAAATGAGTGTACATTATTTTGAATTCAACTGTTTTGTGGTGTGTGTAAACAAAACATTAGAAATATATTGTCTTTTTGTAATAATACTCTGACCTCACTTAAAGTGATCTGCCATGAGGTGTCAATGATCAAGTTTATGTTTGTTCTGATACCTAAGGAATTCAGCCAGCTTTGTTTCAATCATCAGATAATCTCAGAAAATAATGTGTTTTACTTATATTACTGCCTCTTGTCAATATTTAAGAGAATAATTGTCTTCTGGTTTCTACTGAGCCTAGTAATAATCACTGAAGACCTAAAAAAGTGAGTAATTCTTTTCTTCTGTTAAGAGTATTTGGAGGCCAGGCGCGGTGGCTCAAGCCTGTAATCCCAGCACTTTGGGAGGCTGAGATGGGCGGATCATGAGGTCAGGAGATCGAGACCATCCTGGCTAACATGGTGAAACCCCGTCTCCACTAAAAAATACAAAAAACTAGCCGGGCGAGGTGGCAGGCGCCTGTAGTCCCAGCTACTCGGAAGGCTGAGGCAGAAGAATTGCTTGAACCCAGGAGGCGGAGGCTGCAGTGAGCTGAGATTGTGCCACTGCACTCCAGCCTGGGCGACAGAATGAGATTCTTATCTCAAAAAAAAAAAAAAAAAGGAATCGTCTGTTTCCAGTTTTTTTTAATGTGCTTACTAGAAAAGATAAAATCACACATGGTTCACGTTTTATTTCTACTAAGACAGCACTGTTAAGAACATAGAGCTTTGAGGCATTGTGGTATTAGAACCAAATCTATTTACCACAGTAAGCTTACAGGGAGTTACTTGAGATCTTAATAAAAAATTAAAATCTTTGTCAGCCTTCATTATGATTTTGTGTTCTTATTATTCCCGTAATTCTAGATTACATATGGGAAAAGCAAAGAGCCACAGTGGTGAGATGGTTGCTCACTTTACGTGCACTTTAGCAGGTAATTTCAGTTTGAAAAGACAAAATATATGAACCATAGTTCCACATTAACCAAAGTACAGTGATGAAATAACTTAGACTCTGACCATTCTGTTTTTCCTTCAAGATTGCCCTAAATTTATAGATGCTAATAACAGTATTTGCCACAGGTATAAAACTTGTAGTTACTATCATTCAATTAAGATTCTTATCTGTACAGATATACAAATCAGAAACTTTTAAAATAAATTGAACTAATGGAACTTTGGCTCAAATATTTAGTCACTGCAATGGAAACATTAAAGCAAGGAATACGAAGTCATTGTAGGGTTTTAAAATGGCT
>NW_012115932.1:12443340-12456873 GCF_000951035.1 Colobus angolensis palliatus | reverse complement strand
AAAAAAAAAAAAAAAAAAACGAAGTAGTGTTGGTCACTGGTCTTGCCTCTTTGAACATTATTTGGTTTGTTATGATGAAAAATGAGTCAGTTTTCAGGGTCCTGAGAAAGTTGCTTCATTCATGGCCGTGTTTGGGATAACTAATTTTTTTTTTCAGGTATTTGGTGTCATGTTTTGGAGTTAATATTTATGCTTATATAATTTTAAGTTATTACATAATTTTTATTGTTATATGTTTTATAGGTACTAGGTATTGGATTCTCACCAAACCAGTAGAATGGCGTTCTCTCTTAATATGTCATTGCCTGTAATGGCCAGGTAGATATACCTTAAAATAATATGAAAGGTTTTATATGTATATTAAAATGTTTTTACTTTTAAATCTGTAAAGGTTATCTGGAATTTTTACTGTGTTAACTTCAGAATTATATGGGCATTATGACTTTTTCATTGTACAAAAAAAATTATTCATAAATGTTGGAATACAGATGTTCCTTGACTTATGATAGGGTTATGTTCCAGTAGACCCATTGTAAATTGAAAATACTGTAAGTTGAAAGTACATTTAATACACCTAACTTACTGAACATCCCAGCTTAGCCTAGCCTACCTTAAATGTGTTCAGAACACTTAACGTTGACCTGTAGCTGGGCAAAATCATCTAATACAAAACCTATTTTATAATGAAATATTTAATATCTCAAGAGTATTATACCACATATCGTTAGCCCAGGATAATATCAAAATATGAAATTTGAAGTACAGTTTTTACTGAATATGTATTGCTTTTGCCCCATTATAAAGTTGAAAAACCGTAAGTCAAACCATTGTTAAGTCGGACTGTTTGTGTTGCATATATTTGGGATTTTTTAGTGGCCCTTTTTAAAAAGCTGTTTCTTATTTCTCATCATTGTGAGTGGGGATAGATACGGGAAGAACCACGTCTCTACTAAAAATAAAAAAAAATACCCCAGCTTATTGGCATACACCTGTAGTCCCAGCTACTCGGGAGGCTGAGGCAGGAGAATCACTTGAACCGGGAGGCAGAGGGCACATCATGCCACTGTACTCCAGCCTGGGCAACAGAGTAAGACTCTGTCTCAAACATGAATGAATGAATGAATGAATGAATGAATGAACTATTAGCTGATACTGGGATTTCAGGTACCACAGTTCCTGTTGAAAGATATGTTTGGGGTAAATCAATTTTTTTCTTGTAGAATTTCAGTGTTTTTGCTGCAACTGCCACTAATTTTGCGTTTGAAAGAACAAAAGAGGAATGTAGTTTTCAAAGGAGTGAATGAGGTTAAAATCAAGATTTTGAATGGTATAAATATGCAACTAATTCAATTGTAGGATATTATTAAATTTTGTATTTCTAAACATCTTTCTTTCATACATCTCAGTGCTTACAGTTCCAATAGCTTTCCAAGAAAACATTTCCATGTTTGCATAATTTGTAAAGTATATATAAATAATGTAAAATAATTTGGGATTATCTCAACTTTATATTGTATGTCGGAATTTCATGGATATCATACCTGGCTCAGTCAATAGTTGTCACAGGTATTAAGCCATTTTGGAATTTACCACTTTTTTCTGTGGAACCTGTTTTAGCTTAGTTTACAGCATTTAGAAATAGAAGGTAACTTTCTAGAAGTAACACCAATATCCTAGTCTGCTTGTCCCGAATACAATTAATAGTATTAAGATGTAAGTGATAATAAGATGGTTTTTATTATTTTTTGGTACACTGTACTTTTACTTTTTATTTAAACTACAGCTAAAAACTGACTTTTTAACTAAAATTGAATGGCATTTATCTTAATGATCAGTTATTGACCAAATCATACTCAGAAGATGTTATTATGTCCCAGTCTAAGGAATCCTTTAATTTGGGGATTAATTTGACTTCCACTTGCCATTTCAGTGTAAATTGCCTTATTCTGTCTATTACATTATTCTTGTCAAGTCTAAGCTTTATCATGTCTGAATTCTTTTAACACTGAATCTGTGATGTAAAAATGTATGATGTGCTACAAGTTTTATTCATAATAAACTAAGTTATAGCCTATTGTAATCTGTAAAACATTTCTTGTAAATTACCTAATTTATTTTTTCATTCATGTACAGTTTCTTAGGTAAATTTGAAAAATGTTTGCCATGGCACATTCTGTAAACATTCCCGTATTCTTTTCCTTAATGCTTATTTGCATGAAGGTAACTTGAGTTTTGCTTGTTTGTGTTGGATAACCATTAAGCCAACTTCAGTATCTCTGCCTTTTTTGCTGTAGTTTAACCGTTTCTAATTTTGTTCATATTCTAAATAGATGTTAGAATCATACTTTTTATTTTCTACTTAATAAATTATCTAAGTTGTTTACTATGTGTCCCTTTATTATTTACCTTACATATTCCCACATTTTCACTTTGATTAAATGCACGGTTGTGGTTAATTCCGTGAGAGCAAGAACTTTGTCAAGTCTTGTTCACCTCTAGATCCCCAGTGGCACAGAGAAGGCATTGATGAAATTTAAGACTTGCATTTATTAAGATGTGAAAACTTTCCCCTCCGAGACCATGTTATCCCGCATCAGAAAGGAATGTTGGCTTTTTGGTTTTGGGTTTGTTTGTTTGTTTGTTTGTTTTTTGGGATAGTCTCTTTGTTGACTGAGTTGGTGTGTATAGCTCACTATAGCCTCAGCCTCCCAACTAACTGAGACTACAGGCATGCATCACCATGCCTGGCTAGGGTTTTGTTTGTTGGTTAGGTGTTTGTTTCGTTTTGTTTGTGGGGTGTGTGTGTGTGTGTGTGTGTAAATGGGGTTTCGCCATGTTGCCCGGGCTATTCTCAAACTCCTGGGCTCAAGTGATCCACCACCTTGGCATCCCAAAGTGCTGGGATTTCAGGCTTTGTGAAGTGTGTGAGATGTTTTGATACAGGCGTGCATGTGAAATAAGCACATCATGGAGAATGGGGTATCCGTCGCCTATTAAGTTTGTTTAAAAAAATCATCTTAATATGTGAGGCAGTAAGTTGGAAACTTGACGGCTGTGTTTTCAAATTGTATGATTGTCGTGGCTCCAGGCATAGTTTTCAGATCATAGTGTCTTTTCTTGGAGTGTATAGGAATGGTTGAAAACATGAACATGACTACCATGTGACATGTGAAGTACATATCCTTTATTAAAAAAACTAGCAAGAACTAGGATGAAAAAATCTAAGATCTGGACTAATGGAGAACATGATGCAGTATGGAAGAGATTTGAGATGTAGTTTAGCTACTCAAATGTAGCAGTACTGCTTCCACAAGCACTTAGAAATAAGCTCCTAAAGAGCAAACATTCAAGGCTACACACTTAAGTCTTTCATTTAAATAAACTTTCCAAGGAGGGAAAAGTCTGTACTGCAGTCAATACACAGTGCTATATAAATTTTAAAAGCGGCCAGGAGCAGTAGCTCACACCTATAATCCCAGCACTTTGGGAAACCGAGGCAGGTGGATCACTTGAGGCCAGGAATTTGAGACCAGCCTGGCCAATGTGGCAAAACCTCATATTTACTAAAATTACAAAACTTGGTTGGGTGTGGTGGCGCACACCTGTAGTTCCAGCTACTTGGGAGCCTGAGGCATGAGAATTGCTTGAACCCGGGAGGTGGAGGTTGCAGTGAACCAAGATCACGCCACGGCTCTCCAACCTGGGTGACAGAGTGAGACTCTGTCTCAAAAAAAAAAAAAGAAAAAAACTTTGAAAGCAGGATGTCTACTTTCTATGATACAGTCCTTAATGAGTGTATTGTGTATTGCACAAACCTTAATATTTCTGCATCTAAAATCTGTTGATCATTTTCTATGGTAATACTTTATAAGTTCCTATTTTAAGATATTCCTATGCATCTATCTGGTTTTGGTGAGTGGAGAGGAGTTTAGGATTTTACTTTTTCCCGAAGTAAACCTGGAAAACCTGACTAGCTCCTCTAACTTTGCATCCTTTTCATAGAAAATTGGTACTTTTGGATAGTTTTTAATGTTACCCAGAGGTTAGCCATACCCCAAAAGTGCATTTGACCACATGTTTAGGTAAGTAAGTGCTCATCCCCAGCCAGGGCTTTAAACATAATCTTCAGTTTCTGGAAACAGTAGCAAAAATTACCAAAACTATGAAGGCATATTCTTTTTGATTTAAGCCCATTTTGCTCATTTTTTTCTAGCAAGAGTTTGGAGTCCAGCTACCCCAGATTTCTTTGAAAACAAAAAAAAACACAAAACATTAAATGATACCACTAAAAAGAATTCAAGCACCTGGCCGGGCGTGGTGGCTGATGCCTGTAATCCCAACACTTTGGGAGGCCAAGGTGGGTGGATCACAAGGGCAGGAGATCCTGGCTAACACAGTGAAAACCCATCTCTACTATAAATACAAAAAATTGAGCTGGGCGTCGTGGCGGGCGCCTGTAGTCCCAGCTTCTGGGGAGGCTGAGGCGGGAGAATGGTGTGAACCTGGGAGGTGAAGCTTGCAGTGAGCTGTACTCCAGCCTGGGTGGGCGACAGAGCGAGACTCTGTCTCACAAAAAAAAAAAAAAAAAAAAAAAACAAGCACCTGAACTTGAAAAAAGTAACTTGGCCCTCCGTATCTGTGAGTTCCACATCGATGGATTCAGCTAACTGTGGATTGAAAACATTTGAAAGAAAAAATAATACAACAATAAAAATAATATATGGGAGCTTGGTGAGAACACGTGAACCCAAAGAGGGGAATGACAGAAACTGGGGACTACTTGAGGGTGGAAGCTGGGAAGAGGGAGAGAATCAGAAAAATATCTATTGGGTACTAGGCCTAGTAGCTGGGTGATGAAATAATCTGTACAGTAAACCCCTGTGACATGAGTTAATCTGTATAACCTGCACATGTACCCTGGAATCTAAAATAAAAGTTTAATGCAAATAAAAAATACAGTATAACAACTATTTGCAATGTATTAGGTGTCATAAATAAGGATAATTTAAAGTATATGGGAGTTCCCTAGCAAGCAGACTCAGAATAAAAAAAAAAAAAGCATATAGGAGGATGTGTAGGTTATATGCAAATACTATGCCACTTTATATAATGGACTTGAGCATTCATGAATTTTGGTATCTGCAGAAGTTCCTGGAACCAATCTTCCATGGATAGAGAGACAGTTGCATGTTACATAGCAGCTTTTTTAGTTGTCTCATTTTAACAGTTTGAATAAAATATTCTGACACCTTGTGTTTTCAGATTTCCTAAAGCACCTTTGCAGGTTTTCGGGACAACCGTTTATTCAGAAATGATTCAGTGAATTTGTAATTAATCTTGCTGATTTTGGTTTAGTTTTGGGTTTGGACCTATTTATAATCAATGTTATTGAGGTATGACTTACACAATAATAGTCTAACTGTACATTTAAATAAGTTTGATAAATGTGTACACCCATGTAACTACCACTCCAAGGTACTGCATCATTCCAAAAAGTTCCCTTGGCCTCCATCCTAGTCAGTCCCCTCCAATCCCCATCCCTAAGCACCCACTGATTCGCTCTAGATAAAATTTGTCTTCAGTTCTAGAGTTTTTATGTAGATATGTAGACTACATAAAAAGTCTTACGTAGACTACAGTTTGTCTTTTCTGGAGTTTTTATGTAAATGGACCAATACAGTAGATACTCCCAATCTCTCTTTCTCTCCCAGCCCTAGACGTCATAGAGCTACTGTCTACTTTCTGTCCCTATAGATTTGCTGTGGTATGTACTCTTGTGTCTGCTTCCTCTTGGCATAATGGATTTGAGGTTAATCCATGTTGTATCAGTACTGCATTCCTTTTGCTCATTAATAGTCCTTTGGATGAATATACTACAATTTGTTTATCCATTTGCTTGTATATTTACATGCAAGTCTTTGGGTGGACCTGTGTTTTTATCTGGGATAAATAGTGAAATTGCTGTATTGTATGGTAACTCTGTAAGAAACTGGAAAACGGTTTCCAAGAGGTTCCATTTTACATTCCCTCCAGCAGTGTCTGAGAGTTCCACTTGCTCTGTATCCATGAGTATTGTCCATCTTTTAAATTGTGGCCATTCTTACTTGTGTGACATATTGTCTGTGGTTTTAATTTGTGTCTCCTTGATTACTGATGACATTGAGCATCTTTTCAGATCCTTATTGGCCTTTCATATATATCTTTTATAAAGACAAAATCTTTTGCCCGTTTTTCATTGAGTTGTCTTGTTACTGACTTGTAAGAGTTCTTCATATATTCTAGTTAGAAGTCCTTCGTTGGATATATATTTGAATAGTTTCTCCAAATTTATGGCTTAACTGTTTATTTTCTTAATACTATTTTGAGAAACAGAGCTTCATCTTGTTGAAGTCCAGCTTCTTATGCTTATCCTTTTTGTGTCCTAAGAAATCTTTGCCTAATCAAGATCATTGATATTTTCTCCTGTTTTATTCTAGACAATTTGTAGTTTTAATTTTTATCTTTTAGCCTATAATCAGTCAATCTTTGTGTATGGTATGAGGTAAGGGTTCAGGGTTTTTTTTGCATATGGATTTACAGTTGTTTCAGTATCATTTGTTGAAAGTAACCCTTCTTTTTGGTTGTGTGGGTCCAGGAGCTAGAGGAAGACAGGGAGGAAACTTGTGGGTGTGGTGGATATATTCAGTATTTTCACTGTGATACTTTCACATGGGCAGGTACATATAGCAGAACTCATCAAATGGTCTTTTTTTTTACTTTTTCTCTGTGGCCCAGGCTGGAGTGCGATCTCAGCTCACTGTAATCTCCGCCTCCCAGGTTCAAGCAATTCTTGTGCCTCAGCCTCCCAAGTAGCTAGGATTACAGGTCCCCGCCACCAAGCCTGGCGAATTTTTGTATTTTTAGTAGATACAGGATTTTACCATGTTGGTCAGGCTGTCTTGAACTCTCGACCTCAGGTGATCCGCCCACCTCAGCCTCCCAAAGTGTTGGGATTATAGGCATGAGCCACTGCGCCCAGCCCAAATTGTCTTTTAAATATGTGTGGTGTATTGTACGTTGATTATAACTCAATAAAGCTCTTCTAAAAAGATACAAAATAAATATTTATACTTGTGTCAACAAATTGAATTCTCTTTTGACCCTGATTACGAAATTTATGATTTGACCCATTCTGGGCAAGCAAGTCAAACTAAATTATTGACATTCTGTTTTTTCTTGGGTTCATTTCCAATATGCTATTTTATTTATGTATTTACAGACAAAGTCTTGCTCTGTCGCCCAGGATGGAGTGCTGTGGTGCGATCTCGGCTCACTGCTACCTCTGCCTCCATGGTTCAAAGCGATTCTCCTGCCTCAGCCTCCCGAGCAGCTGGGATTACAGATGTGCATCACCATGCCTGGCTAATTTTTGTATTTTTAACAGAGACCTGGTTTTGCCATGTTGGCCAAGCTGGTCTCGAACTCCTGACCTCAAGTGATCTGCCTGCCTTGGCCTTCCAAAGTGCTGGGATTACAGCCGTGAGCCACTGTGCCCAGCTCCATAATGCTGCCTTAGTCTAAACTCTTCTCAATGCCGTGAAGAAAAAATGTCCATCCTGAATCTTTTTTTTTTTTTTTGAAACAGGGTCTCACTCTGTCGCCCAGCCTAGAGTGCAGTGGCACGATATCATGACTCACTGCAGCCTCAAATGCCCAGGCTCAAGCTGTCCTTCCACCTCAGCCTCCTGAGTATCTGGGACCACAGTTATGCACCACCATACGCAGCTAATTTTTTAAATTTACTTTTTGCAGAAATAGGGTTTATCTATGTGGCTCAGGCTGGTCTCAAACTCCTGGGCTCAAGTGATCTGCCCACCTTGTCCTCCCAAAGTGTTAGGATTACAGACATGAGTCATCATGTCCGGCCCTGAATCTTTTTTTTTTTTTTTTTTAAGAGAGTCTCACTATATTGTCCAGGTTGGCCTCCCAACTCCTGAGCACAAGCGATCCTCGCATCTCAATCTTCCAGCTAGCTGGGACTATAGGCATGCTCCCCCACACCCAGCTATCCTGAATCTTAGTCTAAGAGCAAGCTGCAAATTAGAGATGCCCTAGGATTTTTCATATATCAAGAGCCAGTGACCAACCAGGCATGGGAACAGAGAATCCAAGAGGTAGCAGGAATCTCACAGACTACTGAATCGAACTCAAGATTTATTTATAGGGAGGAAAAAAGGTCCAGAGAAGTCAACTAGATTGTCCTAAATCACACAGCAAGTTATTAACAGAACCAAAACTCAACCCTAGGTGTCCTCACCTCCATCTTAGTGCTTTTTTTTAATACCTTCTCTGTGTTGGACAAATGACATGGCACCAGAATGTTATCCAAATAAGTAATTTGGAGCTGGGCACAGAGGCTTACATCTGTAATTCCAGCTTTTTGGGAGACAAAGGCAGGAGGATTGCTTGAGCCCAGGATTTCAACACCAGCTGGGGCAATATAATGAGAACTTGTCTACAAAAAATTTAAAAATTAGCTGGTGATGCCTGTCTGAGGTCCCAGCTACTAGGGAGGCTGAGGCAGAGGATCATTTGAACCCAGGAGGTGTATGTTGCAGTGAGCCCAGATTGCACCCCTGTACTCAAGCCTGGGCAACAGAGCGAGACCCTGTCTCTCAGAAATAATAGTAAATTTGGTTATAACAAGAAAGAGCAATCAATACAGAAAAAGCAGGACAATTTAAGTAAATGTGGAAAAAATCAGAAAGATGAAAATATTAATGGGGCAAACTTGCCAATTAGAGGAGAATGTGAAATCTGAGTTTAAAAGGAAAACAAAGGCCAGGCACAGTGGTTCATGCCTATAATCCCAGTGCTTTGGGAGGTCAAAGCAGGAGGGTCACTTCAGGCCAGGAATTCAAGACCTACACAGGCAACATAGCAATACCTTATCTAAAAAAAAAAAAAAAAATTAGCTGGATATGGTGGCACATGCCTGTATTCCTAGCTACTGGGGAGGCTGAGGCAGGAACATCGCTTGAACCCAGGAGTTCAAGGTTACAATGAGGTATGATTGTGCCACTGCACTCTAGCCTGAGTGACAGAGCAAGATTCTATCTCTTAAAAAAAAACTACCATCTATGCTTTTTATAATATTAACTGAACAGGTTGAAATCAGAGAGTTCAAAAAAAAAAGATTAGGCAAACACTAACCAAAGGAAAACTTATGTAGCTATATTATGAGAAGAATAGGCTGGGCGTGGTGGCTCACGCCTGTAATCCCAACACTTTGGGAGGCCAACATGGGAAGATCACTTGAGCCCAGGAGTTCGAGACCAGCCTAGGCAGCGTAGTGAAACCCCATCTCTACAAAAAATACAAAAAAATACAAAAATTAGCCGATCCCAATTAGTGGTCCCAGTTACTCGGGAGGCTGAGGTGAAAGGATGGCTTCAGCCTGGGATATCAAGACTGCAGTGAGCCATGATTGCGTCAGTGCATTCAGCCTGGGTAGCAACGTGAGACCCTATCTCAAAATAAATAAGCTTGAAGACAAATCCATCATTAGGAATAGAGTCATTATATAATTATAAAAAGTTCAATTAACCAAGAAGACAGAATTTTTAAGATACATAGGCAGTTAATAAGATAATCAGAAAATAAAGCTAAAATGGATAAACCTTTGTGACAGGAAAATACTATCACAGTGGGAGATTACAACACCTCAATTCTTGATAGGTCAAGCAAACAAAAACAATCGACAACAAGTAGATTTGAACACTCCAGTTTAGATTGCTCTAATGGACATATATTGAATTCTGCATTCACCAATTAGAAGATACCTTCTTAGGCACACACGAAACATTTACCAAAATTAATTACATGCAGGCCATAAAGACTCCATGAATTTCAGAAAATAAGACCACATTCTCTGAGTACATCACAAGTTACATGACAATAACAGATAAATTTTAAGTCTACATATTTGCTGAGAGGCTGTATAGAGTAGTGGTTTAAAACAAATATTCTAGGCTGGGCACGGTGGCTCACACCTGTAATCCCCAGCACTTTGGGAGGCCAAGCCAGGCAGATCACTTGAGGTTAGGAGTTTGAGACCAGCCTGGCCAACATGGCGAAACCCTGTCTCTACTAAAAATACAAAAATCAGCTGGGCATGGTGGTGCATGTCTGTAATCCCAGCTACTCAGGAGGCTGAGGCACGAGAATCACTTGATCCAGGGTAGAGGATGCAGTGAGCCAAGATCACACCACTGCACTCCAGCCTGGGTGACAGAGCAAGACCCTGTCTCAAAAAAAAACCAAAAACAAAACAAAACAAAAATATTCTGGAGCATGAGTTCAAATCCTACTCTGACATAATTACTAGGCATAAAGTCTCAGACAGATTTCTTAACCTGTGCGTTACCACATGCAAAATGAGACTAATAACAGTATCTTCTGATGGTGGTCATTCATGTTCAGCAGGGATTTCAATAATCCACTTTTTAGCTACATGGTAGGATTGTGCTTGCTGGCTCCCTTGCAGTTGAGAGGGTGGGTTCGTAGGATTAGCTCTGGCCAACTAGTGAGTGAGACTTGTGTTTGGAAGTGGTGCATGCTACTTTTTGGCTGGAGCACTTAGTCACCTCTTTGAGACCTTCCAGAGCCCTCTTTTCCCACTAACAGAAGCCAGCAGCATTTGAGACAGTGGCTGCTCTGTCATCCTGGATCCCTAAGTGACAAAAATTAGCAAAGCTCCTTTTTTGTCACTCCCTCACCACATTAATGAAGGTCTGGAGTAAAAGGAAGGAAACAAACTTTGTTTTTTTACACCACAGATTTAGGGGTTTGTTACCCCAGCATAACCTGGCCTCTTCCAACTGATACAGAAGTTGACACCAGAGATGGAATGCCACTGAAGAACAAAAACCTAAACTATGTGGTATTGGATTAGAGGCTGGCAGCAGGTGGCAAAGAAGGTGTTATCAGAGGCTAGAAGGATGCTGTTCGTTTAGGAAGAGGTGAACCTGATGCCATGATACCTTGGAAGGTAGGTCATGAACCAATGAATCTGTGGCCTTAAGAGAAGCTGGCAAACATTGTTAGTAGCTGGTATTGGCAGCTTTGTTTCCATTTGATGATTTACTCCAAGAAAGAGGTAGGTTCAGGAAAGGAATGGCCAGTTTGCAAGCAAAAATGAAGGGGGAGAGGGATAAGGTGTTATGTAAGGAAGTGATTATAATGATGGACCATGAAATCTCAGCCAGGCGAGGAGGGAAATGAGGACAATGGGAATTAATTGAACGGACGGTGAAAAGATGGTGGATTGGTGGATCGAAGTCCTCATGGGTTAAGTGACTGTTGGATTTGGGGTTCCTAGAGGCACTGAGATGGAAAGATAAGTGGGAAGGAAGGAGGTTTGGGTGGGAGAAGATTAAAATTAAAATCACACGAAGAGGTAAGAAAGACGGTGTTTTCCATCAAAACTACTTCGGGTTCTTCCTCAGTTCTTGTCCAATGTTTCTGGAAGCCTTCCTGTGTGGCCCAGATTGAAAAAAAAAAAAAACCCTGCCAAACACACTGGCTGTTAACAAGCAGCTAGAATTCTTGCATTGTGTTTTCGGGCACCTGAGTCCTCCAGGCAGGGAGCAGAGGCTCGCCTGGAGGCAGTGGGATGGGAAGGATCTAATGAACGGTGGGTCCCAAGCAGTAGACATGCGGCTTGGTGGTCACCAGGGGATGGAAGAGGCAAACATGAGAAATAAGTGAAAAGTGCAATGGCAAGATTTAGAGATAAGTTCATAAAATGCTTTTGCTCAAGAGACCAAAAAACCAACTTCAGTACTGGGCGCCTGTACTTACAATCTATAGAAGGTAAACCCTCAGGGCTCCGGCTCCGGCCAGCACCTATGTGTGATGTTTTTAGGCTGGACCAAAGGCTTTCCCTGGCAGCCCTCAGGAGGACCCTGGTGCACTGCAGAAGGGAGTTGCAGTCAAGGACTCAGTCCCCTCCCCTGCCCATGTTCTGCATCTTCATTTCTGGGTCCCACTATCTGAGGCCTCAAGCAGAGGCCATCAAGAGGACAGAAGCCTGAAGACGCTGTTCCCCACGAACTCAGTACTTCTCTGCTCCTTTCCCTTCCTCCTCACCCTCCTCACCTCCGGGCCCAAGAAACTGCCAGTCTTTTGCTGGGGGCTCCTTCCATAGAGACAATTCTGACTGCACTGATCAACTTGGCCCTTGCCAGGTGTGCCGTTCCACGGGGGGAAATGGAACGGGCAATCAGTGCTTTCTCTATTTCAGTCTCTTGCTTATACTATCACAGTGACTGCAGACTTAACGCTTGCATTTTGAGCTCCTGCCTTTATTGGCTCCTCCGTCGCCTGTCAGCTCTCTCCCTCACAAACATCCTCAGCATGCGGTGTGCAGCCCAGTGACCAAAGAGCAGGAGTAGCAAGAACTTTGTTTTCAGGCCCTGACTTCAGTCA
Organism: Colobus angolensis palliatus; assembly: GCF_000951035.1. NCBI lineage: Eukaryota > Metazoa > Chordata > Mammalia > Primates > Cercopithecidae > Colobus > Colobus angolensis. Next base: position 12,444,405 of record NW_012115932.1, on the reverse strand, counting down.
TTCGCCTTGTTGGAATCTCTGGGAGCATCCTCTGTTGTCAGAGAGGCCCCAGGTACCAGCAGGCACGGCAGAATTGCTCAGCCGTTGTCTTTCAGTTATTCAAAATACCATCCTAAATCTGCCTTTCCCAGCCGATGACAAAAATGATACAGCATTTTAAATAGTGGGCTTCAGTCCTGGTCCTACCTTAGAATCACGCGGGGAGGTTATTAAAAAAAAAATACCAATGCCAAGCCTTTCCCTAGAGCATCTGATTTTCATTTTGCTGACTTAGACCAGAGATGCAATTCTGCTCCAGAAATCTCAGCTCTCTCACCCTCCAGCTACACTACCTTGACTGACTGACATCACCTTTCTGAGCCTCAGTTTCCTCATCGGTGATAACGGGGTGATAACACTTGCCTCCTGGGGGTGCTGTGCGTGCAGATTCAGTGAAAGAAGGTGCATGGAAGCACCCTGCATGCAATGTCTTCATCAGAATACTAACCAAGAGCTGTAATGTCAGAAGGAGCTTCCTGTGAGTCAATGGACGTGGAAGAACTCCTGGGAAGTGGTAGACTTGCATCTTCATAGAGGAATGCTGAGATTGGACGGGTGGACAGGCAAAGGGGACACTCTTAGTCATTGGCAACTGCACTTTTTTTTTCTCTTTTTTTCTTTTGAGACAGAGTCTAACTCTGTAGCCCAAGCTCGAGTGCAGTGGTGTGATCGTGGCTTGCTGCAACCTCCGCCTCCCAGGCTTAAGCGATTTTCATGCCTCAGCCTCCTGAGTAACTGGGACTACAGGCACATGCCACCATGCCCAGCTAATTTTTTGTATTTTAGTAGAGACGGGGTTTTGCCGTGTTGCCCAGGGTGGTCTTGAACTCCTGAGCTCAGGCGATCTGTCTGCCTCTCTCTCCCAAAGTACTGGGAACACAGGCATGAGCCACCATGCCCCGCCTCCTGCACTTGATAAGACTGCACTCTGACCGGGTGCGGTGGCTCATGCCTGTAATCCCAGCACTTTGGGAGGCCGAGGCGGGCGGATCACCTGAGGTCGGGAGTTCGAGACCAGCCTGACCA
>NW_012115932.1:12436524-12443290 GCF_000951035.1 Colobus angolensis palliatus | reverse complement strand
CGGGAGTTCGAGACCAGCCTGACCAACATGGAGAAACCCCGTCTCTGCTAAAAATACAAAATTAGCCAGGTGTGGTGGCACATGCCTGTAATCCCAGCAACTAGGGAGGCTGAGGCAGAAGAATCTCTTGAACATGGGAGGTGGAGGTTGTGGTGAGCTGAGATCACGCCATTGCACTCCAGCTGGGGCAACAAGAGTGAAACTCTGTCTCGAAAAAAAGACTGCACTCTGGCCATCCTCTGTCTGTTCCTTATCCTGTGAGGCAAGGAGTCCATAGGGACCAAGTGCCATGACCCCCAGAAGCCACGTCTCCGACCTTCTGGATTATGCATCAGGCACTCAGAGTTCTGCCTGAACAATGCGAGCCCTATTCCAGTCCTCCTCCCCAGGCCGGTCCCCCGAGAGACCCTGCTCCCATTTTGCAACTCTAGTTCCAAGAAGTGGCTTCAAGGAGACTGTTTGAAGGGCCTAGGGACAGATCTTGGACTGGAGGACTGAGTATCTACAGCAGTGTGCATGAGGCCCTTCCAGGGCTGGGAACCAGGAGTGGGAAGAGGAAGGGGAAGCCACGGGCCAGGGTCCTTACGGATGCTCTTGCTCCACACCACGCAAATACTAGGGGCAGCTCTGACACCGGTGTTCATTTTGCAGCAGTTCATCAAGTGGAATGTTAGTGTCGGCACTTTCAGGAATGTTTGTTATTTATTTAAAAATCATGAGGCCGGGCGCCGTGGCTCATGTCTATAATCCCAGCAGTTTGGAAGGCTGAGGTGGGTGGATCTCTTGAGGTCAGCAGTTCAAGACCAGCCTGCCAACATGGTGAAACCCTGTCTTTACTAAAAAAATACAAAAATTAGTTGGGCATGGTGGCGGGTGCCTACTGTAGTCCCAGCTACTCGGGAGGCTGAGGCAGGAGAATCACTTGAAGGGGAGGAGGAGGTTGCAGTGAACTGAGGTTGCGCCATTGCACTCCAGCCTGGGTGACAGAGCGAAACTCCTGTCTCAAAAAAAAAAAAAAAAAAGTCATACTTCTAAAGATCAAAGAAATACTGAGCTTTCTGCCTGGGACAAAAGTGCTTGATAAATGTTAGAGTAGCAGTATCCAGATGCAGTGCTCACCGTAGCTCAGATGGGCCAGAACATCTTGCTTAATGCAAGGTTGGCAGGGGAAAGCGCTAACTAATGGAACCTGGTTTCTTCCCATTTAAAACTGCCTTTTTTGGATAAAGGTTCATTCCCTCAGGTCTTCTCCTGCCCCATTCTTCTTCCCTTCACCTCAGGAGGCGTCTGAGCAAGGGAGACGCTGGCAGACATCATGGTGCTGGTGGCTGGGGTGGGAGTTCTGTTCCGCCTGTTCTCTGAGGCTCCTGCCGATGCCGTGGGCACATGGCCCCTCTTGCCTGGCCTTTGAGCACCAGCCTCCACTCTTGCTGCCTCTGCTGCAGAGGTGACTGCAGCTGGGCACTCACTGATGCTTGAGTTGAGTCCTCTCCTGTGGCCCAGGATGGAGCCGCTGACTGAAACTCAGTGGCAAGCTCCCCGTAGCTCCCAGCGCAGGGCAGTCCCCTCAGAAGACTTGCTAAGTGTGCTCCCCCACTCCAAGGCAACCCCTGGCATTTATGTAAACTTTTATGTATGTATGTATGTATGTATTTAGTTTTGAGACAGTGTCTCACTCTGTTGCCCAGGCTGGAGCACAGTGGTGTGATCACAGCTCACTGCAACCTCCACTTTCCTGGGTTCAGGCGATTCTCCTGCCTCAGCCTCCCAAGTAACTGGGACTACAGGTGCATACCACCACCCCCAGCTAATTTTTGTTTTTGTAGAGACAGGGTTTCACTATGTTGTCCAGGCTGGTCTTGAACTACTGAACTGAAGCCATCTGAAGCCCACCTCAGCCTCCCTAAGTGCTGGGATTACAGGCCTGAGCCACTGCGCTGGGACCATTTTAAACTCTTAATTCTCAGCTACCTTATTATTCTCTATTGCCAATAAGAGGAGGAAAAAAAGAAAAAATGAAAAAACAGGCAGAGCACTTAGTGCCAGGCTGTCAGCAGGTATTTTCGCATTAAACATTGGTCTCCTCAGCCAAAACTCACAATCCAGTAAGACAGGCATTTTAGCTGAACATTCTCATCCAACCTTAGGGTTATGCACTGAATTGTGTCCCAGAAAATTCACAAATTGAAGCACAAATCCCCAGTGTTACCGTATTTGGGGATGGGGCCCTAAGGAGGTAATTAAAGTTAAAAGACGTCCTGAGAGTAGGACCCTAATCCAATAGGATTGGTGTCCTTGTAAACAGGGGAAGAAAAGAGCTCTCTCTTTCTCACTGTGTGTGTACAGAGGAAAGGCCACATAAGGACACAGCAAGAAGGTGGCCAATTACAAGCCAGGAAGAGAGTCCTCACCAGAAACTGAATTCTTCAGCACCTTGATACTGGACTTCTAGCCTCCCTCCAGAATAGTGAGAAAATGAATATCTGTTGTTGAAGCCACCTAGCATGTAGTATGTTGTTACAACAGCCTGAGAAGACTAATATACCTAGAGACCCACATGAAAAGCCTTCTGGGAACCCAAGCTGATAGTCACTGAAGCATTCCTGGCTCTGAGCAGGTTTGTTACCTAGGGTCACTGCTACTTCTAGGTTTCTGGGGACTCAGGGCCCACTGGAGTTATAGTCCCATTCTTTTTTTGTTTTGTTTTGTTTAGACAGTCTCACAGTGGCGTGATCTCAGCTCACTGGAACCTCCACCTCCCAGATTCATGTGATTCTCCTGCTTCAGCCTCCCGAGAAGCTGGGATTACAGGTGCCTGCCACCATGCCCAGCTATTTTTTATATTTTTAGTAGAGATGGGGTTTTGTATGTTGACCAGGGGTTTCGTATTTTTAGTAGAGATGGGGTTTCATATGTTGATCTCGATTCAAGTACTCAGTCAGGGTCTCAAGTGATCCACACACCTCGGCCTCCCAAAGTGCTGGGATTACAGGCATGAGCCACTGTGCCCGGACTATAGTCCCATTCTTTTCCCTGCCTTCATCTTCTAAAACCAGGTTCCAGCTCCCCTGCTGTATTCCTGTATTTCTCCTGGTACTCACTATGTCATTCCATTGGCTCAGGAACTCATCTGTAATGCAGGGAAATTCTTCAGGAGATTGTTTTGTTGCCATTTTCCTCATGAATAATTTCCACTTTGAGAAGCTTCAGACATGACTGTAAATTTCACTTGGGGCAGGAGGGACAGGGAATGGGAGTGCTCATGCCAAGGAAAGAGGTCGAGTTTCCTCTGCTTCATCCCCCATCCTGGGGGCATAAACCTTTAAGGAGGAATCAAGAGCTCCTTTATGGAGCCCATCTGGCTGTGAGGAGGGGCTGGGTCCTGGGCCTCAGCTGCTGCAGAGCCCCTCCTTCCCCTAGTGAGCAAACAGTTCCTGTTCCCAGGGAGTCCACCTCAGCCTCAGGGCTTCATCCCAGCAACTAATAAATTAGCCTAGGATTGGAGAGAGGGCATTTCTTTCCTTTTCTTTCTTTTTTTTTTTTTTTAGACGCAGTCTCGCTCTGTCGCCCAGGCTGGAGTGCGATGGTGCAATCTTGGCTCATTGCAAGGCTTGCCCTCCTGGGTTCACGCCATTCCCCTGCCTCAGCCTCCCAAGTAGCTGGGACTACAGGCGCCTGCCACTGCGACCGGCTAATTTTTTTGTATTTGTAGCAGAGATGGCTTTTCAAGGCAACAGAACCAGCATAGACTTCAGTGAAAACGACATAGATTTTGGAGTCAGATTAACAAGGCTGTGATTTTTGGCTGTGAGCCTTTCTGGGGGATCTTAAACCAGGCACTGTCATCTCTGAACTGCAGTGTTCTCATATGCTAAATAGGAAAAGTGATCCTGGCTTTGCAGGGTTGTAATGAAGATTTCCATTGTTTATGGAAATAGACATGTACCTCATTCACTCTCTTCTTCCTGAGTCAGTCTTGCTGATACATCTGAACTGTAATTCCCTTTCTGAATTTTGAGAAGGGGTAGGATGGGGGGAAGGTGAAAAGAGTGGTAGCCTTTTAAAAAATCTGATTTGGACCAGGCGCCATAGCTCACACCTCTAATCCCAGTGTGGGAGTCTGAGGCAGGAGGATTTCTTGAAGCAAGGAGTTCAAGACCAGCCTTGGCAACAAAGTGAAACTGTTCCTACAAAAAAAAAAGTTTTTTTAATTAGCCAGGTGTGGTAGGCTGAGGCAGGAAGATCGCTTAAGCCCAGGAGTTCAAGGCTGCAGTGAGCCATGATTGTGCCACTGTATTGCAGGCTTGGCAACAGAACAAGACCTGTCTCAAATAAAATAAATAAAATAAAATAAAAGTCTGATTTATCCTTTGTTGTTGTTCAAGAAGTATGCTCTCAGAAAAAGCAGACTAACCACGATTGCTGCCCAAGCACATGTTTAGAAAGGCAAATCCAGCCGGACGCAGTGGCTCACGCCTATAATCCCAGCACTTTGGGAGGCTGAGGCAGGTGGATCACAAGGTCAGGAGATTGAGACCATCCTGGCTAACACGGTGAAACCCCGTCTCTACTAAAAATACAAAAAATTAGCAGGACATGGTGGCTGACGCCTGTAATCCCAGCTACTCGGGAGGCTGAGGTAGGAGAATGGCATGAACCCGGGAGGCGGAGCTTGCAGTGAGCCGAGATCACGCCACTGCACTCCAGTCTGGGAGACACAGCAAGACTCCATCTCAAAAAAAAAAAAAAAAGGCAAATCCACCCTCCAAATGATACATTAGTGCGCAAATCATTCAAAGACTAAATGTTGGTGACTTTGGCAATGGGGATTTTTTTGAGTATATGCATGCATGAATGAATGAAAGGCCTTCCTAAGGTCTGGCTTGGAGGCATTTACTGGGCCTTGGAGGCATTCTCAGCTCTCCTCGGATTACCCACTCTCCCTTCCCTTTGGGGTGCTTTGGAGAGAGACGCCAAGGTACTGAGACCAGCATCTTGGGAACTGCAGGACATGCCTTGCAAAGACAGATACCTTCTGGGAGTCATTTTTCTGCCTGTTCTGCAGACACTTGGTGATGCCACTTGGGGTATGTTATGCCCTGCAGTGGAGACAGTCTGCTAGCTAGACCCACATCCTGCCCCCCTACCTTGTTTTGCTATTGTGAAACCAAAGGGCTAGCCCAGTGGGGGACAGGGGAGGGCGAAAGAACACAGTAAGGTTACAGGGCCTGCTGTAAGTGTGTCCCCGTGTGCCATAGGGGTTGGGGGCCAGAGACAAGATCCCCCTGGTGCTGAGGAAACAGCAATGGATTTAGAGCCCCGAAGACTGGCATTTAAGTCCTACCTCCTTACTGGCTATGTAAGTTTGGGCAACTAGTTTACCTTCAGAAGCCCTGTTGCTTCACATGTAATATGCAAGTGCTAACAAAGCCATCTCAGGGCTGGTGTGAGGAATAAATTTAACATTTATTTATTATTCACTTTAACCGTGAATGCAAAAGGGCTTAGCTGACAAGTAAAGTAATAAAAACTTACTGTGGTTGACTTTGGCTGTGAGTCAGATGATTGGTGTGTTTGACCATTACTGTCCATCAATATTCAGTGTCCTTCTCCGAAGTCAGGCTCCGTCATGTGACTTGGCCAAATGTGAGCAGAAGTGCCCCATCAGTTCCAAGGGGAAGTTTAAAAGCTTTTATTAGCAGTTCCCCAGCTCTCTTTCCTTTGCCCTAGGGATGGAGGGAGCATGTGTGAAAATGGGGCCCTGGGGAGTTGGGGACCGGAGTGATTAGAATGAGCACACTGCGTGATGGGCCCCTTACACCAGTTGGTTTAGGCCACTGGGATTTGGGGGTTGTTACTGCAGCAAAACCTAGCCTGGCATCACCATACAGATAGGTGCCGTTTCTTTATGCAGTTTAATAGAAAAACAACAAAACAAAACACGCACAAAGAAAACACATAGAAAATAATAGCAAACACAACACAGGCTTGGGGAGATGGCAGGTGAGCCTGAGCTGGGTGCTACTTGGTGCTGCTCTTTGGAAGAGGCCGGTAGACCCCGACCACCACAGCGTGGTCCCTCTCATAGGGCTCCAGGGTCAGCTGCTCTTGGGGCTTCAAGTTCTCCTGCTGCAACTTCCTCACCTCAGAAGCAAACACAGCCTCGGCAGATGCAGTGGAGTCGATGCAGTTGGCCTTGATGGAGATGAGAAAGTGGCCCCCGTTGCGCAGGAAGGTGTGGGCGTTCAGGGCCACGATGCGGGACTGGTCGGGCTGAGCCACGTCGGCGAAGATCACGTCCACCATCCCGATGAGCATGCGGTACTTGAGCGGGTGCCGCGCGTCCTCCAGGACCGGGATGATGTTGGTGCGCTTCTTGGCCACGTTGACCAGATCGCGGCCGGCGCGGTGGGAGAACTCGACGGCGTAGACCAGGCCGTCTGGGCCAATGATGTCGGAGACGTGGGAGACAGTGGTGCCCGACGCGGCGCCTAGGTACAGCACCTTGGACTTGGGCTTGATGTGGATCTGGTCCACCCCGCCCAGGATGGCCGCGGCCAGCTTGGAGCGGAATGGGTTCCACGTGCGGTACTCCTGCTTCACGCCGCCCTCGGTCACCGTGACGCGCCTCTCGCCGTACACCGACTGGCCCGGCACCATGTTCAGCGTGACCAGCGCGTCCTCCGCCCCGCGGTAGATGAAGACGCCCTCGTGCCGGTGCGGCTCCACCGACACCACCATGGCGCCCTTCCTGCGGCGGCTCTTG
>NW_012115932.1:12429738-12436109 GCF_000951035.1 Colobus angolensis palliatus | reverse complement strand
CGCATCCCGGAGCCGCCCCTTGACGCAGCGGCTCTGGCGCGATTGCATCACACCCGTCCCCGCGACCCTGCGGCCCGGAAGCCCCGCTTCCCAGCCTGCATGCAGACGCAGCCTGCTCCTCTTCGCTCACCCTGCCCCTTCCCCATCTCCCGCCTTCCCAGGGACCCCTGGCACTTCCCTGGGCCACAGGGACGGGGGCATCTCTGCGGCAGGAGAGGGGGAGGTAAGCATCAGCGTAGGTCCTTGATCAGCAAGTAAGTGTTGATTCTTCAGTGTGAATGGGGATATACAGAGAGCCAAAATGTCACATTCATCCTCGAAGTCTAGTCTATGCTTCAAAATCACACTCAATCTGCAGCATTTTCTGGAGGAAAAAGAGAGAGAGAGAGAGAAAGAAAAGAATAATTGGGCAGCACTAAGGGCAGCAATAATGAGAGGAAAAGAAAAGAACAGAAGGAAAATAAAAGAATAACTGGGCACCACCAGTGGCCCTAAGGCCGCAACGCAGAAGCGTTAGTGTTTGGTCAGCACCAGGGACAGCGACAGCAGTTGGGGCCGTTTTGGCTACTGCTGGGGGCTTTGGGGCCCGCCCACACAAAAGCTGGGAAAAGCAGGATAGGGGGTGAAACAACTGGCCAGCCTCCCGTTAGTTGAAGTAAGTGTCTACTCCAGAGAGAGAGAGAGACAACGCGCACCTGAATTGCTGAGCATGTACGGAATACCTGGTATGTGCAATATGACTTTCGTTCCATGCTGGACCACAGCTCTTCCCATCTCATACTCATGGACGGCAATGCCAAGTCTGGTTTTCCCTGAGGACTGGAGTGTCTCCTTAATGGGGACCAGAATTTTATACACTGGAATGTGAACAAGAGATCAGTGAGCGAAATGTATGATTCCTGATACTCTACTTAGAGGTTTCCACTTTTGCTGTAAGTCGAATATTTCCAAAATGATGAACTACACTTGGTGTCCTGTGAGGGTTAATTTTATTTGTCAACTTTACTGGGCCATGGGGTGCCCAGATATTTGGTCAAATAGTATTCTGAGTGTTTCTGTGAGGGTGTTTTTACATGAGATTAACATTTAAATTGGTATATTGAATAAAGCTGATTGCCGTCCAGGATGTGGGTGGGCCTCATCTAATCAGTTGAAGGCAGAAATAAAGCAAAATCCTTCCCCAAGGAAGAGAGATTTCTCCTGCCCAATGGCCTTTCGACTGGCACATCAGTTCTTTCTGCCTGAGACAACCTTTGGACCAGGACGTTGACTCTGCAGATTTTGGACTTGCTGGTCTCCATAATCACATGAGGCAATATATATCATACACACACACACACACACACACACACACACACATATATATATCCTACAGTTCTGTATCTTTGGAGAACCTTGAATAATAGAGATCCTGAGACAAAGACTTGAGTCCAAGTGGTTTGTGAGTTGATCCCAGGAAGCACATGTGGGGTGGGGGTGGGGGGGGCAAAAATGAAATAGAAAAGATAGAAAGGTTAAGAAAGAACTGGGCACAGTGCCTCACACCTGTAATCCCAGCACTTTGGGAGGCCAAGGTGGGAGGATTGATTGAGCCCACGAGTTCAAGACCAGCCCTGGCAAGATAGCAAGACCCTGTCTCTACAAAAATAAAAGAAACTTAGTCAGGTGTCATGGTGTGTACCTGTAGTCCCAGCTACTGAGGAGGCTGAGCTGGAGGGGTCGCTTGAGCCTGGGAGATCAAGGCTGCAGTGAGCTGTCCTCATACCACTATACTCCAGCTTAGGTGACAGAGTGGGACCCTGTCTCAAAAAAAAAAGAGGGTACATTAATGAGTAGATGACCACAGTGGACAATGGGAGCTCAATTGCTCTGAGTATTCTCTGAGAAACTGTGTGGAAGGCATCTCAGAATTGTTCTGCTGCAGGTTGGAGGCTGGGGCATTAATCTACTGTCTTAATTTGTTTTATGTTTCTATACCTGAGACTGGGTAATTTATAAAGAAAAGGGCTTTATTTTTCTTTTTTTATTCTAAGACAGGGTCTCACTCTGTCACCCAGGCTGAGTGCAGTGGCACAATTATGGCTATTGCAGCCTTGATCTCCCAGCCTCAAGTAGTTCTCCCACCCCAGCCTCCTGAGTAGCTGGGACTACAGGTGTGTGCCACCACACCAAGCTAAATTTTTTATTTTTTATAGAGATGGGGTCTCACTATGTTGCCCAGGCTTGTCTCAAACTCCTGGACTCAAGCAGTCCTCCTGTTTCAGTCTCTTAAAGTGCTAGGATTACAGGTGTGAGCCAGAGTGGCCAGCCACGTTTCTTTCTATATAGGTATAAACCATCGTGCCTGGCGATTTTTTTTTTTTTTTTTTACTTTTTGTAGAGATGCGACCTCATGTTGCCCAAGCTGATTTCCAGCTCTTGGTCTCAAGCCATCCTCCTGCCTCAGCCTCCTGAGTTGCTGGAATTCTAGGCACAAGCCACCACACTTGGCACCAGGTATACTTTTGTTTACAGTTGACTTGTTATTCCATAAGATGTGCCCTATAGTAATGATAGTAATTACATCTGTGACTAGGCCTCAGTAGTAGACATGGGGCACATGAATCATTCCCATAGACTTAAAAAATGCATGAGAAATTTTGCTTATTTTCTCACACAACCATTCCAACAAACTGCCCAAGGAGTAACTAGCCATGATTGATGTGAAACCAGAAGTAATGCTCTATAACCCCATCCCCATTCTCATTATACTTTAAGCATCCATGCATGAAGAAACTTGTTTTCTCTAAGCCATGGTCCACTTCCAAAGGTGACTGACTCTAGGGATCTGGTCTCCACCCCAGTGACAGGTGCAGCTACATTTGCTCAAGAGGAGTTGGGCTATGACGCAGTAACACAGAACTCCAAAATCTCAATGTATTAATACAACTATGTTTATTTCTTATGTTTTATGTCCACTGAGAGTCAGTAGGAGGTTTGCACCACACAGCCACTGAAGAACTCAGGCCCCATCATCTTGTGGCTGCAACATGAGAAAAAAGAGGGCCTCCACTGTACCGCTGAAGAAGAGAGTGCAGATAACTCACAGCCTTTTTGTGTGTTTAGTCAAGACTTTGACACAATCATATCTACTCACCACAGATTGCAGCCTTGATATCCCAGGCTCAAGCAGTTCTCCCACCTCAGCCTCCTGGCTGATGACTGGCCAAAGTCAGTCACATGGCCTGCCTAGCTGAAAGGCAGCTGAGATATGTGGGTGCCATAATTGGGGAAGAGTAAATGTTTTTACTTAGGTGTCTACTGCATAATGCCAGCTGGCACACCTGAATCAGTGTACCCAACACAAACACCTCAGGTGAAATTTACTGTTCGGCATGTATATATTTAAATTTACTCATCAAGACAAAATATAATACCTCCTTCCTAACACATGACTAAAACTCAGAATCACAGTCAACTCCTAATAATATATCTAATATAGCTGGTTAATTAATTAGAAAAAGAAAATCTTCTCCCTTTTTCTAGCCTCTGGGCCTTGGAGAGTAGCTAAAATCCCTTATTTGGGATGTCATCATTGTTTGGCCATTACCTCTGCTGGGGGACACTTCGTCTCTTGGTGGCTCAGACTCTCACTCCATTCCCCACTGTAGAACTAGTGGCTGCCATTCAGGAGATGCTCAAAAAGCTTAGCTGAACTACTTTTGCAAAGGTCTTCTTTCCATAAGACACCTTAGAAATTCTCTGTAATTCTTCATTTTATGGAATAAGAATCTGAGATTTGGGCTGGGCGCAGTGGCTCATGCCTGTAATCCTAGCACTTTGGGAGGCTGAAGTGGGTGGATCACTTGAGCTCAGGAGTTCGAGACCAACCTGGAAAACATAGTGAGACCCCATCTCAATATATAAAAAAATTTCTACAAGTATCAAACTCCTACAATCTGAAATCCCCACAAAAATTACAGTGACTCTAACTGTGCTCCCCTTCAATCCAGTATGTTTTATTTTTTATAAACACCATGTATATTTATGTAATTAAATTGGTATGAAAATGCAAAGCAAGCCAAACAACAAAGCAAAAAAAATTGTTTTACTTTAGATGACCCCGTGTACTCTCATTAACCAGTGAAATTTCTATAATGCAACCAAGTGTTTTTTTGATGTGTACAAATGTATGGGGTACATGAGATGTTTTGTTACATGTATAATGCAGTGATCAAGTCAGGGTATTTAAAGTATCCATCACCAGAGTACAGTGCATTGTTATTAAGTATTGTCACCCTACTCAGCTATCAAGCATTGAATTTGTTCCTTCTATCTTACTGTATGTTTGTTCCTTTTTCTTTTTTTTTCTTTTTCTTTTTTTGAGACGGTGTCTCCTCTGTCACCCAGGCTGAAGCGCAGTGGCATGATCTCAGTTCCCTGCAACCTCCTCCTCCCAGGTTCAAGCGATTCTTGTGCCTCCAGCTTCACGAGTAGCTGGGATTACAGGCACATGCCACCATGCCTGGGTTTTTTTTTTTTTTTTTTTTTTGGTATTTTCAGGAGAGATGGAGTTTCACCATGTTGGCCAGGCTGGTCTCGAACTCCTGACCTCAGGTGATCCGCCCATCTCAGCTTCCCAAAGTGCTGGGATTACAGGTGTGAGCCACCTCGCCAGGCCTGTATGTTTGTACCTTTTAACCCACTTCTCTTCCATCTTCCCTCCTGCCCCCATTCACCCTTCCCAGTCTCTGTTATCTGTTTTTCCACTCTCTACCTCCATGTCATCAAATTTTTTAGCTCCCAGCCAGGCACGGTGACTCACACCTGTAATCTCAGCAGTTTGGGAGCTGAGGTAGGTGATCACTTGAGCCCAGGAGTTCAAGACCAGCCTGGGCAACATGGCAAAACCCCATCTCTACCAAAAATACAAAAATTAGCCAGGCATGGTGGCACATGCCTGTAGCCCCAGCTACTCAGGAGGCTGAGGTGGGAGGATCGCTTGAGCCCGGGAGGTGGAGGAGCTATGATGGTCATGCCACTCCACTCCAGCCTGGGCAACAGAACTAGACAGTTTAAAAAAAAAAATTGTTTTTTAGTTCCCACATGTAAGTGAGAACATGGGACATTTGTCTGTTTGTGCTTGGCTCATTGCACTTAAGATAATTACCTCCATCGACTGAATATTATTTAGCCAATTTTCTAGAATATTAATCCTGGCCATTTTGGGCTGACACTGGCCAAGAAGCAAAGTCAAAAATGATGAGAAAATTAGCATAAAATTAATTATAGATGCATATTAACTTCTCTGTACCATTTATGCCCTAGTTTAAATCTGCTTTTAAAATTTATTTGAGTAAGTGTGGGCCAGGTGCTGTGCAGTGGTTCACGCCTGTAATCTCAGCAGTTTGGGAGGCTGAGGTGGGTGCATCCCTTGAGGTCAGGAGTTCAAGACCAGCCTGGCCAACGTGGTGAAACCCTGTCTCTACAAAAATACGAAAATTAGTCGGGCATGCTCACTTTGTCACCCAGGCTAGGGTGCAGTGGCATCATCACAGCTCACTGTGACCTTTGCCTCTCAGGCTCAAGCGATCCTCCCACCTTGGCCTTCAGAGTAGCTGGGACTACAGGCATCTTGAATAGACGTGGCAAGAGTGGACAACTTTGTTTCTAATCTATTGAGATGCTCATGTAGGGTATTTATTTCACTCTTCAGTTTGTTAGTATGATGTATTACTGTGAACTTTTGTTTTTGAGACAGGGTCTCGCTTTCTTGCCCAGACTGGAGTACAGTGGCCCAGGCTCAGCTCACTGCAACCTCTGCCTCCCAGGTTCAGGCAATTCTCACACCTCAGCCACCCAAATAGCTGGGATGCCACCACACCCAGCTAATTTTTGCATTTTTTTGTAGATATGGGATTTCACCACATTGGCCAGGCTGGTCTCAAACTCCTGACTTCAATCAGTTCACCTGCCTCTGCTGCCCAGAGTGCTGGGATTACAGGTGTGAACCTCCGTGCCAGCCTGTGATTTTACTTCATATGTTGAGTCACCTTTACATTTCTCAGATAAATCCTACTTGGTCATGTGTATAGTGCTTTTAGTATTTTGCTGAATTTAGTTTGCGAGTAATGAGAGTTTTTTGTATCTATGTGATAACTGATCTGAAGTTTTCTTATTTTATGATGCTTTTGGTTTGAATATTGGGATAGTAATATCCTTATAGCATGAGTTAAAAAGCAATCCTCCTTTTTTTGAAGGGTTTGAGAAGGATTGGTGTTAAGTCTTCTTTAAAGATTTGAGGCCGGGTGCGGTGGCTCAAGCCTGTAATCCCAGCACTTTGGGAGGCCGAGACGGGCGGATCACGAGGTCAGGAGATCGAGACCATCCTG
>NW_012115932.1:12427058-12428508 GCF_000951035.1 Colobus angolensis palliatus | reverse complement strand
CCCGGGTTTATGCCATTCTCCTGCCTCAGCCTCCCGAGTAGCTGGGACTAGGCGCCCGCCACCTAGCCCGGCTAGTTTTTTGTATTATTTTTTTGGAGAGACAGGGTTTCACCGTGTTAGCCAGGATGGTCTCCATCTCCTGACCTAGTGATTAGCTCATCTCAGCCTCCCAAAGTACTGGGATTACAGGCTTGAGCCACCGTGCCCGGCCCTTTTACACTTTTTAAATATACTTTGTACTATGTACTTGCCTTTACTGGTGTTGTGTGATTTTGTTAGTCTAGGGTCCTTACATGTCAACATTTAGCATTTCTTGTAAGGATGGTCTTCTAGTGACAAACTTTTTGTTTATTGGGAAACATCTTAATACCATCTTCATTTCTGAAGAATAGCTTTGCTGAATATAGAGGTCTTGACTGACAGTTTTCCTCCCTTTTGGCACTTTAAATGTCATTCCACTGGCCCTGTGAAATGCCAGTGGAAGGTAGGATTGGCAGTGGAATTCTCAGTGGGGGGTGGCATTGGGAAGAGTAATTAAATTCCAGCAAACCACATACCTTTAGATGACGGAAGGCTTCAGGCAGCCCTGTGTTTGGAAAAGCACTGAGTAGAGACCTAGGTAATAGATCTTAGTTTAGCAAACAGGTCCCTGTAAATTAAAGAATGGAATGAGGAGAGTTTATATTTATGTAGAGACACTGGACCATACCAAGTCAAATGTTTTCCGACCAACTTAATTTTCCTCATTCGTCACACTATTGTTTCATCAATTTGGGGATGTACATTTTAACATTTCTGAAATTGCAATGCATCTCACAGTCATTATTAGTCAGATAATGGTTGTGACATAGTCATCACTGTCTTCACATGAATATCAGGACTCAGATAAATAATCCTGGGAACTACAGTGGAACATCAAAACACTGCATCATCAATGTTTTTGGTAGCATAGAGGATGATACTGTCTAGAAAAGACAGATGTTAATGATTGCATCAAAAAGTATCTCAAAGAGTGGGACTCAAGTTTTAAGAGTATTTTTACTTCAGTTGTATTTTCCTTTGCTAAGTTTGTACATAGTGATACATGATATAAAGTCTTTTAGACTCTTTTCAGTATGAAAATTCTAAGTTACGAAAGTTCTATCAGTTTAAAAGTTTGTCAAAGTTTTTTAGTAGTGCAAAACTATAGTATCTTGCAATCTATAGTTCTTAGAGCTATTGATATATAGTATTGTAATGTCCTAGAATGCAGTAAACACGCTTGAGGTCACAGATCACTCCATTTATTAGGATAAATGAATGAACACCTGAAAATCGTGTTTTTTCTTTTTCTTTTTTTTTTTTGAGACGGAGTCTTGCTCTGTCCCCAAGGCTGGAGTGCAGTGGCACAATCTCGGCTCACTGCAACCTCCGCCTCCTGGGTTCAAGCGATTCTCCTGACTCAGCCTCC
>NW_012115932.1:12407670-12426348 GCF_000951035.1 Colobus angolensis palliatus | reverse complement strand
ATCCCCCTCTGTGAGCATGTTTTTTTTTTTATTTTTGAGGCAGAGTCTCACTCTGTCTCCCAGGCTGGAGTGCAGTGGCACAATCAGCTCACTGCAAGCTCCGCCTCCCAGGTTCACACCATTCTCCTGCCTTAGCCTCCAGAGTAGCTGGGACTACAGGCACCCGCCACCATGCCCGGCTAATTTTCTGTATTTTTAGTGAGATGAGGTTTCACCATGTTAGCCAGGATGGTCTCGATCTCCTGACCTTGTGGTCTGCCTGCCTCGGCCCACCAAAGTGCTGGGATTACGGGCGTGAGCCACCACGCCAAGCCCTCTATGAGCATTTTGAGATAAATATTTAAAATATGGTAAGTTGCCACTGGTGACCTATCATTTAAATTACCTTAAAAAAAAAAAGGGGGCTGGACGTGGTGATTCATGTCTGTAATCCCAGCACTTTGGGAGATCAAGATAGGAGGTTACTTGAGCCCAGTGAGACCAGACTGGGCAACATAGTGAGACCCTGTCTCTACAAAAAATGGAAAAAATTAGCCGAGTGTAGTGGTGCACACCTATAGTCTCAGCTACTCGGAAGGCTGAGGCAGGAGGATCATGTAAACCTGGAAAGTTGAGGCTGCAGTGAGCTGTGATCATGCCACTGCACTCCAGCCTAGGTGACAAAGTGAGACCCTATCTCAAAACCAAACCAAACAAAACAAATTTGTTTCTTTTGAGATGGAGTCTTGCTCTGTCTCCCAGGCTGGAGTGCAATGGTGCAACCTTGGCTCACTGCAACCTCTGCTTCCCAGGTTCAAGCAATTCTCCTGCCTTACCCTCCAGAGTGGCTGGGATTACAGGTGCCTGCCACTACATATGGCTATTTTTTTTTGTATTTTTAGTAGAGACAGGGTTTCCCCATGTTGGTCAGGCTGGTCTTGAACTCCCGACCTCAGGTGATCTGCCTGCCTCGGCCTCTGAAAGTGCTGGGATTACAGGTGTGAGCCACCATGCCTGGCTGAATCCTATTTTAATTCCTAAAATCTCCTGAGTCTTCTGACCGAAGGGCTCAATAGTCTAGGTGAACTGTCTTTGCAGTTAGTAGAGTGAGAGGCAACTGCTTAGCCTCCCCATGTTTGTTGGAGGGAGCAGTGATCTAATGTGGACATGTTAGACTTACACATACCAGTTTGTTTGTGAATGGAAGCTATTATTATAACTCATTAAGATCCTATCTAAGGTTCCTCTAAGTTTGGAGACTTTTAGGAATAGCATGGTATGATACAATTCATGCTCATTAAGCATTCATTTTTCTATTGTGTTGGCTTTACATGGAATCTCATTTCATTTTTGTGTTGGCAGATTCCATTAACTGCTGACTCAATAATCAGTGTGCTGAGCTGTACCCCAAAACCTCTCGCTGCCACTACCAATCTCTGTATTCTGTGCTGCTACAAAGACTCCAATTTCATGAAATGAGACAATATGCCCTGCCCAGGGGATGAATAGTGACTGGTCTAAGGAAATCATGGCAATCCTCTTCATAGCTTGGACATTCATTCTAGGTTTCTACCTTCCTTTGCAACTGGGATTGGCATCTGGCCAATGAGGTGTTAAAAGTTAAATCTTGAGCTTCAGGAAAATTTCCAATCTACGTTTCCTTGCCCCCTTCTCCCAAACCCAAGTCTGTTATATTGCCAGTGTCATCTTTTCTTAAAATGGAAATAGCCTGAATTTGGGATTTTAACGTGCACAGCTGTGAATCTTAATTTTGTTCCTGAGCAATCCAGGGCAAGTTACTTATCTCTGCGCAGTCTCAAGTTTTGTTACTTGTAAAACAGGGTAAGTATCTCTCACAGAACAATGAAATGAAACATGAATGGGACAATAAAGAGGTGTAAATTCTTGGGGCCTTTTCAGGGTCAATAAATGGGATTTCTTACCTAATTAAAATTAATAAACCACATTCCTGCAAAGTCAATACACTCTCACTGTGGTGCACAAATCCTGTTATTTTGTGGCCTCCACTAAGTCATTTTGGTTTAATGCTCAGCAAGATATAAGCATATTTGTGGAAGTGATTTTTTTCTTTTTAGAATTCTAGCTGTTAGAGATAAGGAACCACATTTTGCATAGTTGACAAATTTTCTTTACTTATGCTTGTGTCTACATGATTGTAAAAAAGCAAACAGTGCCAATGGCCACTTTGGTAAAAACACAGTGTTCAAACCTACGAAGGATTACATCCTTTGGACAGGTTTTATTCCCAGGATATCGAACCCCTTGGCCATGACAGCAGCTACTGCTTCACATAGCAGCATACGCCACATGTTCACCTTCAATATTTTTCCTGAAAAGACAGAAAAAAGTTATTAACTTGTTTTCCTTTTTGAAAATCATTATTAAAGAATCTATGTTACTTGGAAATTTTAGTTGGAAGTGCACATAGCCCAACCCACAGATGTTTTTGGGTTTTAACTAGAATCTTCTTTACTTTAAACTATGAAGACAGACAATTTAAAAAATAAAGGTATTTCTGTTAAGAAATATGTTTTTAACTATTAAGAGAGAGAAGGTCCGCAATGATGAGAACAGTAAATTTTACCTTTTAAAAATTTTTCCTAGGCCTCATGGTCTGAAATAACTATAAACTTCATTATCATATTGATTTTTTTTCCCTAGTAGAGTTTCAGTCCTCAGGCATGACTTTAACAAATGCCTACTTGCCTTATAATACATTAATTCCGGCTACTTCATTAACTATGTAATATGACAGAGTGCAGAGAGCCTAAGGTAAGAAAAGATAACAATTGTTTTCTAAGAAGTTTCCATTATCAAAAACACCCAAAGATTCCTTCTGGGAGCCACAAATACACTGTGTTTGTTGGAAACGTCCTACTCTCAGTCATCTTCCAATTGTTTTCTTTGGAGTCCTAAGGTTCCATCTCATGTGCCTAATCGTAGAAAAACAGACTAAGTGGGCAGAGTTTCATTTCTGGTTTAAAGCGCTACTTCACATTTTGTCTTTTATATATGATATGGATCACTGTGCAACTGTTAGGGAAAAAGTGGAAGTTTCCATGAATAAAGTAAATCTGAAAACCACTCTCACACAATTCAAATGCTTTGATGGCACCCTATCCCTAATATGGCTACTAAATGAGACACTTGGAGCTGGGTGCAGTGGCTCACACGTGTTAAGTCCAGCCATTTGGGAGGTTCAAGTGGGAGAATCACTTGAGGCCAGAAGTCTGGGGCTTCAGTGAGCTATTTCACCACTGTACTCCAGCCCAAGGGACAGAGCTAGATCCGTGTCTCTCACAAAAAAAAAAAAAAAAAGACACTCACCAGTCTGTCTATCTTTCTCCACACAGTAGCAGCTATCATAGAACTCTGTGAAAGTAGTTGCCAGCTCATATATATAATCACAGAGAGTGTGGAGAAATAAGTCATCCAAAATCTTTTGCAGAATCTCAGGGAACCGTAAAATGCACCGGCCTAGTTTCCATTCCTTCTCATGATCCAAAAGAATCTTGGTTTCTCGAGCAGCTTTTTGGAGCATTTCTTCATCAATATTGGCCAGACGTGCAATAGACCTTAAAAAAAAAAAAAAAAAATCATCAGGCAACCACCACCATTCCCTTTTGTTAGGCACACTCATTCTCCACTCGAAAATATGTACTAAGAAGTGATTCACGTAAATCAGAAATTATCACCAATTGAAAAGAAGTTCCTATAAAATGAAGTATTTTATTATATGGCATACTATTAGGCAAAACTAATAACCTGATCTAAAGTATTTCATAATACTAAAAATGGAAATGTAATTCTTTTAGGGGATCAGCTGACACTTTCTAGGTATTTAAACATAGAGCATCTAGGGGAGTATAGGCAAGTGCAGTTAGGGCCAGGTTTAGGGATTCTGGGATAACTGGCAATACTAAAAGAGGACATATTTCCAAAGATGCTTGTAGGTAGAAAAATAAACCTGAAAAAAACACTTTAGGCTGAGCGCGATGGCTCATGCCCATAATCCCAGCACTTTGGGAGGCTGAGGCGGGTGAATTACTTGAGGTCCAGAGTTCCAGACCTGCCTGGCCAACATGATGAAACCCCGTCTCTACTAACAATACAAAATTTAGCTGGGCATGGTGGTGAGTGCCTGTAATCCCTTCTACTGGGGAGGCTGAGGCAGGAGAATCACTTGAACCCAGGAGTTGGAGGTTGCAGTGAGCCGAGATGGTGCCACTGCACTCCAGCTTGGGCAACAGAGTGAGACTCTGTCTCAAAAACAAACAAATAACAAACAAACAAACAAAACACACTTTAGAAGTCAGGTGTAATGGCAGTATGTCAGTAATCCCAGCTCAGGAGGCTGAGGTGGGAGGATCATTTGAGCCCAAGACCCTGTCTCATTTCAAAAACAAAATACATTTTTGAGTAACTAACTATGTTTTCATTTGATTCAAAATAAAACAATGCCTACCTACAATTACCTGATTCTAGTGAAGGCATACAACAAGTAAGCTGCTGTATTTCCTCTGTCATCTAGCATTTTATCAAAAGAGAAGATGTAGTCATTCAACCGGTTATGAGAAAGGTCAGCATATTTGATACAGCCATACGCAATGGATGTCTGAGCAGCATTCAATTCCTCTGCAGTTAAGACCTTTGGGGAAAACAAAACAGTATTTCATAGCTTACTGACTGCTGCTTTTGCCCTGGTGTCTCATAGGTATAAGACTGGGGTAGGGAACATCTAATGGTATTCTTTTACCAATGAACTTTAATAAACACTGACACCGAGGCAGAAGGACATGGGCCAATGTACAAAGAAAATAATGAAAATATAAAACGCGTTATGCACAATGAAGAATGTTTCTATAAGAAACTGAATTTGTAAAATATAAAATGTCAGCATGAATACCTTTTTCCAACGTATTCAGTAGATATGAAACCAGAAGCATCAATTATTAGTTTATATCCACTTCATACTATGAACATTGTGAGGTTATAGGAAACAGAGTAACACAGAAAAATACAAACAAAAAGTTAGGGTTAAATAATTAATTGAAATCAAGGGTGTATTAAGAGTAGATAAAAGAACCCATTCACTGTTTTGCTAATATTTGCTCAAGTATTCTGAAGCATTATTAGGCCACAAGTAAGTAATTAAGGATTTTTGCTTCTGCCCATGACAGAGTACCTTGCAGCAGACTAACCATTCTACCCAAAGCATCTATTTAAAACTGGGTTGAGCATATGAAACAACTGTTTGACGTCACTAGAGAGCATCAACACAAGCAAAGTTGAAGTTCTTGGAAGAACAAAACACAGTTCCTGGAAGAACGAAACATAGGGAATGAGTCCATATTCACTTGGCTTTTTCCCTAAGGGCATTTTTCAAATCACTACATAATGGACAAGGGGGACAGAACCCAAGCAGAAAGAAGTGGTCTTACTAAGGTGAGAAGACAAGAGTTTAAGAGTATGGGGCTGCGAAAGAAGCAAGGACACAATCCCCAAAAAGAAGGAGCCACAGAGGAGTCAAAGACACTGTGAACAAATTTCTTTCAAATGTCATACGGCTGGCATGCACAAGGCAAGACTCCAAAAAATCTATCACGAAAGAGCAAGTGGTAATTAAAGAGCTGAGCAGAGATTTTAGCAACTGTGTGACACTAGGCAGTTCTATAGCAGCAAAATGGAAGGGCATTAGCACACACGCCATTGAAATATGGCCAGAGGGTCATATTTCAAGAGTAAGG
Organism: Colobus angolensis palliatus; assembly: GCF_000951035.1. Taxonomy (NCBI): domain Eukaryota; kingdom Metazoa; phylum Chordata; class Mammalia; order Primates; family Cercopithecidae; genus Colobus; species Colobus angolensis. Next base: position 12,420,601 of record NW_012115932.1, on the reverse strand, counting down.
ACCTCACCCAAGTCATAAAGGTAAAATTTAAATAGTTCAGCCCTAAAGAAGCATACGGCCAATACAAACAGGGTCAAGATAATCAGCTGGTATGCTGTCTGTCGGCTAGAAGGAAACTTAATGGTCTTGGAGGGAAATAACCTCAGCCAGAATCTTTATAATTTTATCTTCATAATGCTCAGCACCCAATAACAAAGCTTTCTAAAAAAGCAAGATAAGCCAGGTATAATTGCTCACGCCTATAATGCAGCTACTTGGGAGGCTGAGGTGGAAGGATCACTTGAGGCCAGGAGTTTGAGACCAGCCTGGACAACATAGTGAGACCCCTATCTCTTGGGGGTCTCAAGAGCAACATGAAATAACTAAATACTAAGAAGGGGGACTACAAAGAAAGGGCTAGGAGAGAATCAAGAAAGCAGAAACAAAAGAAAAAAGATAACAGCAACTTTAAAGTCTGAAATTGTTTAAGATGAAGCTACCTAAAAAATAATTATTAATGACAAAGGGTGAAAATACTAACTTTACAGGGGAGAAAACTGACACTATCACCTTACCAAAGAGATCAAAATTATTATTATTAATCATGAAGCTTATCAATATTGTGTCTCCTGATATGATGAACTGATAAGAACTCTACATCTATTCCTGTAAGACTGTATAACCTGGAAACAGAGTATGACTTATAAGACTGTATAACCTGGAAACAGAATTTAACAGAACAGCAGCCAATATCAGACAAATCCAACTAAGTGATATTCCAAAAAAACTAACTGACCAGCAGACTTCAGAAGTGTCGAGGTCATGAAAGTCAAAGACAGACCAAGGAACTAACTGCCCAGATTAAAGATAAGGAGACATGATAACTAAATGTAACATGTTATCCTGGACTGGATCTTAGGCTAGAAAAAGGACATGAGTGACACCAACTGTGAAACCAGAATAAGGACTGCAGATTAGTTAATGGTATTGTATCAATGTTAATTTCCTGATTTTGATAATCATACTGTATAGCTATGAAAGATATTAGTATCTGGGGATACTAAATGAAATATATAAAATTCTTCATACTATCTTGCAACTTTTTTATGTCTAAACTGTTTTAAAATGTTTAAAGAAAACTATGATTAACATGTTCAAAAAATTAAAAGGAAAAGAGTAAGAAAACTGGAAGAAAAGATGAAAAATTTCAAAAAATACCTTAAACATAGAATACCACAATATAATATCTGAAGCAGAAAATATCCAAAATAAAGCAAAGAGAAAAAAATGAATTAGAGCATAAGAAACACATGAGATACAAAGTTCTAACATACGTACTTGGAGTACCAAAAATAACAGAATGAGGAAAAGTAGTAGTATTTGAAGAGACATGGCCAAGAATTTTCCTAACCTGACGAAAGAACTCAACCCACAGATTTAGGAAGTTCGGCAGCCCTCCAGAGGGTAAAAAGAAAAATGACTCCCTAAACCACACTTAGGCATTTCTTAGTCAAAGTACTGAAAATAAAGCTTAAGAAAAATACTAAAAAAAGTCTGAGAAAAAGATGCATACTTTCAAAGGAGAAACAATGAAACTTACAACTGATTTTCGAAGGAAACTATGGTAGCTGGAAGACAATGGAATATCATTTTTATTTATTTCCTTCCCCCAGCCCCACTGGTCCTCTCCGGTTCTGTGGAATGTCATCTCTAAAAATGCTGAAAGAAAATAGCTGCCAAACTAGAATTCCATACCCAATAAAAACATTGTTCAAAACTGAAGGCAACATAAAGACATTTTTGGACAAACAAAAATTCTGAAAGAATCTGTCGCCCCAGCAGACTTGTGGTAAAAAAAATAAAGACCTTCAGATTGTGGAAAACTAATGCAGGTGTAAGCAAAAAAACTGCAAGAAAGGGCAAAAATATATAGATAAATGTAAGTACTGATTGTTTAATGCAAAATAATAATGATGATAAATGGGCAAAAGAGTTAACAGACTCTTCACAAGAGAAGATTATCTAGATGACCAATAAGCCTAAGAAAAGGCAGTCAGGCTGGGCACGGTGGCTCATGCCTATAATCCCAGCACTTTGAGAGCCTGAGGCAGGCAGATCACGAGTCCAGACTCGCCTGGCCAACATGGCGAAACCTCATCTCTACAAACGATACAAAAATTAGCTTGGTGTGTTGGCATGTGCCTGTAGTCTACCAGCTACTCGGGAGGCTGAGGCAGGAGAAGTGCTTGAACCCGGGAGATGGAGGCTGCAGTGAGCCAAGATCATGCCACTGCGCTCCAGCCTGGGTGACAGAGTGAGATTCTAGAAAGAAAAGAAAAGAAAAGAGAAAAAAAAAAAGAACAAGGAAGGAAGGGAGGGAGGGAAGGAGGGAGGGAGGAAGGAAAGGTAGTCAGTATCATCAATATCATTATTCATCAGAGGAATGAAAATTTTAACCACAGTAAGTCACTATGCACTCATCAGAAAAGCTAAAATAAAAAACACTGACTAAACCAATTGTGATGGTTAATATGTCACCTTGATTGGACTGAAGGGTACAAAGTATTGATCCTAGGTGTGTCTGTCAGTGTTGCCAAAGGAGATTAACATTTCAGTCCATGGGCTGGGAAAGGCAGACCCAACCTTAATTGGGTGGGCACCATCTAATCAGCTGCCAGTGAATATAAAGCAGGGAGAAAAACGTGAAAAAAAGACACTAGCCTAGCCTCTCAGTCTACATCTTTCTCCTGTGCTGGATGCTTCCTGCCCTCAAACATCTGACTGCAAGTTCTTCAGTTTTGGGACTCAGACTGGCTCTCCTTGATCTTCAGCTTGCAGACAGCCTATTGCGGGACCTTGTTAATGTGTAATACTTAGTAAATGTCTCTTTATATGTATCTATCCTATTCTGTTCCTCCAGAGAACCCTGACTAATACATCAATGTTGGTAAACATATGGTGCAATGAAACTCTCATATGTTAGTAGTGGGAGTATACAACAGTCACCACTTTCTCCTTGGCAATTTTTAATAAAGTTAAGCAGACAACCCTACAACCCAGCAATGCCATTCCTAGATATATATCCAAAAGAAAAAGCACATGTACCTCTAAAAGAGCTTGAATAACAATGTTCAAAATACCTTTGTATTCAGAACAGCCAACAACTGGAAATAATTCTAATGTCCATCAATAGGAGAATGGATAAACAAAATGTGGCACCTTCATATATCAGAATATCATGCAGCAATAAAAACAAATGAACTACAGCTGGGTGTGGTGGCTTATGCCTGTAACTTTAGCACTTTGGGAGGGCAAGGTGGGCGGATTGCTTGAGCCCAGGAGTTCCAGCCTCAGCAACACGGCAAAACCCCATCTCTACAAAAAATACAAAAATTAGCCAGGTGTGGCAGTGGGTGCCTATAGTCCCAGCTACCCGAGAGGCTGAGGTAGAAGGATCACTTGAGCCCAGGAGGTCGAGGTGCGGTGAGTCATGATCTTGCCACTGCACTCCAGCCTGAGTGACAGAGTGAGACTCTGTCTCAAAAACAAAACAAAACCGAAAACATATGAACTACTGATGCACATAGAAAAGGGCACATACTATGTGATTTCATTTATATGAAATTTCAGAATAAGCAAAAGTGATTTATGGTGATAGGAAACTCTCTGGGGTGATGGAAATATATCTTGTGTTCTAAGGCATATATATGTAAAAATTTATTAAGCTGTGCATTTTACCATACACATTTAAAATTAACTTAAAAAAATACTAGCTGGGGTGGTTAAAAAGAGTCAAAGCAATTTTTGTCATCAGGCAGACTAACAAACAGCTAGATGACTAAATTTTCCACTTTTCTTTTTGAGACAAAGTCTTGCTCTGTCGCCCAGGCTGGAGTGCAGTGGCTTGATCTTGGCTCACTGCAACCTCTTTAAGGTTTAACGATTCTCCTGCCTCAGCCTCCAAAGTAGCTGGGATTACAGGCACGTGCCACCACACCCAGTTGATTTTTGTATATTTAGTAGAGACAGGGTTTCAGCATCTTGGCCAGGCTGGTCTTGAACTCCTGACATCGTGATCCACCCACCTCAGCCTCCCAAAGTGCTGGGATTACAGGTGTGAGCCACCGCGCTGGCCTAACTTTCCACTTTTCATCTGACTGTGCCAGTTGTGCCTAGACCAGTGATTTAGCTGGACCATGGGGGCAGACTCCTTATGGCTTGGTGTCTTGGTGATAGAGTTCTTGTGAGATCCGGTCATTTAAGTGTGTGGTACCTCCTCCCCCTACCCTCTCTCTCTTGCTCCTGCTTTAGCCATGTGAAGTGCCTGCTTCCCCTTCACCTTCCCCCATGAATAAAAGTTCCCTGAGGCCTCCCCAGAAGCCAACTGATGTTGGTGCCATGCTCCTACAGCCAGAAGAACCAAGAGCCAATTAAATCTCTTTTATAAATTACCCAGTCTCAGGTATGCATGACCTCTCCTCTACTGTTCTAAACTTAAAAAAAAAAAAAAAAAAAAAGTTCTTGTTGATTTTTCTTTTTCATTCCTCCAAATTCCACACAAACTGAACCATAGTCTTTTCTAAGGGAGCTATGAAAGGCCATCATGTTGCCTGCTCTGAAGGTTCATCAATGGCCTTGGGTGGCAAGAACTGACTGCTATGACCACTCTACAAATGCTCCAAAGAAGGAGCATGGCACATGTAGACTCTGATGTGAGTTGAAGAATCAAACCCCTTCAGTCTGCAATATTCTCCCATCACTGGGAACTGCTGTTAAGCAGCACAGATACTAAGCTACATTAACAAAGGAGGAAAACGCCAAGATCTTTTTTAATTGCCAAGAACTATATTTTCTAAATAAATGCTCAGCAATTCACAAGATAAACTTACTGTGCAATAAAGTCAGAGCAATATGAGCCTTGTCCTAGGTGGGACTGACTCCTTATAATTCTCCTTAGTTCTCTCAACAAAAACAAAAATGAAAAATCACAATGATTGACGCACATGCCAATAAGGCTTTGGATTACCTTGTCTCTTTCTTTTTCCTTCAACTTGTCCATGGATCGTTTTAGTCCTTCTCCCATAAGGTCCATGAGGCGCACTGTTTCACCCGAACGTGTTTTAAACTTTTTCCTAAAAAATGTAAAACCCCCAATCAGATTTTGAAACAGGCTTTTCAACTTAGAAATCTTTGAAAATGAAAGTTTGAGACCTGACCACAAACTTCAACATATGTTTCAAATCTCTAAGGTCTATGTTGCCCCGAGAACTATTAAGAGAGGGTTGATGCCAATGTTAACAATGCCTTATGCCAATCATCAAGCAAGGAGAGTATTAAATGAAACACTGTGCTTTCAAGTGCTTTTCATCTCCAGCCCTCAACCCAAAGCATCCAATGCTGTAGCCCTCAACAGCTCTCTCTACATATTTACCTTTAATAAATTTCCTAACAGAGAAAGAAGATATTTGTTCATTTGTTCACTTTCTTGGAATACAAAGTTTGGCTTAGATGTTTCACCTTTTTAGAAAAATTACTAATCAAAATATATGTTTCTAGAATTGCTGGGAAAGTCAGGAAATTCTTTGACGAAATCTCACTTGAATTTCTCTGTATACTAATTCCTCTTGTTCAGTGGTAACCAAGCCTTGACTCATACCAGAATCACCTGGCAAGGTTTAAAAAAGATGTCTGAGCAGCCAGTTGCTTGCTTGCTTCATTCACTCATTTATTTATTTTTAGAGACAGGGTCTTGCTCTGTCACCCAGGCTGGAGTGAAGTAGTATGACCACAGCTCACTGTAACCTTGAAGTCCTAGGATTAAGTAATCCTTCTACTTTACCCTGCCAAGTAGCTTTTTTTTTTTTTTTTTGAGACAGAGTCTCGCTCTGTCGCCCAGGCTGGAGTGCAGTGGCCGCATCTCAGCTCACTGCAAGCTCCACCTCCCAGGTTTACGCCATTCTCCTGCCTCAGCCTCCCGAGTAGCTGGGACCACAGGCGCCCGCCACCTCGCCCAGCTAGTTTTTTGTATTTTTTAGTAGAGACGGGGTTTCACCGTGTTAGCCAGGATGGTCTTGATCTCCTGACCTCGTGATTCGCCTGTCTTGGCCTCCCAAAGTGCTGGGATTACAGGCTTGAGCCACCGCGCCCGGCCACAAGTAGCTAATTCTATAGGTGCGAGCCACTACACCTGGTTAATTTTTTAATTTTTAGTTTTTGTAGAGATGGTGTCTTCTCGCTATGCTGCCCAGGCTCCTATTAAACTCCTGGTCTCAAGTGATCCTCCCACCTCAGCCTCCCAAAGTGTTGGAATTACAGGCCGGAGACACTGCACCTGGCCCAGTTGCTTTAAAAAAAGAAAAGAAAAGAAAAAAGAGAAAAAACCCCAGGATCCAGGATGCTAGGGTCCTGGTCAGATCTACTGCAATCAGAATCACTATGGATATGGCAAAAGGACTAATAAGCACTGCCCTGGGCAGCTGCTGTTAAAAAAGCATTTTGAGAAAATTGAATTTTATCTATTAAACAAAAAGTTTATAAAACACCAAGGATATAATATCATTTTCCTTTTTTTGGAGGGGGGGGTTAAAAAATCCCTCAAAAATTAAGCATGCTTTTCTAACACAAAGAGTACCAAAATGAATGTGCTACTTTCTGTTAGTTTTATTTTCAGAGCTTGCTTAAGCAAGAATCTACTTGCCTTGTAAAATTCTGCTTATATAGAATTAAAACTCCTTTATTATCCCACAAATGTACTATATATTTCCATAGCTTTATGCCATACACTCAAGTGTCCAACTTCCAAATTTCTGATAAAATGAAACTCATCATGAAGACCAGTTCAAAATGCTAAAGAAAACCTTCCTTAATGTTTCTACTTTGCAATTACTGTTCCTTTCAGTTACTCCCTACCTGTGCCTGCCTTGAATTTTTGTTTTTGTGTTGGTCTGTTCTGACTAGTGGCTCTACAATGAGGGATGCATATCTGAATACCAAGAGAGCTTTAAAAGAAACACAGATGACTAATACCCACTTTAGACCTAATAAGTCAGCAACTTCCACAGCGGGCCTTGCAAGTGTATTTTCACAAGCTCCACAGAACACTGTTCTGCTCTAGATGATAGCCTCCTTCAGAGAGGAGGTCACGTTCTGTGTATCTGTGTGTACACATTGTGCAGCATCCAACCAACACCACGCACAGCACATACTCAATAAACAGATGTACAAGAAATAGCAGGAAGATGATGAAATATCACTCAAAAAATTAAAACAGAAAATGTCATTTAAAAATAGCAGAATCTGTATGCATTAAAAAAACTAACAAACCTTTTTTTAAGTCCCATCCCCCTCTGTGAGCATTTTTTTTTTTTTATTTTTGAGGCAGAGTCTCACTCTGTCTCCCAGGCTGGAGTGCAGTGGCACAATCAGCTCACTGCAAGCTCCGCCTCCCAGGTTCACACCATTCTCCTGCCTTAGCCTCCAGAGTAGCTGGGACTACAGGCACCCGCCACCATGCCCGGCTAATTTTCTGTATTTTTAGTGAGATGAGGTTTCACCATGTTAGCCAGGATGGTCTCGATCTCCTGACCTTGTGGTCTGCCTGCCTCGGCCCACCAAAGTGCTGGGATTACGGGCGTGAGCCACCACGCCAAGCCCTCTATGAGCATTTTGAGATAAATATTTAAAATATGGTAAGTTGCCACTGGTGACCTATCATTTAAATTACCTTAAAAAAAAAAAGGGGGCTGGACGTGGTGATTCATGTCTGTAATCCCAGCACTTTGGGAGATCAAGATAGGAGGTTACTTGAGCCCAGTGAGACCAGACTGGGCAACATAGTGAGACCCTGTCTCTACAAAAAATGGAAAAAATTAGCCGAGTGTAGTGGTGCACACCTATAGTCTCAGCTACTCGGAAGGCTGAGGCAGGAGGATCATGTAAACCTGGAAAGTTGAGGCTGCAGTGAGCTGTGATCATGCCACTGCACTCCAGCCTAGGTGACAAAGTGAGACCCTATCTCAAAACCAAACCAAACAAAACAAATTTGTTTCTTTTGAGATGGAGTCTCGCCCTGTCACCCAGGCTGGAGTGCAATGGTGTGATCTTGGCTTACTACAACCTGTGCCTCCCAGGTTCAAAGCATTCTCCTACCTCAGCCTCTGGAGTAGCTGTGACTACCGGCGCCTGCCACCATGCCTAGCTAATTTTTGTATTTTTAGTAGAGATGGGGTTTCACTATGTTGGCCAGGCTGCTCTCAACTCCTGACCTCATGATCCACCCGCCTTGGCCTCCCAAAGTGCTGGGATTACAGGTGTGAGCCACTGCGCCTGGCCCAAAATTTAAAAAAAAAAAAAAAAAAAAGGGATAGGATGCTGTAATTACATGATGCTGAGTGCAGAAAAATTTTAAAAATTATCAAGAATCCTGTAGCCATTATATGACAAATGAATTAAATGCCATATGAGCACTAGTGAGTAATTTTAAGCAAGTGTCAGAATATCATCTACATGTCCAAAAAACCAACTGTTAAGAAACTAAGATACTGTTAAGTAATGTTCAACTTATTGGTTTGTTTTAAAAAACTTTATGTCCATAAACACTATAATAAGGACTTAGTGTCTTCTTTGTTGTTCTTTTTTTTTTGAGACACGGTCTCACTCTGTCACCCAGGCTGGAGCCCAGTGATGTGATCTCACCTCACTGTAACCTCCATGCCACTATGCCCGGCTAAGTTTCCTTTCTTTTTTTTTTGGTAGATATGGGGTTTCACAATGTTGCCCAGGTTGGTCTTCAATTCCTAGGTTCACGCAATCCTCCAGCATTGGCCTCCTAAAGTGCTGGAATTACAGACATGAGAGCCACTGTGCCCGGCCTTAGTGTCTTTTGATTTCAAAAAAGTGCAGATCCGTGGAGCAGTAACACATTTAGAAAATGTTGTTTCCAACAAGGTCTTTGAGCTCCACATAATCTGTATCTAAGATAATATCTTAACACATCTAATCTGTCTCTTACATGTTCAATTAGGGCTTTTGTACATTGGCTGGCCAAACATCTTGAGCTACTCCACATGGTTTTTAGAAGTATTACCACCTTTGTAGGATGGAAATATTTAGGCTTTGTCACCAAATCGAAGATGCCACAGATTTTTGGTAAGTGATCCTAAGACACCAGTGAATACCAGAGGTTAAAATATGAAAAATGCTGTGCCTTTGAATTGAGGACTACTGCATCGAAACACGGTTGTATTTACCTTTTTATTTTACAAATATTGAGAATATTAAAAAATTAGAAAATAGAAAAGCTGAAAGTATATTAATATATAGTTTTCAATAAACAATATTTTTGGAAAGAACATAAAAACAAAACCAGTGAATCTTAAAACTTAATTGGAATCTCAATAACTTATACCTTTTGCCTATGTTCAACTTTGAAGGAAAAAACAAAAACATTTATAGCCAGGCGCGGTGGCTCAAGCCTGTAATCCCAGCACTTTGGGAGGCTGAGACGGGCGGATCACGAGGTCAGGAGATCGAGACCATCCTGGCTAACACGGTGAAACCCCGTCTCTACTAAAAAATACAAAAAAAAAAAAACTAGCTGGGCGAGGTGGTGGCACCTGTAGTCCCAGCTACCCGGGAGGCTGAGGCAGGAGAATGGCGTGAACCCAGGAGGCGGAGCTTGCAGTGAGCTGAGATCCGGCCACAGCACTCCAGCCTGGGTGACAGAGCAAGACTCCGTCTCAAAAAAAAAAAAAAAAACCATTTATAAAATGCATAAGCTATATTGTTAAGTAGTGTCTGAAATCTGAGCAGGTACAGTAATAGATTTTATAATTTAGATTTGTGGGAGAGGAAACCCCTTATATATAATCTATTAGGTCTACAGTCTGGTTTTCACTAAACTTTGTACATACTATCTACCTAAAAGGCTACATTCTCCGGCAGTGATGATATAGATACAAAATCACTCAGCTGGATTTACACCATTATAGCTTATGTGGACTAAAGAAAACTGTGGACTTTCTTATTTCTAATATGGTATCAGATGAAAAGTAGCCTCTTCCAGGTAAATGTGGGGACCAAGTATATCATTACCATCTTCAGATTTTCCAGACTTACTTGTCTTCCCCTAGCACCACACCAAATCCAGCATGGAAGACTCGAGTTACTTTAGGGTCATACCAACCAATCATTTGAGCAGCAGCAAATATTGTCTGGAAGTGCACAGACTACAAATCAACAGAAACGGAAAGTTACTTGCTAGTCTTCTTTAAGAAAAAAAAAAAAAGACTTAAGGCGCTTTTGCTTAGGAATAGATCTGTAAAATTCAAATTGCTCATAAATCTTGTGAGATAAGTGTTATTATAAAACCTCTTCTTTTATTCCCTATATATGAGAAACACTAAGAGCAACACTGTTATATTTTCTACTATGTTCAAACAACTGAATGAAGAACAGGGTCACGTGCAGAAACTTCAATTACATTTTAGGTCTCACAACAACCCTATTGCTTAATTAAGAACAATTGCTGAGGTTCAGAGGAGTAACAACCGTCTCCAGTTTGTGGCAGCAAGCTGGAAAACTAGGAAGTATCCAGTTTGGCTGGGTCCAAACCCTTCCTCCCTTCCTTCCTCCCTTCCTCCCTCCCTTCCTCCCTTCCTCCCTCCCTTCCTTCCTTCTCCTTCCTCCCTCCCTCCCTTCCTTCCTCCTTTCCTTCAAGACAGAGTCTTGCTCTGTCGCACAGGCAGGAGTGCAGTGGCCGGATCTCAGCTCACTGCAAGCTCCGCCTCCCGGGTTTACGCCATTCTCCTGCCTCAGCCTCCCCAGTAGCTGTGACTATAGGCGCCCGCCACCTCGCCCAGGCTAGTTTTTTCTTTTTGTATTTTTAAGTAGAGACGGGGTTTCACCGTGTTAGCCAGGATGGTCTCGATCTCCTGACCTCGTGATCCCCCCCATCTCGGCCTCCTAAAGTGCTGGGATTACAGGCTTGAGCCACCACACCTGACCCAAATCCTTTCTTTCTTCTATGCTATATTGATGTCCTGAATCTTAGTCTTTGGGGAAAATTTATAGTCATCCAGTGTCAAATGTTACCAACCTCACCATACTGTCTTACCTCCAATCAGACAATGCAAAATACATACAAATCTACAAAATCTACAAACTCACTTGTCCACTGTCCACCACATAGATAACCATATCTGCTTTTTCCTCAAATAGTCTTTGTTTAATAGCAGCCAGGTCAGATGTATCATAGGTATAACCTCCATCTGATTTTACTATGGTTAATGGTATGGAACACCCTGGGACAAATACAATCTTTCTGCCATCATCCACCTGCACAAATCCTAGGGGGCAAAAAAAAACTTCATTAATAAAGTTAAAAGAACCCTGAAGGAAAATGAAGGCTTACTCATTCTACGATATAAATATTTAGTTATTCTAAGAATATTTTAAAATGTATTTATTAGAGAGCTAAAGAAATCACATATTTTTTTCCTCACCATGATCTATTACAAACCTTGGAAAAGATTAACCATCAAGGTTGCCTGGACACTCAGGGTGCTATCAGAGCACAGGTCAGATGTTCTGGCAGTTTTCCAGACTTACACTAAACTTGACTCCCAAATGCTTTTTTTTTTTTTTTGACAAACAGTCTTGCTACATTGCCCAGGTCAGTCTCAAACTCCTGGGCTCAAGTGATTCTCCTGCTTGTGCCTCCCCAGGTACTGGGATTACAGGTGTGAGCCACCATGCCTGGCCTCCCAAACTCTTTAGATGGAGCCCATCAGCTCGGTAGGCCCAGAACATGAAAACTCTGTGCTTTGCTTTCAAGCTGGAGCCATAACCTTCCTCTTGGAGAAAGATGCAATTCTTATACTGATCTCTAACAATGTGCTGAATAGTAGTTGACACTGCTTCAAGGTCCACAAAACAAACATGGCAGGATTTGGCATTTAGAATGAGAAGTAGGAAGAAAAATTAAATCCATGTTCATACACTCATGATGAAAAAGACAAAATTCTTGGATGCAAGAAGGTACAGGAAGAACATGATAATAGTAGCAGCTATATAAGAGTGCTACTATGTGCCAAGTACTACGCTAAGTCCTTATATTTAACCTTCAAAATAACCCTACGTAGTAAATAGCTCTCTGCTTTCTTATAGTTTAGAAAATTGAGGCTTGGTAATGTAAAGGCAGTATGAAAGAGTAGTTAAAAACATGAGCTTTGAAGCCAGACTGGCTAGGTTTGAATCTCAAAGACATATAACTTATTAGCTATGTGACCCTGGGAAGCTACTAACTTCTCTGTGCCTATTTTCTCTAAACATTTTAAAAATTGCATTTATTTATTATTTTGAGACAGGGTCTTGCTCTACCATCCAGGCTGGAATGCAGTGGTGTGAACATGTTCACTGTGGCCTAGACCTCCTGGGCTCAAGCAATCCTCCTGCCTCAGCCTCTTGTGAAGCTGTGACCATAGGAATGCACGATCACACCTGGCTAATTTTTTTTTTTTTTTTGAGATGGAATCTCACTCTGTCGCCAGGCTGGAGTACAGTGGCGCGATCTCGGCTCACTGCACTCTCCACCTCCTGGGTTCAAGCGATTCCCCTGCCTCAACCTCCCGAGTAGCGGGGACTATAGGTGTGCATCACACCAGCTAATTTTTTGTATTTTAGTAGAGATGGGGTTTCACCATGTTGGTCAGGATGGTCTTGATCTCCTGTCCTCGTGATTCTCTCGCCTTGGCCTCCTAAAGTGCTGGGATTACAGCTGTGAGCCACCATGCCCAGCCTCGCCTGGCTAATTTTTTAATTTGTAGAGAGAGGGTCTCACACCTTGTTGCCCAGGCTGGCCTTAAACTCCTGGGCTCAAGTGATTCTCCTACCTCAGCCTCCCAAAGTGCTGAGATTACAGTCACGAGCTACTGTGCTTGACCTCTCTCTCTCT
>NW_012115932.1:12387044-12406730 GCF_000951035.1 Colobus angolensis palliatus | reverse complement strand
AAAAAAAAAAAAAGAAAAGAAAATATTAAAAAAGTATGGTCCCTAAGCCCTAGACTGTGATTAAAACATTACTTCCATTCAAGGAAACAGGCTTCCATAGAGATATGGTTGATTTCAGGTCTGAGGCAGGAAATGTACAAAATGGGCCCGCTACCAAAGGGGTTGAAAAAAAACAAAACCACAACAAAAAATATGAAGTTACTTACCAAAATGGGACAATTTGAGCATTACAAAAATTATAAAGACAACTGATTGAAAAATATAAAACACATTAAAAGCCCACCCAATAAGGTTAAAATCAAACAACTCACTTTGAGATGCTGAGAAACAAACCTGTTATTCTGCAATTGATGAAGAAGAAAAAAAAAAAAGCACTTCTACTACCCTACCTGTCTTATATGAATTATACCTGAGGATAACCAAAATAATTTGTAACAAAGTTCAGTATAAGAGAATCCCAAGTAACAAATGGAGAAAGAATGACAGAACACTACCATTTCCTAACCTCCAATGAAGTGATGGATCAAAGTCATGGTTATAAATAGCTAATAAAACCAATAGAGAAGTCTGATGGGGAAATTTCTGGACAGATCCAGCTGACAATACTTGAACTCACTAATCAATCTTAATATGACAAAAGACAACCAGACACTAAATCAGAATCTAATGAAGCCTCTTTAGAGAAACACATACATAGGAATTATGCTAAACAGTTCCATATGGGAAATTCTTCAGGACAAATGGCCCAGTTTCTTCAACAATAAAATAAATTTAAAAAGAGGGAGAAACCTCAGTTTATAGAACTTAGATACATATCAAACAAATGTTACATGCAGACTTTGAAAAAATGATTTAAAAAAAAAATCATGAATCCAACACTTTGGGAGGCTGAGGCGGGTGGATCACTGAGGTTAGGAGTTCAAGACCAGCCCAGCCAACATGGTGTAACCCCGTCTCCATTAAAAACACAAAAATTGGCTGGGTGTGGTGGTGCACGCATGTAATTCCAGCTACATAGAAGGCTGAGGCAGGAGAACTGCTTGAACCCAGGAGGCGGAGGTTGCAGTCAGCTGAGATCACTCCACTGCACTCTAGCCTGGGCGACAGAGTAAGACTCTGTTTCAAAAAAAAAAAAAATTCATGAACCAACTTGGGAAATTTGAACTCTATTTAATGGTATTAAGAAATTATTATTGGCTGGGTATGATAGTTCACGCCTATAATCCCAGCACTTGGGAGGGCGCCGTGGATCACTTGAGGCTAAGAGTTCCATACCAGCCTAGGCAACATAGCAAGACTGTTAAAAAAAAAAAAAATTATATATATGTATTTCTTGTCAATAATGATATTGTAGTTTTAGGGCAGAAAGAAGGGCCTGTTCTTTCAGAGACATATACCAAAGTCATTATAGATGGAATGATATGATGGAAGCAGTGTAAGAAGGTGTAGGTACAATAAGGTTGGTCAGTACCCATAATTGTTGAAATTGGATGATGAGTACGTGAAGCTGGCAATACTATAAATTCTATCCACTTTTGCCTATGTTTGAAAATTTCCATAATAAAAAGTTAAAAGAAGAGTGCCTACCTCTATCTTCAAATTCCTTTACAATATCATTCATCCTATCTTGATAGAAGGATTCTCCTCTCTCTATTAAAGAGACGTCCAATGCATCATAGATTTTATTAAACTCTAAGGAAAAAAATAAAATGCCACCAAATAAAATGCATAAGAATTTTTTAAAAACAGGAAACATGCATCTTATATTGAAATAAATGTATTAATAAATATATAAAAGGAAATTAATTGCATAAATGTATGATATAGAACATTATATACATGCTGTTGTTTTGAAAAAAGGGAAAGAATATGGTAAGATACACATCAAAATATTAACAATCGTGGGACTATAGATAATTTTATTTTTCTCCTGTCTACATTTACTTTCTTTTTATTATTTTTTGAGACAGAGTCTAGCTCTGTCACCCAAGCTGGAGTACAGTGGCGCGATCTCAGCTCACTGCAACCTCTGTCTCCCGGGTTCAAATGATTCTCCTGCCTCAGTTCCCTGAGTAGCTGAGACTACAGGCGTGTGCCACCACACCCAGCTAATTTTTGTATTTTTGGTAGAGATGGGGTTTCACCATGTTGACCAGGCTGGTCTTGAACTCCTGACCTCAGGTGATCCACCCGCCTCGGCCTCCCAGAGTGCTAGGATTATAGGTGTGAGCCACTGTGCCGGGCCTACCTTTACTTTTTTATATAAGGAACATGTCCTTCTTGTATAACTTTTTAAAAATTAATTCTTAAAAAAATGTAAATGAGAAGAAAAAAAAAACTCTTCCTATCTAGTGATCACATATTTACTGAATTTTCTTGTGGTTTCTCCTGATTTAAACCACTTACCTGTCTATGTAGCAATACATCAGTGACATAATATTAATTATTATAATTATAAAACATTTTATTACCTAGTGCTGCAAGCCAAACATCATTAATCGTCTTTTTCAGATTTACTGATTGTTCTTTACCCATTTACTCTTCAAAGAAACCATTAAAACTATTACGTCAAGTTAGAAAATTTGAAATTGACTTAAAACCATAAATAAATGTGGAGACTGAGGGAGCTGGGCACAGCACTCTGTCCGAACATTCCATTACATCTCAGTGTGTACTTCTCATCATTTTGGTCCTATACATTTCTGAATAAATTCATTCCTAAGTGCTCCTGTTTTATAGGTTTTGTTGCTACTATGAATAAGATTTCTTTTTATTTTCCACTTTATTTTCTAATTAATTTTTGTTGACTTCTAAGAAAGTTAAAATTTGAACCTGCCTGTCTTATGGCAGGTTCAAAATTTATTAGTTGTTTCAGAAATACATTTAAGAAAAAATCCATTTGCCTGTCCTCATAAGGTTAAAATATCATTCAGAGTCAAATCAAAATGAAGACTCAAGGAAATGATATACATAGTATTTGCTGGATGAAGGAACAAAGACCAGAAACTCACCTTGGCGGGAGACATCACAGATAAGCTTCCAGGCTTTTGTAATATCTGGGTTTTTACCCTGGAGCAGAACTACACACTGATATGCTCGCTTCTTAAATTCCTCCTCAGTATCAAACCTCTTCTTAGATTCCTGTGTGTATATATATTTTAAAAAGAAAGGTTTGTAAAAAGATCGAATCCTCTAATTCTAGAAAAAGAACTTACACGTTTCTACACAAACACAGTGAGAAAGTACAAACTCAGAACATCAGAACAAGTGCTCTCCCGCAATAGTTGACAATACTGTTACAAATGAACATGCCAAAGAACTCTGAAATCATTTCTCTTGAAAAGTACAAAAATCTCACCACAGTTTTCTTTACACTTTTCCAATTCACAAAAGTCTACTTCAGCTAATACTTTTGTGTTCAAGAAGAGTTAGTATAGAATAGCTAACCGGTAGGACTAAATTTTCTGTATTCCAATCTCCATTTTGGATGTGGTCCTGAAGGAATTTTCTGTTTTTCTTTTTTTTGAGACAGAGTCTCACTCTGCCTCCCACATGGAGTGGACTGGAGTGGCATGATTTCAGCTCACTGCAACCTCCGTGTCCCAGGTTCAAGTGATTTTCATGCCTCAGCCCCCAAATAGCTGGGATTATAGGCACACGCCATCACACTCAGCTAATTTGTGTATTGTTAGTAGAGACAGGATTTCACCATGTTGGCCAGGCTGGTCTTGAATTCCTGACCTCAAATGATCTGCCCACCTGGGCCTCCCAAAGTGCTGGGATTACAGGTGTGAGCCACCGTGCCTGGCCAACTTACTATTTTTTTTAACTAAAAAGAAAGTTGCTTTCATTGTTTTATTTCTATTTTGAAAGCAATACTTACTTAAAAATAATTAATCTCACCTCAAATTAACTGGTGTTAACATTTAGTGAACAAATCTAGATATTTCTTTGCAAATACATATATACGTTTTATCAAAAATTGGAAATGGCTTTTCTTTACTGTGGTTTGTAAATTTCAGCAATTTATTTATACAAACAATTTCTTGCATTAATAGATCTGCTTCGGCCGGGCGCGGTGGCTCAAGCCTGTAATCCCAGCACTTTGGGAGGCTGAGACGGGCAGATCACGAGGTCAGGAGATTGAGACCATCCTGGCTAACATGGTGAAACCCCATCTCTACCAAAAATACAAACAATTAGCCAGGCGAGGTGGTGGCGCCTGTAGTCCCAGCTACTGAGGAGGCTGAGGCAGGAGAATGGCGTGAACCCGGGAGGCGGAGCTTGCAGTGAGCTGAGATCCGGCCACTGCACTCCAGCCTGGGCGACACAGCAAGACTCCGTCTCAAAAAAAAAAAAAAAAAAATAGATCTGCTTCATTATATTCAAAGTACAGAACTCCAAAAGATGTTTATAACATTACTTTTCCAGTCTCATATGAGTAAATATTTAGCTTATTTTCAACAGAAAACATTTACCGAAAGTAAAATGAAGCAAACAAAAGCAAAATCCCCACAAATGTTTGCTTTTTAATACAGGAATCCTATTCTTGAAAGGTTCTCCATCATAAAGAAAATGCCTAAGAATTTAAACTAACAGAAAACATGCATCTCACATTAAAATAAATTTATTAATCAAAATATTTGAGAGGAAATTATGATCTTTATGATCCTTCTACCATAAGGAATTTTTTTTTTTTTTTTTAAGACAGGGTCTCACTCTGTCACTGAGGCTGGAATGCAGCAGTAAGTTCACAGCTCAGTGCAGTCTTAACCTTGCCAGGCTTGGGTGATCCTCCCACCTCTGCCTCCCAAGTAGCTGGAACTATAGGAGTGTGCCCGGCTAATTTTTTTGTATTTTATGTAGAGACAGAGTCTCTCCACGTTGTCCAGGCTGGTCTTGAACTCCTGGACTCAAGTGATCTGCCTGCCTTGGCCTCCCAAAGTGCTAGGATTACAGGTATGAGCCACTGTAGCTGGCCCATAGGGAAATTTTTTAAAAACATTTTTTATTTTTAATTTTTGAAGAAATAAATTTTTCTTGAGACAGGGCCTCGCTCTGTTGTCCAGGCTGTATAGTGCAATGGTGTGATCACAGCTCACTGCAGCCTTGACCTCCCTGGGCTCAAGTGATACTCACTCCCACCTTAGCCTCCCAAGTAGCTGAGACTACAGATGTATGCCAATATGCCTGGCTAACTTTTGTATTTTTTGTAGAGATGAGGTTTTGCCATGTTGCCCAGACTGGCCTCAAACTCCTAGGCTCAAGCATTTTGCCCAGCTTGGCCTCTCAAAATGTTGGGATTACAGGTGTGAGCCACTGAACCCAGCCAGGAAATAATTTTTAAAAAGGGAAAAAAATCCATGTGTGCAAAACTATTTACTGAATAAAAACATCTCTAAAATAGAAAAAAATTCAATAAAGGATTAATGTAAACATTGGTACACTGATCCAACAAAATATGCAGTCACAAAGTAACACACACAAGTTTGCAATATTGAACATAATATAAAAACTATGTTAAAATCATAAATGATTAATACATGTTGATATATAGATAAGTCAAAGAAAGTTGATCACGGGCATTTTAAAATTATGGATGATGCGAAAATTTGTCTTTAAAATTGTTTTTACATACATTTAATAATATCAAAATACATAAAATTAAACATCAAAAAATTTTAAGTGCTATAATGTATTCTGATTAATGAACCTCTAAATCAATGTGGTAGAATTCATTTTTTTAACTTTTATTTTTTAATATAATTTTATTTTTTAAGATACGGTCTTGCTCTGTCACCCAGGTTGGAGCACAGTGGCATGATCAGGGCACACTGCAGCCTTGATCTCCTGGGCTCCAGTGATTCTCCCGCCTCCAGTGAGCCTCCCGAGTAGCTGGAACTACAAGTGTGAACCACCATGCCTGGCTAGTTATTTTTGTATTTTTTGTAGAGATGGGATCTCACTTTGTTGCTCAGGCTGGTCTCGATCTCCTGAGCTCAAGCAATCTGCTTGCCTCAGCCTCTCAAAGTGCTGGGATTACGGACATGAGCCACCGCACCTGGCCTAGAATTTGATTTTTAACATATGCCAATAAACAAAGCAAAGATGACACATTAACAGGTGGGGGATGGCTGTTTCCACGCATACAACCAAATGTAGGGTATCTAGTAGTGGTTCTACATACACAACCAAATGCAATGAATCGGGGGGTAGGAGACGGCTCTTTCTTTCTTTTTTTTTTTTTTTGAGGCGGAGTCTCGCTGTGTCGACCGGACTGGAGTGCAGTGGCCTGATCTCAGCTCACTGCAAGCTCCGCCTCCCGGGTTCACGCCATTCTCCTGCCTCAGCCTCCCGAGTAGCTGGGACTACAGGCGCCCGCCACCTCCCCGGCTAGTTTTTGTATTTTTAGTAGAGACGGGGTTTCACCGTGTTAGCCAGGATGGTCTTGATCTCCTGACCTCGTGATCCGCCCGTCTCGGCCTCCCAAAGTGCTGGGATTACAGGCTTGAGCCACCGCGCCCGGCCGGGGACGGCTCTTTCTAAGGCACACAACCAAATGCAATGAATGTCAGAATAAAAAAGAATTCAGTTTTTCAGGTAAGTAAACTAAACAAAAAGGCTTGCCAGTGTAAGTGACCGGATTTTATATGTCTATCAATTGATCTGTTCCCATTTTGCCTTCCACCATAAATAAAAGCTCCCTGAGTCCTCCCCAGAAACTGAGCAGATGCTAGCGCCATGCTTGTACAGCCTGCAGAACTGTGAGGTAATTAAACGTCTTTTCTTTATAAATTAAAAAAAAATTAAGTTCAGGCCGGGCGCGGTGGCTCAAGCCTGTAATCCCAGCACTTTGGGAGGCTGAGACGGGTGGATCACGAGGTCAGGAGATCGAGACCATCCTGGCCTACACGGTGAAACCCCGTCTCTACTAAAAAATACAAAAAACTAGCCAGGCGAGACGGCGGGCGCCTGTAGTCCCAGCTACTCGGGAGGCTGAGGCAGGAGAATGGCGTAAACCCGGGAGGCAGAGCTTGCAGTGAGCCGAGATTGCGCCACTGCACTCCAGCCTGGGTGACAGAGCGAGACTCCGTCTCAAAAAAAAAAAAAAAAAAAAATTAAGTTCAAGAGAGTGTCATTTATACAGAAACATGCATTACTCAGGCTGTTAGCAACTTTCACTTCACTCCATAGTAGCTTTAAAAACCATTTTAAGTTTCCTAAGGAAAATGGATAATTATGATTAATGGTAAACACACAAATAATATAAAATAAACAGTATCAAACCTTATAAAAGGCCTGAAGATCTCCAATAGGAGGTGAAACTGTTAGATAATCTGGAAATTTATCTTGCAGGTGAGCGATGAGCATGCCAAACTGGGTCCCCCAATCTCCTACATGATTTAACCTAACACCAGAGAATATAAAATCATTTTTTAAATAATAAAGGTGGTAAAGTTAAATTAGAGGAACTATCCATTAGAAACCACTAAGATTTACACGCCAGTACATCACTATTTAAGAATATCTGTTTACTTGGTTGTTTCTTCAACTGGTCTGCAAACTCCATAAGAGATGAAAACTATGTCTGTTACATTCAGCTCTACATACTCAAGTAATAGAAGCTGCACATGGCGGGCATCCAGAATTTGCTGAATGAATGTGTTTTCTGTCAGTGGACTATAATCTGTTTATTTTGTAGCTAACTGAAACAATGACAGCTTGGCCAATGTCGGTTATTCCCACAATTTTATGAAAATTTAACATTTTAACCATTATCTTAGTATAATTTACACCAATGGTTCCCAAATATCAATGGATTCTTGAAAATATGTTGAGGCTGGGCGTGGTGGCTCACGCCTGTAATCTCAGCACTACGGGAGGCAGAGGCAGGCGGATCATTTGAGGTTAGGAGTTCGAGACTAGCCTGGCCAACATGGTGAAACCCCATCTCTACTAAAAATACAAAAAATGAGCCGGGCGTAGCGGCAGGCGCCTATAGTCCCAGCTACTCAGGAGGATGAGGTAGGAGAATGGTGTGAACCCGGGAGGCAGAGCTTGCAGTGAGCCAAGATTGTGCTACTGCACTCCAGCCTGGGTGACAGAGTGAGACTGTCTCAAAAAAAAAAAAAAAAAAAGAAAATATACATTGATCCTTCCTACTTCTCTCCCTCTCTGCTTTTATCTAATCCAAACCACCAGATCATCTTTCAAGTGGATCATGATGCTAGCCTCTCGACTTACTGTTTTCGTTTTTTTGTTTTGTTTTTTGACACAGAGTCTTGCTCTGTTGCCCAGGCTGGAGTGCAGTAGCGCGATCTCAGCTCACTGCAATCTCTGCTTCCCAGGTCCAAACAATTCTCCTGCCTTAGCTTCCCAAGTAGCTAGGATTACAGGTATGTGCCACACGCCCAGCTAATTTTTGTATTTTTAGTAGATACGCGGTTTCACTGTGTTGCCAGGTTGGTCTCAAACTCCTGACTTCGTGATCCATTCCCCCTCTGCCTCCCAAAGTGCTGGGATTACAGACATGAGCCACCGTGCCCAGCCTAACACTTACTGTTATAGTCTCCCTTCTTTGCCTAGCTTCTTCACAGTAACTAACCACAGTAATCTTTTATTTGTCTTATTTAAAAAATTTTTATTTCTTTAAAAATATAAAAAATAGAGACAGGTTCTCGCTATGTTGCCCAAGCTGGCCTAGAACTCCTGGCCTCTAGTGATCCTCCCACCTTGGCCTCCCAAAGTGCTGGGATTACAGGTGTGAGCCACAGTACCCAGACTAATCTTTAATTTGATCACCCTGCTTCACAAACTAAAACTCTCTAATAGCTTTCCAGGACACTTAGAATAAAATCTCAATTGCCTATCACAGCTTACAAGGCCCAAAATACCCTGTTCCTTTACTACTTCTCTCCCTACTAGGATATAAACCCCTTGCATACAAGAGGTCCTCAAGAAGCATTTGTAGAATGAATGAATGTGTTTTATCCTTGGTTCCACTAAGAGTCTAAAAAAAAAAAAATAGTAAAAAAGGTTCAGAGGAGAGGCTCAGGATGTATTTTAAAAGTTTACCGGGTGATTGTAAAGAACTAAGCTGACAAACCACTGATTTAGTTGAACATTCTTTCTTGAGTGAGACATTTCATGTTCTACAGAATTTTCCAAACAAGAAAATAAGGAAAGAGTACAGTAAGCAAGGCAAGAGCACATACCTGAGCACATCATACCCAGCAAATTCAAAGAGGCGGCTTATACTTTCTCCTATGATAGTTGACCTCAGGTGGCCTACATGCATCTCTTTAGCTATATTAGGGGAGGAAAAGTCAACTATAACCTGGGGTAGACAAGAAGAGAAAGGCTGTTAAGAGAGGCAAAAACATAAAGAGAAAAAGATTTTTTTAAGAGGAGCATAAACATTTTATTCTAATGCATTCATTAATAACACATCTAATAACAAACTCAGACTTAAACACTAATTTGGGTTGTAATTCAACCATGTTTGATTTTATGAAGGATCTGCTTGTGTGTGTATGTGTGTGTATATATATATATATATATATACACACATTTTTTTTTTTTTTTGAGACAGAGTCTCGCTCTGTCACCCAGGCTGGAGTGCAGTGGCACAATCTCGGCTCACTACAAGCTCTGCCTCCCAGGTTCACGTCATTCTCCTGCCTCAGCCTCCCAAGTAGCTGGGACTACAGGCGCCCACCACACCTGGCTAATTTTTTGTATTTTTGATCCGCCCACCTCGGCCTCCTAAAGTGCTGGGATTACAGACGTGAGCCACTGTGCCCGGCCCTGCTTATATATTTTTAACTGAAAAAGAATCAAACTCATTTATACATATTATCCACTCTACTTCAGTGTTATCTGTGTATCAATTGACTACCTCAAATGCTTTGTGGAACTCAGTGAAAAAAAAAAAAAAAAAATCACACAACATGCTAGACCCAGGGGAAAAGCTACTTCATAAATGTTCATAATCTCAAATGTGAATGATTAAATTTCAATATAAAAAGTGAAATCCATTCCCAGTTTCAGCACTTTCCATGCAGTTCGTTTTTCTTTTTCTTTTTTAGAGATGAAGTCTCACTATATTGCCCAGGCTGAAGTGCAGTAGCTATTCACAGGTGCAATTGTAGCACACCTCAGCCTTGAATTTCTGGGCTCAAGCAATCCTCCTCCCTCAGTCTCCCTAGTATCTAAGACTACAGGCACATACCACCATGCTTGGTTCCATGCAGTTCTAAGATACTAATATATTAATAGAAGACTGTACATATACCTTTTTATTCTCTCCCACAGCAGGTAGTTGAACTCCATTAACTAGGAGACTGGTCAATTGTTCTGATACAAAATCCTTTCTTAAGTGGACATTAATAAAACCTAATGGATAGAAGAGAAAAAAATATCAGATAGTGTCTTATCTTGAATAATCGCTCACTCCTAAGGATTTGCTCCAGATGCTGACCTGGCTCTGGCAAAATTCTTCAGGATTCCAATACCAGTTGTGGCCTTGACTTAAGCTGTCTTGTAAGCTCCTGTCTCACCGTCTACTTCAAGCTTTCACCCTTCTCCTGAAACTTTCCTACTTAACTCAGGGCCCTTTCCCTTTCAGCCTCTCAAGAGAAAACAGAAGACCCTTGTGCCGAAGACTTATCTGCCATTATCTATCCTATTTTGCTGATGAAAAACTGAATCACAGAGAGGCAAAGTAACTCATTCAAGGTAAGGCAGCTAAAAGCGGTAGCTGAGTCTAGATTAACAATTTCCTATATCACAATCCACAGTGCTTTCGCCACCTTGTTCAGTATATAAATTTTAATCCTGTAATTAAAATGTGTGTTCTTTTTTAACTTCAAAAAGGACTCATCTTCAATACAACTATTAAGAAGGATAACATTATGTCATACCAGGACCAGCAATTTCAACTTTTTCAATACATTCATTGTCTGGGAGGTGTTTGGTAATGTTTTCAGCAATTTCTCTTGGATTAACTTTCTGTTCCTTGGTTTTGAGCATCTACAACACAATATAAAATGATTCATTACACAACAGATTTCAGTAAGTTACTCGGAAATGCACACCTGACAAGGCACGAGATGCATTTTACATTAAGAACCATCAAAAGGCAGAAGCAGAGAAGTCCAATCACATTATCAATGACAGATTAAAGTATGAATAGTGCCAAGAGGAATAGAAAAGTGCCCAAACTACATGATCTCTATTTCCAAATACGTTACACACATATACCTGGAACTTTTTTTTTTTTTTGAGACGGAGTCTCGCTCTGTCACCCAGGCTGGAGTGCAGTGGCATGATCTTGGTTCACTGCAACCCTTGCCCCTGGGTTCAAGCAATTCTCCTGCCTCAGCCTCCCTAGTAGTTGGGATTACAACACCTCAAACTTTTTAATGATGACATAACAAAGTCTACAGTTATGAAGCCTGGTTCCAGCATATTTACATTTCTAATTTTCAAGTCATGAAGGTGTGCAATATTCACACTTGAGAAATAAACGACACTATAAGACCTGGACTCTTCAGAATAACCCTTTCCAATTCAGCAAAGAAAGGAAAACAGAAAGACCCAAGCCAGATGCAGTTAACCACAAACACATCAGACAATGCAGCTATTTAAAACGGGAAACTCCTCTGCTTGAAGATGAATATATAACCCTGGCTCAAAGATCACAGTTACATCAAATATTTAATTGGGATGCCAACTGGTAAATGGCTTATTTTAATTTTTCACCTCCCAACACTCATCAACAACAGACAGCAATCCTGGACATAGCAGGAGGGAAATACCTAAATGAAAGAGTACCAATGATTGCCCTTCAATATTGAGAAGACATATAAAATTAAACCAAAACTTAAAAATTGTACCTAAAAAAAAGTTAACACATATACCCCACCAATCTTTCTCAAGTTTTTCAAACTGTGGCAAATGTCCTTTTCACTAAGGACACAACTTGCAATAGTATTATTTCTGTAAATGGTAATGATGATAATAATACTTTAAAAAAACCAAATAACCAGGAGTCATGACAATACATCACCTGAGAAATACCCATAGCACTATTACACTGATAGTCTCCAAACTTGGGCTGCTGACTTGGTGTCACTAGCAGAGGAGGATTTTCCAAATCTGGATATGCAGCCTTAATTGCATGACCAAAAACCTCTTGTAGGCGGCTATTAATGTTAATCATATTTTTAGTTGGTTTGTTCCTTTCTGCCTGAAGACTCTGTAGAAAAAGAAGGGAAACATGTCAATAATGTACTACACCATCATCATACAAGATCTCCAAGTATTCTGAGTATAAACCTTCAAATATCTTAAGAACCAAAAGAGAAAATGTACTCATAGTGTGAGGCCCTCACATCTGGGATTTGCTAAGACATGTAGCAGGACAAGTCCATCCCACTGCATCTAACACACCCATGGGAAATGCCCTGAGGTCTTACTTTTTGCATTTGTTTTGGCAGAACAGAGACTGGGAGGAGGGAGTTAAAAGGGCTGACGGAAACCTTTTCTCAGCTTCTCCAAATCTGAGAAAATAATATAATTTCACAGCAAATATTGGAAGTGAAAACTCAATGGGCAAAAAAACAAATAAAAAAATAAATGATGTCCATCAAAATGTTGACCTGTTCAAGGCATAAAATAAAAGGGAGCAAAGTAGGTAGTATCAATATACCAGAAAAGCCAGTAGTTCTGTTTTACTGTTATTAGACCTACTGCCTCCTGTTTTCTCATGGAATACAGTCACTGAAGATGGCATATAATTCTATTACTGCACTTATCATACCCTCACAAAACTATCTGTCTCTATCACTAGACTGCTGGATGCACAGAAAGTGCTTAATTCATGGCTCTCTTCCCTGGCACCTAGCACTACTTGCCATACAGCAGTTTAGCAAAAAAAAAAAGAAAAAAAAAAAAGGTCAATGAACTCATATGCTTTTAATGGAAGATAAATATATTGCCTATACGCCTTTATGTTCATCAATTTTATGTTCACCAAAATGTTCATCACAATTTTATGCTCATCATAAATTTATATTCATCAAAATGTCAACAGTATAAAATAATGACAACAGTAACAAAAGTTAATATTTGAGTATGTTGAGTATCAAGATTTGAACCAAATGTTTTATTTATATGCATTATCTTATTCCATCTACATAATAAAATTGAGTTTGTTACTATTATCACTGTTTCTATGTGGGCTACAGATAAGTAACTTGCCAAAGACAAGACAGAATAAGTGGAAAAGGCCAGATTCAAACTTAGGTCTATCGGAATGGAATCCAAGTTTTATGCTCCCCTCATCATCCCTCTCTATCATATGAAGAAATTATAGTCTTCAATTCACTAAAAAACTTGATTTCAAGTTTGTAGCTAATCAATAATTGACTCCTCTCTGTGGTAACATATTTAAGGAAGGTATGTTTTTACCAATCTAAAGATTTCCAACAGCAAATACCAAACTTACTTGGATATGATCCTTTTTTCTTCTTTGTTGGGGGTAAGAGACAAGATCTCACTGTGCACTCTGCTGAGGCTGAAGTGCAGTGGCATGACACCTCACTATAACCTTGAACTCCTGGGTTCAAGAGATCCTCCTGCCTTGGCCTCCCAAAGCATTGGGATTACAGGCGTGAGCCACTACACTTGGCCTAGATTATGATCTAAGACCCAAAACCTGCTATAATAAATGTCAAATTTGTGTATTTTTATGTATTTTTTTTTTTTTGAGACTGGGTCTTGCTCTGTTGCTCAGGCTGGAGTACAGTGGCACGATTTTGGCTCAAGTCATGAAAGTGTGCCTCCTGGGTTTAAGTGATTCTCATGCCTCAGCCTCTCAAGCAGCTGGAATTATAGGCCCATGCCACCATCCCTGGCTAATTTTTGTATTTTTAGTAGAGACAGGGTTTTGCCATGTTGGCCGGGCTGGTCTCGAACTCCTGACTTCAGGTGATCCACCTGCCTCGGCCTCCCAAAGAGCTGGGATTGCAGGTGTGAGCCACCATGCCTGGCCTCAATTTTTTATTTTTAAAGGATAGGAGTACCACTATGTACATATGTATATGTGTGTACCTACACACACAAAATCTGTGCTTAGTTTTGGCACTATGCAAATTACTATCTGATTATAATCAATTCAACAAGTTGTCTCTACCAGTGTCATATGTGATGCTTTTAAGTCAGAGCATGTGGCCAAAGTGAACCAGGGCGAGATGACAGGGTGAATGGCCATCACACACAGTACTTTATTACTCTGTGGTTTTTAGTTCTGCTGTGTACCTTGTGTTCAGTTGCTCATTCAGTAGGGCAAAGTATTTGTCAAAAACCAATATGCCTTCCACAATACACTAAGAGCATTCGCCTATCTATATAAGAGCTAATCTGCATTACAGAAAAATGTGTAGTAGAATATGCTGTCCTTCTTTTTTTTTTTTTTTTTTTTTTGAGATGGAGTCTCGCTCTGTCACCCAGGCTGGAGTGCTGTGGCCGGATCTCAGCTCACTGCAAGCTCCGCCTCCTGGGTTCACGCCATTCTCCTGCCTCCTGCCTCAGCCTCCCGAGTAGCTGGGACTACAGGCGCCCCCACGTCGCCCAGCTAGTTTTTTGTAGTTTTTAGTAGAGATGGGGTTTCACCGTGTTAGCCAGGATGATCTCGATCTCCTGACCTCGTGATCCGCCCGTCTCGGCCTCCCAAAGTGCTGGGATTACAGGCTTGAGCCACCGCGCCCGGCCTAGAATATGCTGTCCTTCTATCCCAGCTACTTGGGAGGCTGAGGTGGGAGGATTACTTGAGGTGAGGAGTTCCAGAAAATACTGTACTTCCTTTTGTATCTTTTCCCTTATAGTCTCTAGCATATATTAGACATTTAATAATACTTTTGAATTAAAATAAATATAATAGAATTAAGCATATATAAGTGCAGAATAAATGACATAACGAGAAAGGTGAATTTCTTTTGGGAAGATTCTATGGAAAAGGAATTTTGTGATTTTAGAAGACTCAAAGACAAGCACAGCAGATTACATATAGGTAGTATGAGACTCCAGCCTAGCAGACCACATATAGGTAATACGGATGCTGGGCGTGGTGGCTCACGCCTGCAATCCCAGCACTTTGGGAAGCCAAGACGGGCAGATCACCTGAGGTCGGGAGTTCGAGACCAGCCTGACCAACATGGAGAAACCCTGTCACTACTAAAAATACAAAATTAACCAGGTGTGGTGGTGCATGCCTGTAGTCCCAGCTACTCAGGAGGCTGAGGCAGGAGAATCACTTGAACCCGGGAGGCAGAGGTTGCGGTGAGCCGAGATCGTGCCATTGTACTCCAGCCTGGGCAACAAGAGCGAGACTCTGTCTCAAAAAAATAAAAAAATAAAAATAAGTAATATGAGAGACGTCATGGGAGTGGGGCAGATAGAGTCTAAGGTGAGTAAATGGAATCAATCAGCTTTGGGAAAAGGATGTAATGCCAGCACAGTTTGTCTGAGAGTAATATATACACACGGGAGAATTGTTACAGGAATGAGGTCAACACTCTGGGATATGTCATCACCAAATATTACAGGCAGACCAAAAAACTGCAGCAAGTTCTTTTTTTTTTTGAGATGGAGTCTTGCTCTGTTGCCCAGGCTGAAGTGCAGTGGCATCATCTCAGCTCCGCCTTCTGGGTTCACACCATTCTCCTGCTTCAGCCTCCCAAGTAGCGGGGACTACAGGTGCCCACCACCACGCCCGGCTAATTTTTTGCAATTTTTAGTAGAGACGGGGTTTCGCCATGTTAGCCAGGATGGTCTCGATATCCTGACCTTGTGAACCGCCTGCCTCAGCCTCCCAAAGTGCTGGGATTACAGGAGTGAGCCACTGCACCCAGCCGCAAGTTCAATTTTTTAAAACAAAATTGATAAACACTGTTAAATTATGAGACCATTAAATAAATATAGCACAAGCTTCACGGGAAAAAAAAAAGTTTTGAAATACCAGGTGGAAAAAAACCCAAATGATTATGTAAGATACAAAAATAAAACCGTAAAATAACCAACTTAGGGCAGAGAAAATATGTAGGTGTATTTTCAAATATTTCCTTTATGATAGAGGCAATGATTTAAAAATCAAATATGTTTTTTTAAAAAAGGCATGGGCATAAACGGTTGAAAGAAACGCCTCAATCTTGCTGGGTGCAGTGGGTCATACTTGTAATTCCAACACTTCTGGAGGCCAAGACAGGGAGGGTTGCTTGAGGCCAGGAATTCTGAGGCCAGGGTGGTCAACACAGCAAGACCCCATCTCTATTAAAAAAAAAAAAAAAAAAAAATTAGCTGGATGTGGTGGCACACACCTATAGTCCCAGCCACTTAGGAAGCTGCGGTGGGATGACTGCTTAAGCCTGAAGGTTGAGGCTGCACTGAGCTCATGCCACCACACTCTGGCCTGAGTGACAGACACCCTGTCTCAAAAAATAATAAATAAATTTCTAAAAAGAAATGCCTCACCCTACCTAAATCCTACTTTAAGTTAGCCAAATAGTTAGCAGGATGAAATGTTTCAAAGAGTCCTGAAAGACAGGACAACACCAACTTCTCACTATTTGCACCAACTACCTCAGTCCTAAGTTGTCTAATGCAGGGAAAAGAATAGGGTTTCTATACTTCTTTTTCCAAATTCCATAGGATATACTTCCAGAATCTTTGGTAACAAAGGCTTTAAAAAAGGTATAATAATTCAAACTGGAGGATAAAACTGGAACCCAAAGTACTCACCTTTTGAAGAATATTCAGTCGATACTTTAATTTTAAATTTTCTTCTTGTAACTGCTCCAAATTTGGAGAAGCTCCTAAACAGCCACAGTTTTTCAACCGGTCAATTTCAGCAGTCAGAGATTTAATCTCTTCTTCCTATGGAAAAAAAAGCACTTTTTTCAGTCCATAAACTTACTTCCACATTTCCCCTCTCTAGCAAGGCATGGCATAGACCATGGGAATCATTAATGTTCCCTTTGATGAGCTGTGTTTTTTTCTCCTCTGAGACTTTTGCTGACATTAGCATATTATCCTTAATAAGAAAATACTAGCCAGGCATGGTGCCTCACGCCTGTAATCCCAGCATTTTGGGAGGCCTAGGCAGGCGGATCACTTGAGGTCAAGAGTTCAAGACCAGCGTGGCCAACATAGCGAAAAGCTGTCTCTGCTAAAAATACAAAAATTAGCTAGGCATGGTGGCGCATGTCTGTAATCCCAGCTACTTCGGAGGCTGAGGCAGGACAATTGCCTGAATCCTGGAGGTGGAGGTTGCAGTGAGCCAAGATCATGCCACTGCATTCCAGCCTGCTTAAGAGCAAGACTCTTGTTTCCAAAAAAAAAAAAAAAAAGAAAGGAAAAGAAAAAGAAAATATTAAGCACACACACATGTGTGCTGGGAGACCAGAATAGGAATAAGCATGTAATGGGATGCCTCATATCCTTAGTTTTTTTCTTTGGCTCGATAAGACACTCTGACTTAGCAAGAGTACTTAGTTAAGTTTCAGGTGACCAACCTGCTTTTATTCCCAAATCTTATCACTTTGGACTCTTAAAAAACCAGATGTCTTTTGTCACATTCAAAATAGCTCAAGGGTCTGCCTTTCACCCTTTCTCGGACTAAACAATTTGCCCATTTCTTCCTATTTCCAGTGTGTCAGGTCCTAGACTAGACCAGATCAGGCTTTGTACTTTAATACCTAAAACTAAAGACATGTCAATTCAGAAAGAAAGAAAGCTTCCAACTTAACTGCAAAACTCAGGGGAAGATTCCTCACCTGCAATTTCAGATTACTTACTGGGAGATAGCTACAGCCAAAACCAAATTGTCATAAATGAGCATACAGTATGTTCCAGGAGCTGAGCTTAACACTTTTCAGAAATTACCTTCATGATTATCACAACCCAGTGAGGCAGTCCTTATAACTTCATACCGATAAATACATTGCTCAGGAATGTGAAGAGCTTGCCAATTTACTCGACTAACTTGTACTCTGTGACTGCTGATTAAGTATAAAGTTGTAACAGGATACAGTGCTGTGAACTATCTTCCTACCATCCTTCCCCATCTGGGCATAAAAGGTAATGGTATTGTCCCGCTTTCACTTTTATATGGTGTGGCTGCTCCTTCCCGACCAATGTTGAGGGCACAGAGCAAACTCCGTTGGTCTGATAGTAAATCATCCCATGGGCTTACTAGGAATCCTCTCGCTCAGTAACCCGGAAAGAACTGTGGCTGAGCTGCAAACCAAGACCCAGAGCTTTGAATGTATTCCCTCCCGCCTTGTCTATCTCCCCGCATCCCCTGAGAAAGCACGTGTGTATGCAGAAGAGGTGGATTGTGGGGAGGTAATTGTTCTGAACATGCCAGACTCCAGCCCACCGAAGACGCTGGCTTGGGGGAAGCCTGGGAGAGCGTGGGGACCTTCCATTACGCTGAAAATCACAGTCTCACGGGCTTTGGAATGATGGGTGCTTCCTCTCCCAATCCTTCCTGCTCCCACAGGGCCCCTGCCGCCCCACTCTGAGAGGACCAAGATGGTCCTCGTCTAGCTGTCCCGCCCCCGAAGCCGCTTGGGCAGAAGCCAGAGCCTGCTCCATCTCTTTCAGGCTTTCCCACCGGTCTCTTGCGTCCAAACCTGCTGCAGCAGCCGGGCGGAGCACTCAGAAACCAGTCCATCCATCCTCCCGTCAGCGTCTCACTCGCCAAGTGGACGGAAGCGGAAACGGTCAATCTCTCCCGGAAGCGGAAACCCCCTCCGGTCCGCTGTCCCGTTGGACTGGGTGCTGGCGCATCTGCTGCCTCCTGGCGGGATCCAGGAGGCACTGCGGGGAGAACCCGCGAGGATGTCGTCCGGGAGCTAGGCTGCAGCTGAGGGACGTTTGGGCGAGGGGAGAGGAATTGAGCAGAGACGAACCAGAGCTGCACTGTGCTTGGATAGACTAGGACAGGCACTGACCTAGAGCTTCTGGCTCGCAAAGGCCTCACTTTGCCCCTCTGTGAAATGGGCACAAAACTACCAAATCCATTCATTTGTTCAACAAGCATTTATTGTGTACTTTAAAATGCCAGACACTATTCTAGGCTCTGGGGGCAGAGAGAAAACAAAACAGACAAGATCTCCCCTCTCATGGCAGATAACATTTTAGAATGGAGAGATAAAATAGACCAAAAAAGGCAAGAAATCTCAGGTAGTTTTAATGGCTAGGAAGGCAATGTGATATAGTGACTTGGGTCAGAGAAGACATCTCTAAGCAAGTGACATTTAAGTTAAAACCTTATTTATTTTTCCAGTTTTATTGAGGTATAATTGACGAATAAAGATTGCATATCATAATGATGTACAACATAATGTTTTGATATATGTATACATTCTGAAATGATTGCCACAATCAAAATAATTAACATAACCTTTATCTCATACAGTTATCATTTGCATGTGTGTGTGTGTGCATGTCTGTGTGTGTGGTGTGAACATTTAGGATTTATTCTTATTCTGGGAACAGCTAAGACCCCGTCTCTACAAAAAAATGGAAAAATAGCCGGGCATGGTGGCATGTGCCTGTAGTCCCTGATATATGCCAGGCTGAGGTGGGAGGATCACTTGAACCCAAGAATTTAAGGCTGCA
>NW_012115932.1:12384392-12386249 GCF_000951035.1 Colobus angolensis palliatus | reverse complement strand
TATCTTGTTCACTCTTCTCTATGACTCCAGAACTTAGAAAGTAGCACTCTCTAAACGTTTTCACTTCTGTGCCTCATAAAAGTATTTTAAAAATTCATATCCCAGTGTATACTTTAAAAAGTTGACATCAGGCTATGCACAGTGGCACATGTCTGGAATCCTAGCACTTTGGGAGGCTAAGGCAGGCAGATTGCTTGAGCCCAGGAGTCCAAGACTAGCTTGGGAAAAATGGTGAAACATTGTCTCTACCCAAACCTAACAAAAACAAGAAATGGGGAAAGGATTCCCTATTTAATAAATGGTGCTGGGAAAATTGGCTAGCCATAAGTCGAAAGTCGAAAAGCCATAAGTCGAAACTGGATCCCTTCCTTACACCTTATGCAAAAATTAATTCATGATGGATTAGAGACTTAAATGTTAGACCTAAAACCATAAAAACCGTAGAAGAAAACCTAGATTATACCATTCAGGACACAGGCATGGGCAAGCACTTCATGACTAAAACATCAAACGTAATGGCAACAAAAGCCAAAATTGACAAATGGGATGTAATTAAACTAAAGAGTTTCTGCACAGCAAAAGAAACTACCATCAGAGTGAACAGGCAACCTATAGCATGGGAGAAAACTTTTGCAATCTACTCATCTGACAAAGGGCTAATATCCAGAATTTACAAAGAACTCAAACAAATTTACAAGAAAAAAACAAACAACCCCATCAAAAAGTGGTGAAGGATTTGAACAGACACTTCTCAAAAGAAGACATTTATGCAGCCAACAGACACATGAAAAAATGCTCATCATAACTGGCCATCAGAGAAGTGCAAATCAAAACCACAATGAGATACCATCTCACACCAGTTAGAATGGCAATCATTAAAAAGTCAGGAAACAACAGGTGCTGGAGAGGATGTGGAGAAATAGGAACACTTTTACACTGTTGGTGGAACTGTAAACTAGTTCAACCATTGTGGAAGACAGGGTGGCAATTCCTCAAGGATCTAGAACTAGAAATACCATTTGATCCAGCCATCCTATTACTGGGTATATAACCAAAGGATTATAAATCATGCTGCTATAAAGACACATGCACATGTATGTTTATTGTGGCACTATTCACAATAGCAAAGACTTGGGACCAACCCAAATGTCTATCAATGACAGACTGGATTAAGAAAATGTGGCACATATACACCATAGAATGCTATGCAGCCATAAAAAAGGGTAAGTTCATGTCCTTTGTAGGGACATGGATGCAGCAGGAAACCATCATTCTCAGCAACTATCACGAGAACAGAAAACCAAACACTGCATGTTCTCACTCATAGGTGGGAATTGAACAATGAGAACACTTGGACACAGGAAGGGGAACATCACACACCGGGGCTTGTTGTTGGGTGGGAGAAAGCGGGGGCGGGATAGCATTAGGAGATATACCTAATGTAAATGATGGGTTAATGGGTGCAGCACACCAACGTGGCACATGTATACATATGTAACAACCTGCACGTTGTGCACATGTACCCTAGAACTTAAAGTATAATAAATAAAATAAAATAAAAATAAAAATAAAAACACCATCTCTACCAAAAATGCAAAACATTAGCCAGGCATGGTGGTACACATCTGTAGTCCCAGATATATAGGACACTTAGGAGGATTGTTTAAACCCAAGAGTTTGAGGCTGCAATGAGCCATGATCCAGCCACTGCGCTCCAGCCTGGGCAATGGAGTGAGACTCTGTCTCAAAAAAAAAAAAAAACCAGAAAAAGACATCTAAAAACTATTTTCACAACTTCTGGAAATGGATTATTTTTTGGCATGATGTTTCATAAGTGCTCTCACTGCATTTTC
This sequence comes from Colobus angolensis palliatus, assembly GCF_000951035.1. NCBI lineage: Eukaryota > Metazoa > Chordata > Mammalia > Primates > Cercopithecidae > Colobus > Colobus angolensis. Next base: position 12,384,396 of record NW_012115932.1, on the reverse strand, counting down.
ATCA
>NW_012115932.1:12373530-12384102 GCF_000951035.1 Colobus angolensis palliatus | reverse complement strand
ATGGTCTCGATCTCCTGACCTCGTGATCCACCCGTCTCGGCCTCCCAAAGTGCTGGGATTACAGGCTTGAGCCACTGCGCCCGGCCTTAATTTTTAACAAGTTTAAAGTTTGCCTTTATCTTTTTTCTTTTTAAATTAATTAATTTATTTATTTTACCCAGAACTATATAAACTATCCTTTATTTTGTAAATCAAATATTAATATACCAGTCTTTCCTTATCCATGGGAGATACATTGCAACATCCCTCAGTGGATGACTGAAACCGTGAATAGTACCAAGCTCTATATATATAGTATGTTTTTTCAATCCAGTAATTCACAGGGCTAATAAGTGACTAATGGGTGGGTAGTGTAGACAGCATGAATTTGTTGGGCAAGGGGGGATTCCCATCCTGGGCAAGAGAGAATGGGATGGTGGAGATTTCATCATGTTACCAAGAAATGGCATGCATTTTAAGACCTGTGAATTGGTTATTTCTGAATTGGTTAGTTAAACCTATGAATTGGCAATTTTCCACTTAATATCTTTTGAACTGTGGTTGATAGTGGGTAGCTAATATATATTGAGCACATAAGTAGGAGGGGGACTACTGTACATGTTACTGAAATGGCCTTTGCAAAATCATGACAGTAAGAGAAATTTGACATCTTGCTTCTAGCCTCGCAGGCTGCCTGTCTTTGCTCATTTCCAGGCGTGGGCCAAGCTAACTTTGGGGAAAATTTAGTTTATAGTTGAAATGATAATAGCCCTTCCCCAAAACCGAATTGTTCTTGTAAAACTAATGCAAGGCAACTAAGCTATGAGGATGAGAGGGGCTTGAATTCTAAATAATTGTCAGCCATTATTCTGGAGGTCAGATTTGCAACTTCCGCAATAACTCTTGCAGATACCATTACTATTGTAGAACCTAAGATTGGCCTTTTGAGATGTCTTTTCAGGTTTTTGCATTTCTGACAACCGGGTGGCCCCACCTGGACCCACCAGTCAGTCCTGTGGCCCCTACCCAGGAACTGATTCAGCACAAGAGGACAGCTTTGATTTCTTATGATTTCATCTCCAACTCAAACAATCAGCGTGTTCCCTACCCTACCCCACTGCCCAGCAAACTATCTTTGAAAAACCCGTAACCTAGGAGCTTTCAGGGAGATTGATTTGAGTAGTAACTCCGTCTCTTACCCAGTGTGGCCAGACTTGTGTCAATTAAACTCTTTATTGCAATGCCATGGTGCCCATGAGTCAATTTCATTGTGCAGCAGGCAGGAAGAATCCACAGGGTAGTTACATCACTCTGACACCTTATTTCTAAGTTCTGAGAAAGATGGAGGGAGGGATGGAAAAGCTGGTGGATAGACAAAGAGATAGGCAGATAGATCTCTAGCTTCGAGATAAAGGAGGAAATAAAAACAATCAATCATTTTACTAAGCCCTCTTTGTTTAGCACTCAAGGATACGCCCTTTGGAAAAATATGTTCTTGAAATGTCCCTTGTTCAATTCCTGTTAGTTTACACTCAGGCAATGTGGAGTCCTAATTTAGGGAGGAGGAGTCCGGCTGGTGGGAATGAAGGAAAGCAAAAAGAGAAAGCAGATAAGCTATAAGTCTACCTTTCTTCGTGGTTCAGGATACATAGTCCTCCTGTGCAAATAACTCACAATCTTCCTGCACCCAGCTATTACCAGACACCTCAGCTGATAGAAATATGCAAGTTAGTTCACTGCAACCTCAGCATTATCAGTACTGCACAAAGCCCTCTTAACACACAGCCCAAACACCATTCTATCAAATCCCCAGCAAACCTTTGCTTCCTGGCAGTCAGCTCCTCTCTTGCTGATTTGCTTGTTGCATCCTTGCAACATACTTTCCTGCTTTGTCTAATACCTTTCTTGCCAGGCGCGGTGGCTCAAGCTTGTAAACCCAGCACTTTGGGAGGCCGAGACGGGCGGATCACGAGGTCAGGAGATCGAGACCATCCTGGCTAACACGGTGAAACCCCGTCTCTACTAAAAAATATAAAAAACTAGCCGAGCGAGGTGGCGGGCGCCTGTAGTCCCAGCTACTCGGGAAGCTAAGGCAGGAGAATGGCGTAAACCCAGGAGGCGGAGCTTGCAGTGAGATGAGATCTGGCCACTGCACTCCAGGCTGGGCGGAGCGAGACTCCGTCTCAAAAAGAAAAAAGAAAAAAAAAATCTACCTAATCTGCCTTTCTTTACCTACAACTCTGTGGATAAATTCTTTTTACTACCTGCGTGACACAGGCCCCAGGTAGTCGCTGCCCGCAACAGGCAATGGAAAAGGTGCTATGCTTTTCTTTGTGGAAGAGGAGATGCAAAAGGAGAATTGAAAAACTGAGTTTGCAGGCCAATCAATTTTAGAAAAGATCATACAAAAATTCAGGATTTCCCTAGTATATCTGGGCCCACAGATACCTTTGAAGGGTCTTCCCAACTGCGCTATATGCACCTCAGGGTACAGGACTTCCCAACCCCCCAACAAAAAAAGGGGGGGAATTGGGTACTAGCCCAGGTGGAGAGATTGGCAAAAGTGAGAGCATATAGGAATTTGTAAGTTGTACAGGACTTCCTGTACCCTGAGGATAGCCCAGGTGGGAAGACCGTTCATCTTGTTGACCTAAAGGAAGAAACTGAAGCAAAATTAATGTAAGTAGAGAGCCTATTTGGGCCAGGGTTGAGGTCTGCAGCCTGGGAGTCATGGATTCAAGTTGCCCTGAATATATGTTCCGATTAGCAGCCGTTACAAGTGGGTTAAAGATTTAAAAAAAAGAAGATGAAAAAGTTAGGATACAGTTCTTAAGTTGCTTACCAACAATTTACAATGTTTCATTAACATAACATAAGCTATCATTGTCTATACATTGATCTTTGTACCACAAACCCCAGGAACGTGAAGATAATAGGTGAGGGTCACATTGTGTAACTTGTGGTAACATTGTGGGTAACTTATCAGCTAGTCTGAAATTACAGAAAAGGCAAGCGAAAACAAAATGCCTTTAAGCAATTACCCCCAGGCATGGGTGCGGAGAATGTGACAGGTGTCTCCTGCTCCTGTCTGGGCCTAATCAATTTTGCATACCTCACATTCCTCAGACTGCTCTGAGTCACTTTCTCAATGTAGAGCAGTGCTTGACACAGGGCATTGCTCTAAAAGTGTTTCTTAATTGAATGAGTAGGAAAGTTCTATGCAGTGAGACTAGCAAATGTAAATGAGGCAGGGGCTAAGTTTACAGTATGATGGATGATGGACTGCGCATGTGATAATGGTACCATAAGATTATAATGAACCTGAATTTTTTTTTTTTTTTTTTTTTGAGACAGAGTCTCGCTCTGTCGCCCAGGCTGGAATGCGCTGGCGCGAGCCCCCCGGGTTCACGCCATTCTCCTGCCTCAGCCTCCCGAGTAGCTGGGACTACAGGCGCCCGCCACCACGCCCGGCTAATTTTTTTGTAATTTTAGTAGAGACGGGGTGTCACCGTGGTCTCAATCTCCTGACCCCGTGATCCACCCGCTTCGGCCTCTCAAAGTGCTGGGATTACAGGCGTGAGCCACTGCGCCCGGCCAGACCTTGAAAAATTTCTATCACCTAACGACGTCTTGATGAGTCTGACCCTGTGTAGGCCTAGGTTAATGTGTATGTTTGTGTCTTAGTTTTTAACAAGAGTTTTAAAAATGGGAAAAAAACCTCTAGAATAAGGCTATAAAAATGTTTTTGTACCTTTGTACGCTGTTTTATTTTAAACTCTTATTATAAAAGAGGCAAAAAATTAAAAAATTAAAACGTTTATAAAGTAAAAGTGTTATAGTAAGCTAAGGGTAATTTATCATTGACGAAAGGGCATTTTAAATTTTTTTTTCTATTTTTGTAGAGATGGGAATCTTGCCATTTTCCCAGGTTGATCTTGAACTCCTGGGCTTAAGTGACCTTCCTGCCTCTTTTGGGTTCGCAGGTGTGAGCCAACATGGCTGGCCAAAATTTTTAAAGTAAATTTAGTGTAGCCTAAGTTACAATGTTTAAAGTCTACAGTAATAGACAGTAATATCCTAGGCCTTCACATTCACTCACCACTCATTCACTGAGTCACTCAGAGAAACTTCTAGTTTTGCAAGTTCCATTGATGGAAAGGCCCTATACAGGTGTTATATTTATTTATCCTTTTTTTTTAAAATTATTGTTTTGAGATTGAGTCTTGCTCTGTCATCTAGGCTGGAGTGCGGTGGCACCATCTTGGCTCACTCCAAGCTCCGTCTCCCTGGTTCAAGTGATTCTCCTGCCTCAGTCTTCTGAGTAGTTGGGATTACAGGCATGCACCACCATGCCCGGCTAATATTTTGTAATTTTACTAGAGGTAGGGTTTCGCCATGTTGGCCTGATGAACTGATCTTGAACTCCTGACCTCAGGTGAACCACCCTCCTCAGCTTCCCAAAGTGCTGGGATTACAGGCATGAGCCACTTCGCCTGGCCCTATTTTTAATCTTTTATTCCATAATTTTACTGTACCTTTTCTATGTTTAGATACAAAATTCTTCCACTGCATTACAGTTGGCTACAGTATTCAGGACAGTAACGTGCCATACAGGTTTGGAGCCTAGGAGCAATAGGCTACACCACATAGCCTGGGTGTGGAGTAGGCTCTACTATCTAGGTTTGTGCAAGTACACTCCCTGATGTTCACACAACAAAACTGCCTAACAGCGCATTTCTCAGAATCTGTCCCCATCGTTAAGTGATACATTATTGTATTTGGGGAAAAAAAGAATAAAAAGGAGGGGTATTGGGTATTAGCCCAGATGAAGAGATTGGCAAAAGTGAAAGCATATAAGAACGTGTAAGTTGTTGGGGCTCGGAAACTGATACCCCAAAATATGGTGCTTTGACATACTAAAGCGAAGAACACTCAAGGTTTCCCTGACCTTCTCCCTCACCCCATCTTTCCCAAAGAAGTTGCAGTTTCTTTATCTGCCTAAGATCCAGAAACACTAAGGCACATTGAGGACAATTGTTTTTTCTTCCCTTTCCTATAAAACCAAGAGTTTACACTTAAACAGACCTTTTCACAAGATAATATACACGTTAATATATGTTCCCTGATCCGTCCATTCTCCCTAAAAATCCTCTCAACAGAACTCCTCTTCCCCGACTCCCATAATCTGTTTTGCCAGGACGATGTATACACTTAGGCACCACCTTGCGGGGTGAGCAATTACGCAGTGATTCTCCCTGTGAATACACAGCAAATAAATTTGTATGCCTTTTTACCCATCAATCTGCCTTTTGCAAATTGATTTTTCAGTGAAACTTCAGGAAGCCAAGGGGAAAGCTTTCCCTTTCCCTTTACCCGTAAAAAGTCAAGGCAGGGGTTTTCCATTTTATTCTATGAACAATGGGAACCATTAGAGGGTTTGGATGACTGGATGGGTGGTGGAGAATTTTTGTTTTTCAAAAGGGTGGTGTTATGGGCTGAAATGTGTTCCCCCAAAGTTCTTATGTTAAAGTCCTAACACCTGGTATCTCAGAATGTGACTGTATTTGGAAACAGGGTCTTTAAAGAGGTAATAAGTTAAAATGAGGAAGGGCCAGGCACAGTGGCTCATTCCTATAATCCCAGCACTTTGGGAGGCCGAAGTGGGTGGATCAACTGAGGTCAGGAGTTCGAGACCAGTCTGGCCAACATGGCAAAACCTGTCTTAACTAAAAATACTAAAAATACAAAAATTAGCTGGGTGTAGTGGCACAAACCTGCACAATCCCAGCTACTCAGGAGGCTGAGGCAGGAGAGTCACTGAACATGGGAGGCAGAGGTTGTGGTGAGCTGGGATCGCGCCACTGCACTCCAGCCTGGGTGATGGAGAGAGACTCCATCTCAAAAAAAAAAAAAAAAAAAAGAAAAGAAGTCATGAGGATGGGCCCTCACTCAACATGACTGGTGTCCTCGTAAGAGGAGATTAGGATGCAGACACAGACACACACGGAGGTAAGACCATGTGAACACACAGGAAGAAAGTGGCCAAGGAAAAAGCCCTCTGAAGATACTGACCCTACCTGCCGGGCCTCTGATTTCAGAATTCCAAGAAGTTCAGGTCAGCAATGATAAATCAAAATGGTAGCAGAAAAAAAAAAATGGATAGACTTATGATATATTTTAAAGATAGAACTGGCAGAACTTGCTGGTGGATTAGGAGTCTAAAAATGAGGACATAGGTTAAGAGTGCCAAGTGGCCGGGCATGGTGACTCACGCCTGTAATACCAGCACTTTGGGAGGCTGAGGTGGGCAAATCATGAGGTCAGGAGTTCGAGACCAGCCTGGCCAACATGGTGAAATCCCATCTCTACCAAAAATTAGCCAGGAGTGGTGGCGGGTGCCTGTAATCCCAGATGCTTGGGAGGCTGAGGCAGGAGAATCACTTGAACCCAGAGGTGGAGGTTGCAGTGGGTTGAGATCGTACCACTGCACGCAAGCCTGGGCAACAGAACAAGACTCTGTCTAAAAAAAAAGAGAGATTCAAGTGAAGAATGATGAGGTTCATGAATTTGGAGAGGAGAGCTTTATTTCACATAAAGGGTCACATGCTGTAGATGGCCATTCTGACAGGCTGGAAAGTATAGCCTCCAGCCAGTAGCTGAAAACATGCACTTCGAGGGAAGGGTACAGGAAAAAAGAATGTATGCTAAGCAGGTGGCCAAATATGCATATTTAATAAGCTGTAGGAGGAGTCACAAATATTTATGAAAGGAGAAATGTGTGCATGCGCAGCTGAGCTTCATGCCCCTTCATGGGACCCCCTGTACAAAACATGGTGTCCTTACCATGATCTGAGGGTGGAGCTTTTGGGCCTCTGATGTCAAAGGCGAAGTGGAGGATTTGAAAACCCTCCCTGCACATCCATTGTGAACTGGCCAGAACCATTCAGTGGTGGGTGGCCTCTTATCAGGAAGGAATGCATGTCGGTTGTTGTGGTGAAATGGCAAAAGGGAGGGGGAGTTGGTGGAAATCAGCAGTGGAGCCAGGCTTTCCAAAGGTCTGGTTTCTGTTTAGACTTTAGGAAAGAATGCCTACTGGCAGCTAGGGAGGGCGGGGGTATGAGGAAGTATGTACCACCTCCAGATGCTGTCCTGGGCTCTCCTTGGCCAACAGGACAGGATGTCCATTCAGTCCGTCATGGGGCTTAGGATTTTAGTTTTACTTTTCAAGAGAAAATAAACTGACTAGGAAGAAATGAAAAAAGCTATGGGGAGGGAAAGAATGACTGGAACCTTAAATTTTCCTTCCAGTGGTAAAGTTTTAATGACCCAGGTCTGATCACACACTACTTGTTTCCATAGGGAATAATGTTTATTTCACCATCAATCCGTAAATGCTGTTTGCTAGCTTTTAACTTTTTAAATCAACTCACAGCAGAGGAAGCTTTATGATTATATGATTACAGAGCAGTGCATAAATGTGATACCCTTTTTTAAACTATATAAAAATAATAATGTAACTAAGAAAAATTAGAAGTTGTGGCTGGGAAGGAGGAAGGGTAAGTATGTGCCATAGTGTCCTCATCTTTATGGCGAGGAGTGGAGAGGTCCTACTGAAGATGATGAATAAAAATAATACAGGCCATGTTATTTTATTTTATTTTATTTTATTTATTTTTGAGACAGAGTCTCACTCTATCACCCAGAGTGGAGTGCAGTGGCATGATCACCTCTGCCTCCCAGGTTCAAGCGATTCTCCTGCCTCAGTTTCCCAAGTAGCTGGGACTACAGGCCCATGCCAGCCCACCCAGTTAATTTTTGTATTTTTAGTAGAGACGGGGTTTCACCACATTGGCCAGGCTGGTCTCAAACTCCTGACCTCAGGTGATCCACCCACCTTGGCCTTCCAAAGTGCTAGGATCACAGGCATGAGCCACCGTGCCTGGCCTACAGACTATTATTTTATTTTTAAATTTTATTTATTTATTTTTTTAGAGACAGAGTCTTGCTCTGTCGCCCAGGCTGGAGTGCAGTGGCGTGATCTCCGCTCACTACAACCTCTGCCTCCTGGGTTCAAGCAATTCTTCTGCCTCAGCCTCCTGAGTAGCTGGGACTACAGGTACATGTCGCCACACCTGGCTACTTTCTTTTGTATTTCAGTAGAGATGGGGTTTCACTGTGTTGCCCAGGCTGGCCTCGAACTCCTGAGCTCAGGCAATCCGCCCACCTCGGCCTCCCAAAGTGCTAGGATTATAGGAGTGAGCCACTGCGCCTGGCCCAGACCATATTTAAAAAGTGGTAACCACCAGATAAACTACTGTGAGTGGTAGATTCCAGAGGGTGAAGGTGTCTTTTATTGTATATCTCATATCCTTCTATAGCATTGTGAGAATTTTTTTTCTTTTTTCTTTTTTCTTTTTACTGTATTGCCAAAGAATGAATTACAGCCAATTTAAAGATCTCAGTTGGCTTTATTGCAATTCTAGAATCGGGCAATACTTCAGTCCATGAAATAGAATCAGTGTTCCAAAGCACTGAGCAGAAGAGGCTGGCTTCATAGAGAAGGCCTGAAGGAAGCAGAAGCTAAGAACAGAGTGTATCAGTCCTTTCAAAGTTACTTTTCTTGTAAGGTGGGGACATAATAGAATCATAGAAAAATAACTGAGTAGTTAACAACAGTTTCCTTCAGGCTACCTTTTTGCCTGTAAGGATTAAGACAGAGGGAACTTCTTCATGATTGAAGGACTGAAGGCTTCAAAGGACCTGTTTGGGAAATTGGGTGTTCTCCCTCTCCTGATTTCTCTAAAGATCAGGTAACTTAGTTTAGGTTTGGTGACATGAAACTTGGGCATGGGTGACTCCATTCTGATTTATAGTCTGATCTGTTGGGGTCTGGTGCAGGAGCTTAGTCCACACAATGGACTCCTATCATTTTTACTTAACGATGTGTATCAATTACCGACATAATAATTGAAAACTAAGTCTAATTTTTTTCAAAAAAGACACTAAGCTCCCATCCTGAGGCTCTGGGAGAGGGCACGCTCTTTGAGACAGAGTCTCACTCTATTGCCCAGGCTGGAGTGCAGTGGCATCATCTTGGTTCACTGCAACCTCCGTCTCCCAGGTTCAAGCGATTCTCCTGCCTCAGTTGTGCACTCTCCTATGCACAGTGAGAATGCCCGCAAGCACAGAGTGACTCTCCTAGGGAGGGGAGGGGCTGAGACAAAGCTGTGACCTAGGAGGAGGCAGGTCCCCTCACTCTTGAAAGCCTCTCCTTGTCCCTCTCCTTATCACAAGGGTGGTGGAAAGGCCCACCCAGGGACCAGGGTCCTTGTCCCTTGCCACTTACTGCTGGTTCTGCATTTCATCTGGGTCAGTGTCATACTAAAGCAGGAGGGGCTAACTCAGGCAGGAGGAAGCCAAAGAAAGATTTGGGAAGCTTGAAGAGTGGAAGCTTTGCTATAACCTCTCCTGGCTTGAAAAAGCACCTTTGGGACTCAGAGGGTTAAAGGGCAAAGGTGGGCCTAGCTCAGCCCCAGAACACCCCACATGGTTTCTCTCCTTCACCCACTCAGTCGTTCCACAAACAGCATCCAACCCCTGTGGCTCAGTACTGGGCACTGGGGCATAGGTCAATTAGATATAGTCCCTGCCCACAAGAAGCTCACCAGCTAGTCTAGTGGGCAGTAACTCATGTTAAAGAGCCTTTAGGAAATGGAGAAAATGTGCATGGGTTGGTGGTGGACGTGATGGCCTGGCTGGTGGGCGATGTGGAGAAGTTTCTAAAGACGATATTTGGGCTGGGTATGGAATGGGGAAGAGCATTCCTGGTGCAGAGGTGCATTCCAGGCACAGAGGTAGGTTGCATCCTTAGCCCCAAGGCCAGGTGGAGGACAGGGCTCTGGCATTAACATTCCCGCTGGCCTTCTGGGTTTGCCCTTGGTGGGGTCATGGGGAGTAGGGTGTGGTAGTGGCATGTTACTATCACCATTTCTAGAGTTCTGTGACAGAACCAGAGCACACATCAAACTGTCCTGTCTCTCTCTTGTTAGTAATGGGAGTTGGCGAAGATTTGGGGAGATGGACTTGAACTAGGAGGAGGATAGGGCTGCTATTGTTGCTTTCTCCTGCCTCTTGCATTTTTAACTATACCAGTAATTTTTTGTTTGTTTGTTTTTTGTTTTTTTTTTTGAGACAGAATCTCGTTCTGTCGCTAGGCTGGAGTGCAGTGGCACGATTTTGGCTCAGTGCCACATCCACCTCCTGGGTTCAAGCAATTCTCCTGCCTCAGCCTCCCGAGTAGCTGGGATTGCAGCATATGCCACCATGTACAGCTAATTTTTCTATTTTTGGTAGAGACAGGGTTTCACCATGTTGGCTAGGATGGTCTCGATCTCTTGATCTCATGATCTGCCCGCCTCGGTCTCCCAAAGTGCTGGGATTACAGGCATGAGTCATCGCGCCCAGCCCTATACCAGTAATTCTTAAGAGTATGGGTGGGCAGTTAGAATGGCAATCATTAAAAAGTCAGGAAACAACAGGTGCTGGAGAGGATGTGGAGAAATAGGAACACTTTTACACTGTTGGTGGGATTGT